>NC_044576.1:2378938-2683523 GCF_901933205.1 Camarhynchus parvulus | reverse complement strand
TATTTGCTAGTGCTGCTTCAACATTGTCTAAAGAAAACTTGTCAAAAGAAGACTATTGTATACAAGCAACTGTATCTATCTCTTGGGTTCCAGCTAATTTTAACTAGTAAGTATGAGTCATACACTCTAGTTGAATATTCTAATGCATACATGGAGTACACCTTCACTAATAAATGGGGACCCTGGACAAAGGAGCATATGCAGATGAATTTCAGGGAAGGAAATTATTGGAGAGCTAACTGCAGTCCCTCGATTTCACAAGAAATGATGTCCCAAACCAGAAACATATAGAACTCCATTTTCAAATGGGTTGCATTTATGGTCCTCTGTTCTTCCTATATGAAGAAATTGTGTTTTGAATCAATCTTCAAAATGGTATGGCTAAAGACCTTAGATGCCTCCAATTTTTTTTTTTTTTTCTAGAAGCAACTGTCTCAAACCTCTTTAAAGATGAGTTTTTCCCTTAAGATGCCATATTTTAAAAGAGGGCCTTGTCATTTAACAGGGTATTCCAAACATTATTTAGAAATTTAGACTAAAAGTAACACTCTTCCTAGTAATCTTTCATTTTTGCAGCTCAGTGCTAACCTAGGCAGCAAAGAAGAGAACAGACCACAGCTCTTTCTGGAGCATCTTGAACAAATGCCCTTGCTTATGTTCTAATCATTCACTTCACCAAAATATCTAATGATGAAGAAAAGGTTGTGAAGGCATCACTAGTAGTGTTACATGGCAAGTATGGGTCTGATTTCTCAAGTAGAACTTGTATCACATAGATGATACTTGGCAAACACCAAATGAAGGGGCTTTCTTCAGCTCTCAGACTGATGTTACATGTTGGTAATTTGATAAAAAGATAACAAGAAGGATATTTTTTAACATGTGAATTTAATTACACCCCTACTATGGACATCTCAATCTTATGAATAGACAGTGTCTGATTTAGAAAAAAATAAAGAATTATCATAGTTCAAAGAAACATAGGATCATAAACCCTTTGCTGATGGAACGTAGCCTATTCATTGGTTGAAATGAAGCAGGTAGACAGGACATAGGAAATATTTTTTTGTGGATCAAACATTTATTTTCTAAAGTGATGCTGATAGATACTGAACTCACCAACTTAGATATTGCACAGTAGATAAAGGTACATAACTTGCCCCATCAAGTTATCCCTTGGAATTATCATCCAAAGGGTTTTTCCCCTGCATCTGTGAAAATATGCCTACCTTTTTCACAATACTTCTGCAGCAGCGTTTTTAGGCCTGATCAGCTGGTATGGAGGGTGTCATGGTTTAATGCTGGCGTAATGCCAGTGCCCTCATGAAAATACCTTCTCCCTGGTTTCTGCTGTGAGATGTGACTAGGAAAAAGCAAAGCAGGCTCCTACTTAGAAATAAAGAAAACAAAACTTTATTAACTACACTACAACTATATATAAAAAGGAACACACATAGGAAAAATGAAATCCTTACAAATACATTTCCTCCTTCCCCCACCAAATTTCCAATACATCCATCTCTCAAATCACGGACTCTCGGTCCATCACCACCCTGTAGATAATCAATTCTCAATTTGTGAAGAGAAGAGGAGTCCTTCTTGTGCCATGGTGACCTCTTCCTTTCATGTCTAGTGCTCTCACCACGGAACACGGACTAGAGCTGCTTCTAGAGTCGTCTTTTAAGGCTGCTTTGTCCCGATCTAAAAAGGCCACAGTCTCTCCTTTGGGACACCTGTCCCACCCAAACTTTTTCACCCCCTGAGGCCGAGGGGTACCAACACTGAACCCTCTTGGTCCTGAGGCATTGCCCCCCCTGGAGGCAGTCTCTGTATCACAAGGAAACATGGTGCTGTCCATGGCTATACAAAAAGAGTCCAGCAAAAACGCCACTCCATCATCTCTTCCCACCTAAAGTTCTTCTCTATTCTTCCCACATCTCTCCCTTGCCCAGACCTTCAACACTTGCCCATTTCCTTCTTCATCTTCCACTCTTATCTCTCTTCTAGGAAGGGTTAATGTTCTGTAAAGTTTTCATTGTCCAAAAAAGGGGTTAAAAGCCCTCACAAGCGGTCAGACACCTTCTCGTTGCACCCCCCACTTCTCCACAGGCCGGGCTGTGCGGCCAACACAGGATATCAAATTTCAAGATAACAGTCCCAGGCACCATCTCTCTCTCTCTCCCCCGTCTTCGGGGTGGTGGGGGAGGGGAGCGGGCTGCTCAGTGCCTCTCGGTGCTCTTCCACTCTTCCACCCTTCCACCCCTACTTCTCCCGTCCGCATGGCTTTTCCCTAAAAACCCCCCCGCCCACACCGCCCCCCGCGCCGGACCGAAAACCAACTCTTCCCCCCGCAAAAACAAAACCTCCCCCCCCGGGGCGCCTTTTTTTTTCCCCCCTTTTCTCGAGGGGGGGGCAAAACCCCCCCCGCCAACCCAACCCCCCATTATAAAACCAGCACCCCCCAATATTGTACCCCCCCCCCCCCCCAAAAACCTACTTCCTGTCAAACCACGTCAGAGGGTGAATTCATAGTAGCAAGGTGACTGGCCAGGGGAATTTGCTTCAATGGATTTTGATCTCCTGGACATTTTGAAGACCTGCTTCATCCCTGCTTGTCAAACACAGCCTTTAAAGGGTGCTAAACAATTGCTCAGGCTGTGGATTACATGAAGAAGTACTTTCTGGCGTCTGTACTGGGCCATATGCTCTTTATTCTCTCCCTCTCCATCGCCTCTCATCTGTTTCACATGAGCTATGTTCAAGGCCCACAGGCTACTTTTCACAGAATCTTGAGGCCTGATGCAGTAAGAATGATGAATAGAACACAGCTGGGATCAATTTTCCAGTTTGGATAAAATGCATTCTGCACACAAATCCAATGAGAAGGTATTCCCCTATGCCCGGAAAAACCTTTCACTAGTACTAGTGTTCTACGTAAACCACAACTTAGTCTGAAATAAAAGCTTTTTTCTGAGAGTGTCTGAGAGGTTTGTATGAAGCACAGATATTTGACATATGCAATTTTGAATATCAGAGGAAAAAGAAAATGGCAAGAAGTTTTTAATGTTACTGGTTTTAATTTTAAATTCCATGCACTTTTTCAAAAAGTGTCAGCTCAAATGCCCATCAACATATTTTAGTCATCTGTAAGTCAGTATTCATATAAAATGTGCTTCAAATCAAAAGAATTTCAAATCTTTCCTCAAAGTTTATATGCCTAGATTTATTATTTCTGACACATATTTGATGAAAGGAAGACATTTTTTACTGTGGGGTGCTGGAACACTGGAACAGGTTGCCCAGAGAAGTTGTGGATATCCCATCCCTGGAGGTATTCAAGGTCAGGTTGGATGGGGCTTTGAGCAGCAACAAAGGAGACTCTTGATGGTAGAGAAACAAAGTTTGAATATAGAAGAAACTCAGATTGAAGTATAGGAGCAAATTTTCTCTCAGCTCTTGGGGTAAATTCAAAGTTGTACAAAATTACATTTATCTGTGATTTTCACTACTGTAACAGAAAGGTTCATGAAAACTATGCAGAAGATATCAAATTTTAAAAGAGATAAGAATTACAGCATAAAATACATGGGATGGGTTTCAACATGGGACACTCTCTAAGAGAAAATCTCTGTATTTCAACACTTCATCATGTTAGGATTTCATGAAGTGCCAAAGAAGGTGGCAAAATATCATTCAGGACATTATTTACTGGAGTTCAGCCTGGCCATTAGTAGGAATTGGGTTTGAACATAATGTAGATATACCACACACACTTTCCCTTCACTGAAAAATTACTGTTTACAATGAATAAGCAATGAGGATCAAAATTGATTGAAAGCATCTTAAAAATGTAAAGTATTTCATTGTAAATGATCTGTGATCCAAATACTTCTTCCACCTTAGTGAGGGACAAAAATATTCTTCCATATCATGATGGTTTAAAATTGTATAAAACAATGTTTTCTTCTGAAAGGATATCATCTATTTTTTTCTATTTTTAGAAAAAAATATTCCTAGACATACAACACATGAGAACTAAGTAATTTTAAAGAAACAAATGAAATGAAAATATTCCGTAAATATAATTAAATGAAAAGCTGTGTTTTAAATAGGAGGTAGATATTAAACAGAATTTTTGTACCAGATATTTGAATTATTGCACCAGCTCTTTTGCCCACAAAGAGAGGTATTTAGCATTTCAGTCTTTTCCAAGGTGTTCATGATCTGCTATGCTGACCTCTGTGTGTGCCTAGGTGTGTGTGGAAAGGGGTCATGTGAAGGGGAGTGTATGTTTGCTTAACACTTGTTGTGGCAGATTCATGCCTCAGCTCCATAATTTGTTTTAGAAGCTTCACAGAGAGTGGATATGAAGTTTAATATCAACAAGAGATCAATTCCCAAATCATCCATTTTACTCTACCTTATAAATCATATGCTTTGTTGCATATTTTATCAAATATACTTTCAAGCCACATGGAGGAATGAGAATGTGGAGAATCCCTCCAATGTCTTGCAACTTTTATGCAAATAGATTTTCAAGAAAAGCATAATTTCTCTTTTAAATACATCTGGGACAGGCATGATGGTGGTGTCAACCTGTTGGAGTTTTTGTTGCTGGGAGAAGTTGTACAAAAGGATTGGTTTTTACATTGACCAGTTACTGAATCAAGTGCATGAATACATTGGAAATTCAACTGGGGGTTCCTTTTTCTAGCAGACTACTTCTAGAACGAGCTTGCAGACTGAAGCTGACTCTTTTGCTCTCTTTTTGTTTCTTTCCTATTTTCTTGGCTTCTTTGCCACTATCTACACAATTTTGGAACTTTTTTCCCAACTAAAATTGTTTCATAGTCTGATAATTATGATACATTTTTTACAAGAAATTTTTAAAATCTTTGTTAGAGTTAAGAAAGTTAAGGACTTAGGTCTTTTCTTCCCTTATCAATATTGCAATGAAATTGTTAAATAAAGACTAACTCTTTATTTTTATTTTTATTTTGAACCCAAGTAGATAATTCCCATACATTAATACATTTTGTGGACCAATATTTGCCATTCTGATCTAAGTTGTCACTTCTTAACAATATACCTTCTGTGACCATGTTGACAACACTTTTGGTGACGATCCAAACTGGTCTTAAACACACATAGGGAGAAATTTGCTCAGCCAGTGTCAGTCTTAAGCATGCGTATCAGAAGATCTTTCTATAGCTGGGGAATTTTCCCATGAAAGGGATTCAATTATGGAAGAGACACTTATCCCAGGGTTTTACATTCTTCTTGAACACTACTTAAGGAACTTAGATCCCATGTCCATTTGGATCTCTCTCTGCACAGAACTGTCATGCCAGTGCTTGAAATGCATCTTTAAGAGAATTCACTAGCACAGAATGAATGAGAGTAGAAGGGGTCAGTGGGGCTCACCAGGCCCAACCCCCTTGCTTAAACCAGGATACCTAGAACCTCTTGCCCAGGATTATATCTGGGTATACTTTTAATGTCTTCAAAGATCCAGACTCCACAATCTTTCTGGGCAGTCTGTGCTGTGGTTCAGTCACCCTCACAGTAAAAAATCATTTTGTGATGTTCGGAGGCAATCTCCTGTATTTCAGTGTGTGCCCACTGCCTCTTGTCTTTTCACTGAGCATCACTGAAAAGACACTGGTTCCCTCGCACTCTTTCCGGTATGTATGTGTGCTGCCATGTAGATAAATGTGAAAAACCTCCCTGAAGCCCAGGCAGACAATATTCCCTTCATCTACCAGGCAGGTTGATTCATCAGGGGAGTTTAAAAAGTTGTCAAGCATGAAGTACCCCTGGTAAATCCATGCTGACTACATTATTTTGTCCTCCTTCATGTGCCTGGCAATACTTTCCAGGAATAGCTGCTCCATCAACTTCCTGGGGATAAAAATGAGGCTGGCTGGCTTGTACTTTTCCAAGTCCTCCTAGATGCCTTTTTTGAAGATGGGCGACATTTGCTTTCATCCAGTCTTTGGGCACTTTCCTCAGTCACCACGATCCATCAAACATGATTAGGAGTGGCCTCAGAATAACATCTGCTAACACCCTTGAGACCTGTGGCTCCATCTCAACAGGGCCTGTGGACTTCATGGAATACCTACCAATTCAGTGACTATGCCCAAAAAAGTTTGCATGGGATAATAGGACATATTAACTGGTACCTGAAGAGTGAGTGAAAAGCTATGGAAGCAATCCAAAAGACCAAAGACTAGAGTTCCCTTTTAAGACAAAGCATCCGATCATGGAGCTGAGCAGCTTTAGATCTAGGGAAGCTTCCCCTCTGAAAGAATGCAGCAGACATTCTTTTACCTTATCCAGTAATAAAATGTATTGACCATTCACTTGCAATACAAAAAATGAAATTATTTCCAAAATTGTTGCCACCTAACTAGACAATAATGTACTGACTGGGTATTCCCCTAAAGATGACAGCACCTGCTTGATGTCTCTTATGCGTACAGACTGTTCAAATTAGGTCATTTGAGTGGGGATACTGGTCTTTGAACTTTCTTTCTGATGAATTTGGAATATTTACTGAAGCAAGGACCTGAAGATGAAAACTTCATTTTCCATCACTTTAACATCCATGGCTCTGTAATGCCATTGTTTCTCACCAACTGAGGCAAGAATTTATGACTACAAAGTGGATCAGCTCCAAAAGGAAAGAGAAAGGCTGGGTAATATTCTCTCTTGGTAAAGCTATTTACCTCAAATGAAGTGACTAAATTCTAATCACTCACTGGCCTAAAGCTTCGAGGGGGAAATGCACCAGGTTTCCTTCCACTGCCGTTCTCTTTGTCACCTCAGTGTTTAATAGGGGTGTGCAGACATTCAAAAAGATAGATTTGCTGAATTCGTAAAA
Source organism: Camarhynchus parvulus (assembly GCF_901933205.1). Classification (NCBI taxonomy): domain Eukaryota; kingdom Metazoa; phylum Chordata; class Aves; order Passeriformes; family Thraupidae; genus Camarhynchus; species Camarhynchus parvulus. The sequence continues at coordinate 2,676,637 of NC_044576.1, read as the reverse complement.
TTCAGTCTTAAAAAATAACTTTTTAGCAGCTGAAATGAAAAGAACAAATAAAATGCAATTAATTCCACGGAAGATTGAAATGATTATTTCTTCATTTTGCATTTGAGGGGGAGTACGGAGGTTCCCTGTTGATTTAGATCCCTATATGATGCATAAGAAGGGTCTCCTCTCCATTTAATCTGGAATAAAAACTGAATGCCAGGGGATTTTTCCTCAATTTAGCCTCCTAATATGAGGGGAAATGCAGTTATCTCTTCAGTTTCCCTCAACAAAGACCATTCTGGGGGCTTTTGGACATCTTTTTCATCTGTGAAGGTCCCTTCAAATGGAGGGTCCTCCTCTATGGAACTGTTACAGTGGCACATCAAGACGTTCCTCTCAAGGGAAGCCCTTTCAGACCAGGGACAGTGATGTTTGCTCTCACTTTGAATCTTAAGATGATGAAAATGGTGCTCTTTCCCTAAATTCAAACAGCACCCTAAAGGTTTTCTCCTTCAATTTAAACATGAAAATCAAGGAAAGGAGTGACTGCCTGCCAAGAGAGGCACCCAAAATGATGAAAAATGTGTGTTTTCCTTCAACTGAGACCCTTCAAATCACAGGTGAATGGGGATCCTACCCAGTTCAAACACAATTACAGAAAAGCTTTCCCCCCTCCATCTCAATCCCTTTTCTCCTTGTAGGCCCCATTTTTGGGAGGCAGTGGGGAGGGACTGGGGGCACTTCCCCCTCCTCACTGGTCACCCCTGGGGCTGCTGCCCCTTGCAGAGTGCTGAGGAGTTCCCTCCCAGCTCCCTGCCAGTATCCCTCTTCCCGGCGAACCCCGGGAGGGCTGGGGAGAGGACTGGGCAGGAACTGGGAGCTCTATTCCTTCCCAGTGCTCCTGATATCCCTCCAGTGCTCCTTCCTGGTCACTCTCGCTGCTTCCACTCTCCCGCCCACTTCCTTCCTGGCATTCCCTGTGCTCCCAGTTCCCTCCCAGTGTTCCCAGGATCTCTCCCAGTGCTCCCAGCGGCAAAGCCCTGGGGGCACTGCGTGGTCTGCTCTTGAAGAGGCGAGACTTGAGCTGTCAGGAGAGAAAACCCGGCTGGGAAAGCGTTCCCCGCAGAGGAAGGAGTCTCCCCTCGCTGACCACAGAGGGAGCTCAATCTCCGTTGTTGACTCCAAACCCTTCAAGCTCCCGAGTCCGACTGGCCGAAATTGGCTTGGCCTCGCTTCCTAGCGCATTGCTCAAACCTCACATGGCTGAGGGGGCAGTGCAGATTAAATAATTAATGCTCCTGGGCACTGCTTTAGCTCTGAACTACACACTGTCACACAGGAACAAAACCCTTAACGAGGACGGGCTCCTTTTGCTGGCACGAGAAGGAGAAATCTGACAGGAATATTCTTCATCATTCTGCCCAGGCTTTGTCAAACACTCCACCTCCTGCACCTCGGGAAATAACAAGTGGCTTCTAAGAAGTGACTTTGATGTCAGTGAGCATGTTATTATGGATTAATCTCACACTGGAAAACAGTCTTCACACCCTACTGCTCTTTGCATCACCCAAAGAGTTTGGAGGCTGCTGCCCAGTGAGCTCCTGAGTTGTAACTTCCTTGTCAATCCTATCAGCCCCTTGTTTAATTGTAAAAACATAAATAAAATGCAGTGAGCATGGTCCCAGGGTCTCAGGATTTGCATATCTCTTCCAAAGAAAGGGAAAAAAGAGTGTTTGTCCCAAACAACAGAGTTAAAAAGTTCGTATTATCCACATATATTTTGAAAAGGAAAATAGGAAGAGTAAAATATCAATTACTGTGCCAGTGGTGTTCCAGCCTATTTCTGTTTCCTTCTTTCACTTATAGCATCTCTAAGAATACTTAATAAAGCCCCAAAACTAAAAGAATATTGAATTTAAGCTGAAGGAGAAGCAATCTGGCTGCAGGCTTGTGGCACTCCACTGCCTCATTTCCAGTAACTGAGCATCAGCTTTTAGCTTTTTGAACATTGAATTGTCAGAAAAGCTGCTGGGGAGGGCCATGCTCCAGGCACATCTGTGGCATTTCATCTGTCCAGCTCTCTAAGCTCAGCCCGTCTTTTTTCCTCTCCTTGCTGGGTTTGGCTCATGCATTTCTTGAGGGGCTGTCCCTGCACTGATTGGAGCATGAATTGACCATCAGACAAACAGCTTCTGGCAGTGTGGGTCTGTCCTAAATGTGACAGTGTTCACAGGGGTCTTATGTTGAAGGAAGAGACTAGGATCTGACTCCATATTTCAGAAGGCTTGATTTATTATTTTATGATATATATTACATTAAAACTATACTAAAAGAATAGAAGAAAAGGTTTCATCTCAGAAGGCTAGCTAAGCTAAGAATAGAAAGGAATGATCACAAAGGTTTGTGGCTCGGACAAAGAGTCTGAGCCAGCTGGACTGTGATTGGCCATTAATTACAAACACCCACATGAGACCAGCCACAGATCCACCTGCTGCATTCCACAGCAGCAGACAATCATTGTTTACATTTTGTTCCCGAGGCCTCTCAGCTTCTCAGGAGGAAAAAATCCTAAGGAAAGGATTTTTCATAAAAAGATGTCTGTGACACCTAAATGGACCATTTCCCAAATTAATTCCAGAGCCCTAATTTCACTTAAAATAGCTTTTAAAGGAACCTGGTTTAATGCACTCCATTTCTAAACAAGGAGTGCATAACGCTCCTGCACTCCCTGCCATGGTCATTCTTTGAGCCTTGGAGAAAGGCTTTAAAGCAGCACCAGAGCTTGTTAAGCACCAACAACTTCATCCAAAATTCAAATCAATGGCATGGGCAGAGCCTGATTTTAAAACCTATTTTAAAACTGAATTAAAGAGCAGTTGCATTGCCAATTGACAAGATGAGAAATGTTTCCTTAGCAGTTGTTGAGATGACAAAATAAGGGAGAAGATGGATCATGGAGTGGGGGTAAGAGGGGAAAACCATTTTGTTTCACAGAGAAAAACTCCACATCTTTTACGGTAGTTGTAAAGAACCGGTATGTTTATTACAGTGCTGGACGCATGTGGAGATTGCTGTCCTTAAAAGGCCATGTGCACCTCTGTGAACTCCAGTCCTTCTTTTATCCCCCTTTCAAATGCATATGCATACAATTTCACAATAGGTTCATACATATTCATTTTTACAAATTTCGCACTGACATTTGCCGCTTGTTCTTCTTTATCAGAAAGTGTTTCTGGGTTGAGCTGCCCTGCTCCCCCAGCATTTCTGTCTCTTCTTTATCTGTCTCCTGCTGTCTCCTCTTTATCTCTTGTCCTTCACTGAAGCAGCTTTCCCTTTGGCCTAGGCTTTGCAGGCAAGCTACACAGAAATGTACATTTCACGTAAATCAAAATGGACTTCTACTCTGGGGATTTTTACTTTGCCTCAATTTGCACAGTGGGTTTTTTACCATCATGCTCACATCTCAAGGACTTGCAGAGACCATTCAAATCTCAAGAAAGGAAAAGCTTCCTGGGTATTTTCCTTTTCAGCAGGAACCTAAGGAAGCCCTCAGCAGCAAGAGATTGGAATAATTTCCAGGAATCAGACATTTTATTGTGTATGACAAACACTGGGGAAGTCTAAGGGCCATTTGTGGGTTTGATGTGATTTTTTTGTAATTGCTCATTTATTAATTTTTGAGGGTATCTAGTTTTTTCTCTGCTGGAGGCTCTTGACTCCCTTAGACAGGGTTGTTAGTTTTTGATGATAACTTTGGAGTGGTCGGTGCTGCTGTGGCTCTCATTAAAAACTCCCTTCTGTTTTTGTTCTTTACTGGGACAGCAAATCTTCCTTCTCTGCTGGGATGGGTTTGTGCACCATGAGGAGCTGGATGATCCTTGGCTTCTCCTCAGGACTGGTGGCAGTCACCATGAACTCACTGTGCAGACACAGTGTGACTGTTTTGATTCTTGTGAGAGCCCCCATGGGCGCTCCCAGATTTTAATGGCTTGGCTGAAGCACAGGAGAAATTGCAGTGCCCTCTGCACCAGTGCCCAGCACAGATGTGACATTCACTGTTTAACTGCCCTGGTTTAGACTGCAAGGTGGCTGTGGCTGTTCACTGGTGACACCTTCCACCCAAAGGCCATCAGGTGTGGGCTAAAGCTCTCAGTGCTATTCCTTGGTAGACAGTTTGCTTAGTTAAAAGCACAGTCTCTCCATGTATGTCTTGCTTAGCTATAGTCACTGGCAATGCAGCAGTAATAGCTCGTAGTTGTTTGGGTTGAATTACTTACTGCTGAAGTACTGTAAGCAAGAGCTAAAGCTATCAGCTCTTGGTTACAATGTACTGAAATAATAGTTGGAAAAACTGAAAATCTAAGAATTATGTTTTTGTCTTAGCTTATAATTAAAAAGTCTTTTCTCTGTTGTGAAGTACTAGTAACCCTTGAGGGCAGAAATTGATGACAAAAGTTTGTGTAAAGGTATGTTGATGTAGAAGTTGTTAGTTTGCCTCGTGCCCCTGGGGGTAATAAGTTGGGGTTGCTCGGGAAATTTCTGGTGATTTTATAAATTGCATCTGCTCTAAGTTTGTTTGCGATGGAGCTGCCGTTGTTTGTTTTGTGACACGGTGGCACTGTGAGCTCTTGTTGAAGTTCCCGACAGAGGCTTTTCTGTAATGTTAAATTTGGAGTGACAGTGATCAGTATAATGTCTCCTTTTTTGTACTCAGGGTAAGTATTAGGTAATTTTGTATTTTTCTCTGCTTAAGAACAGTCTTTTTTTAAATGACTAAGTTTTTTTACAGGTAAAATATGGCTCCTTAATGGGCTCTACCTGGAAAGCAGTGAGGGTTTCTTCAATAGTTTTGGTTTGAGCTCAATAACTCTTTGGAGTTAATTTCCCAGCGGATCTTGGGACTTTGTAAGTTTTTCCCCCAGTGCAGGAGCTTGTATGGTCATGATGTGCTGTGGAGTGCAGAGCTTACTACAAGGTGAGAGTATTCGTGGCACTGTTGGTGGCTAGTCTGGTAAAAGAACCGTTTATTTATTGTTTGTATTAGTAAAGGCAAGGCTTTAATTCAGTGACGATGTACTGTTTCCTTAGGACACTGCTTTTGAACTGCTTGTGTCACGTGATCTAAAAAGGCAAGATAAGGCTTAGTTTTGGCTTGTTGAATCAGATAATCACCATTTTCATGGGTTCTTTGCATGTTGTACAGTTAAAAGAGTCTTTCTGGCTGCATTTCTAATATCTTTTATTCCTGCTCTGGAAAGGGATTTGGCTTGGTCTTCAGCTTTATGGTTTGGAGGATCTCTAGCTAATTGACTGATTGTTAGTTGGGGTTTAGGAGTTCTAGCAGAGCTCTCCATCGATCTGTGATGATGCTTTTGCTATTCTAAGTCCCACAGAATATATTGTGAGTTTGTTAAAATTACAGATGAAATGTTACAGCAGTCTAAAGGTGTTGGATGATAAGAATCATATCTACTTCTCACCACGTTATTAAAACACAGGGAGTTTAAGCTATTGTCTTTAAAAGCTTCTCTTAACTTCTGAATATCCTAATGTGCTATAGGCTCCCACCGAAGATTAGCATTATTTTTCTTATATCAAACTGGCATAGCAAGGAGTTTTCTGTATGGTGAATTAAAATCTTTATCTTGCATGAGTTTAGGTCTAATGTCAGCCCAATTAGTCAGTTCCCGTTGTATGTTCACAGGGCTGGGATGGAATGGGTTAAACTCTTCCTCTGAACTGGAGTCTGGGCCCTGCTTCATTTCCAAATGGACGAGTTTGCAAATCGCGGGGATTTTTCTCTCATTCCTCACTTTCCTGGCAGTTAGAGCTCGGGTTTTTTGCAGCGTTAGCAGAGCAGCCTCGCTCCTTTTGTTTGGCAGAGCTGCCCTCGCTCCTGGCCAGGCAGGGCTGGAAGATCGCTGGGCAGGCTGGGGATGGCAGCGGGGGCTGCAGCTGGGAGAGCAGTGGGGCTGTGGGGCAGCGCCAGGGGCACCGCGGCTCCGCTCTCGGGCTTTCAGTGCCTCTGGGCAGGACTGAACGGAGGGAGGGCTCAGAGACATGGCTGGGGACATGGAGGGTTTTGCAGACAAGAATGGGGAAGTAGAAAACTTTGCAGGTTGTTTAAATAACTTAATCATTACCTCATTTTATGGAGGGAATACATTTGTGGTTGTATAGTTTTGCTTTATGGTAAAAGTATTGTACAGTTTGAGTTTAACTGGGTCTCAGAAGGAAGGTGAACACAGCACTATTATTTATAGTTGGAAACTGGTTTTGGACTTAAGATAGTAAATTTTGTAGGTTTTGTTCTGAAATATTAAAAGAATTCGATTTGATTTGAGTTTTAAGGCTTTTATAAACCTCCTTGGGTTGCTTGGATATTTTGTGCATTATTATGTTTTTTAAAGCTTGCTTGATGTTGTGTAATAGGAGATGTTATAAATGATCAAATTGTGAGCCAAAATTATCAAAAATTTAGCAAAGATTTATTAATTTGACTGCGAGACCGAAGTTCAGTCTTCGAAACCACCACAGCCAAAGAGACAGCATCAAGCCCAGAATCGCCGCCAGGTGAACGTGGATCTGACCTCCCGAGTGTCAGAGTCTCCCCTGTTCACGCTCGCTGCTTCACAAGGCGAGGTTTTATACAGTTTATTCTGCCCGAGGCAAGGATGACCAAATTTCCTTTGTATCTCTTCACATGCATCGCTGTTTCTTTCCATGTGCAGAGCTGGATAAAGAGTCCAGATGTGCCATCGGCGTCAATCGGCTCTGGGGAAGCCATGTATTCAGATGTATCAGGGTGGCGCCACTGACTATCTTGATAGATGCAGTCGGCAAGGCGATAATCGCTCTTGCAGTGGCTTGCAATGACTAAAGATACTGGTGATCATCCCCCTGGAAGCTTCTATTCTTAGTTAAGGCGTCGAATGTTATCTTAATGTGCGTCCGGGAACTAGTTGAATCTAAATAGACAGCTGCTCCTGGCTGGGATGGTCAAAAGACATGCTTTTGGATTTTACAATATTCTATACCATACATGAATAGCATGAATTGTCCCTGACATGTATTACAGGAGATAATATTGGTTTCTGTTTGAGTTGAGCTAGTGATGAAGGTAGAAGTCTTGACTGGGTTTTTTTGTAGAAGAACTACTTCTTCAGGGACTTGTTTCTTGTAGTAGCACTGAACAAGAAGTATACTGAGGATTTTTAACGGCTTGAAAGATAGTTGAGTTATTGTTCTTTTTATAAGGGAAGTACTGTTTGGTTGTTTCTTTCATTTCTATTAAAGACAGGGTAACTGAAGTGTTTTAAAAGATTGGATTTTATTATCAGTCTCAATAAACATGAAACATAAGAAATATAAAACTCAATACTATTCTTTTAAAAGCGATCTTCTTCCCTGATTACAATACCTTATAAATGTTTTCCAAGCTATTTTCTTTTACCACACAGTACTACTATTACTTCTAACACCAATCACCTCTATTTGTAGCTCACATAGTCCTATTACAATGCATTTTTCATGTCATAAACAAAATTCTGCCAATTCTTTTTTTTGTAGAAAAAAAAGTTACAAAACCCATCAGACCAGTGTTGCTGCTGCAGTGCTACCTAGTTGTTATGATAATCACAAGTCGTTAGAATTAATAGTTCTTTTTGTATCAGTAAAGACCCTGGCTAGGGCTAAGTTAATGGCTCTTCTCCCCAGACAGTGAAGGGAGAGGACGTGAAGTGGGGGATCAGAATACGCAAATTAACTTTGGGACCAGCATGTCATAAGAAGTGTCAAACTTACCGAAAAGACCAAAAAAACAACGAGCCAATGCAAAATTAAGAAATTAGAGTGATTCCTGGACGTGAGGAACAGAGTGCTGAACCTGCAGAGATGCTGAAAACCTTTGTGCCCCTTGCCCTGAGTAAAGAAATCATCTTAAACCAAGACCTGGAGCCGGGAGGCGGCAGGAGATTGAGATCAGGGTCGTGCCCAAGGCTCCCACGAGGAATGGACCCCCTGCTCTGCCCCTAGTAGACAAAGCTGCACATATCCTCCTCCTCCGAGTCACCCTGGAAGAGACGACAGAGACTGCAGACCCATTGGGCTTCTCAACCTTGAGCTGATCACTTTTAATAAAGGCATTAAAAATAGAAAAAGTCTCCTGCCCTGTTTATTTCATTTCATAGTTCTAATTCTCTAAAAAATCTACTCTTTTTTAAAGCCTTATTTTAAAACTTATTAAAACATATTTCTAATTCAATCTGTCTCTCAACAATATAATTTCTATTCTATAGCTTTCCTAAGTCAACACACCTGATCTCAATATTTGCATACAGATACACAAAAAGTGAGAACTTTCTATGACATTTAAAGATTCTTTACAAATCCATTCCTCCCAGCTATGGAGCAGCAAAAGCTCGGGGCAGCACCCAAGGGGCAGCAGGGGCGGGGCAGCGGCAGCCAGGTCTGAGCAGGGCAGGGAGAGGCGAGCTCAGGATCCCAGGCACCCGAGCGGGGGGGACAGGTCCCTCTGGCACTGAGGGGTGACAATGAGGTGCCTATGCAGGGGCTGCTCTCACAAGCAGAGGCTGAATCCACAGCTGGGTTAGAGCACTGGCAGCAAATTCCCTTCCCCAAGCAGCAGCTCCGACCGTCCTCCTCCGAAGACGACACAGACAAACTGCCAGCAGCTGACACACCCTTCTTTACAGTCAGGTGCCTGATGCCTAAAGTGGGATTCCGCTTCAGCATGTGTCAGCGGTTCTTCTTCCTCTTCCAAAGACAGTTGAAAAGTGTCAAATTCAGGCTAGTTTACGATGAATTCCAAGAGCCCAGGGCGATTAGGATTTCCCATTGGAGCTGGTTGTGCAATGAGGGCAATGCACTCACTCCAGGCAGCATCTGTGGCAGGATGGATTGCAGAGACTTTTCCTTTGCACCCCCAGCCCAGCTTTGGCACTGGGGATGAAGAGGCACTGAGGTGACCCTGAGAGGAAGTGCAAGGCACAGGGTGCAGCTGAGGAAGGACAGCCCAGTGCTGGGCTGAGAAGTGGAGTTGGCACTGCCCAGCGTGGCGAAGGTCCTTTCTGCAGCCCCTCTTACTGGGGAGCTTGGATCTTGCTGCAGAGATATGGCCGCTCATTGGAGCAGAACTCACTCCTGAATCTTTTCCTGTCAGCCAGGTACACACACTCAGAATTGCCAAGGACAGGAAACCTGCAGGGAGGAGCAGAGCCAGCGCTGGTTGACAGGGGAACATCTTGTGCCCCTGTGCCCCCACGCCCTGCCCAGCTCCCTGGCACTCACCGGGAGCTGTAGCTGCTGCTGTCCCCCCACTGCCGGCACTCACCCCGTCTGCGCAGCCTGGGCCAGAAATCGCTGTTCCCGCAGAGGTGGAAGAGCAAATCCTGCCCAGGAGAGAGGAGTGGGAGCTGCCCCAGCCTATCTTGACTCCCTGCTGGGCTGATTTGCCCCCGAGCAGGCAGCATGGGCCAGATAGCTCAGTCCTCCATGGGGACAGAGTGTCCGAATACCCGGGCCGCTCTTAGCCGTTGGCTACCCTAGCAAGCTTATTGGATATCAGCTCTTTAGTGATTATCAGCTCTTTGCTTGCTAAGGTGCCCAGGCTAGTCGAGAAGCAGATGTGAGAGAGGGGAAGGCAGCTGGATTTCCACAGAGATGTCTTTATTGGGTGGTCTGTGAAGGGTTCCAGCGATGGCTCTTCTAACCAGAATGGGCTAAACAGCACCTTTTTATAGGATATAAGGGGATCCAAACTTATTCAATAGTAGGGGTTAAGGGAAAGTGACCTATGGGGTTACAGAGAGATAGGCTGGGGCCTGAAAGGCAGAAGACATGAGCTTCTTTTGCTATTCCATCATGACTTGGCAATTCCTGTCTTTAAGCCACGGCCCTCCATGAGGCCCAAGCCACCCTGGAGCCTGCTACGTAGGACCCTGCAAAGTTTAGAGCCCCAAAGGCCACCTTTCATCTGATCTGCACAAGCTGGGGAAATGACTGCTTTTTCCCATGGAAAATGGCCTCTGTTTGTGGCCACTCGCCCTGTCCAACAGGGAGGTGCCATGTTCAAAATTGGCAGACTTTGCTGGATTTCTTCAGAACTAAAGCTGACAGCAACTAGGACCCTGCAAGTCCTTAGAGCCCCAAAGGCCACGTTTCATCTGATCCCCAGACCCTGGGGAAATGACTTTATTTCCCCACCGAAAATGGCATCCATTTCTGGCAGCTCACCTACTCACAGGGTGGTGCCAAGCTTGAAATGGGCAAACTTTCTTGTGTTTCCCCAAAACTAAGGCTGCCAGCAACTAGGACACTGCAAGTCCTTAGAGCTCTAAAGGCCACATTTCATCTGATCCCCAGACCCTGGGGAAATGACTTCTTTTGGGAAAATAGCCTCTGTTTGCGGCCGCACACCCAGTCAGACAGGGCAGTGCCCTGCTCAAAATTGGCAAACTTTCCTGGATTTCTCCAAATCTACAGCTGCCAGCAACTAGGACCCTGAAAGTCCATAGAGCCCCAAAGGCCACCTTCCATCTGATACCAAGACGCTGGGAAATTATTTCTTTTTACCATGTAAAAATAGCCACTGTTTGCGGCCACTCATCCTGGAAGACAGGGTGGTGCCTAGCTTGAAATGGGCAGACTTTGCTAGATTTCACCAAAACTATAGCTGCTGGCAACAAGGACCCTGCAAGTCCTTAGAGCCCTAAGGACCTCCTTTCATCTGATACCCAGCCCCTGGAAAAATGCTTTCTTTTTCCCATGGAAAATGGCTTCCGTTTGCAGTCACTGTCCTTGTCTGACAGGATGGTGCCCTGTTTGATATTTACAGACTTTGCTGGAATTCTCCAAAACTAAAGCTGCCAGACACTAGGACACAATAACTCTTTAGAGCCCCAAAGGCCACCTTTCATCTGATCCCCAGACCCTGGGGAAATGACTTCTTTTTCCCATGGAAAATGGCCTTCGTTTGCGGTCACTCACCATGGGCGACAGGGCGGTGTAAAGCTCGAAATTGAAAAACTTTGCTGGATTTCTCCAAAATTAAAGCTGACAGCAACTAGGACCCAGCAAGTCCTTAGAGCCCCCAAGGCCACCTTTCGTCTGATCCCCAGACCCTGGGGAAATGACTTCTTTTTCCACACAGAAAATGGCCTCCGTTTGCGGTCACTCACCCTGGCCAATAGGGCTGTGCCAGGTTAGAAATGTGCTGCCGTGTGTCCCTGAATCCCGGCTAGCTGAAACCAGCACACAGCCAGCAGTCGTTCAGGGCACAGCTCCACTCTTGGGCCTCTATGGCAAGGAGCTATGTCTCTGGAGATCCCCGGCATTATAGCCAGCAGACATCTCCAGGCAGACAAGACATCAGGAAAGGCAACCAAGCCAGTAGGAAAGGAAGAGTGACTCTCCAATGGTGGCGAAGTCCAGGATTTATTAGTCCAAAGGGAGGAACGAAACAAACCCCAGGGAAGCAGACCAAGGAAGAGCCCCGAGGGAGGGGTTGCATGAGGTTTTAAAGGGAAGGGGTGGAGAGGAGGAACCCCCACCTCGGGCAAATAAGATTACAGAAACTTATGATTGACATGAAGGTACAACCAATGAGGACAGTGTTGAGGAGGGGCCCCGGTCCCTGAACCAATCACCCCATGCCTCAGAGAGAGATTTCTAGAAGGAGGTGTGTGGCTAGAGGGTGACTCACAGGGAACCGGGGAGGAGTATAACAAAAGATACATTTAGAAACCAGGGCAACAGGGAAGGGGTTAGGAGGTTGACACTGAGGTGGCGGGAAGGGGCAACCCAGGCAGAACCATTTTTCATAACTTGTAGGGGATAACACAGCAGACCAAATGAACACACCACAACAAAATGGGCAAACTTTGATGGATTTCTTGAAATCAGCAGCTGCCAGCAACTAGGAATCTGGAAGTGTTTAGAGTCTGAAATGCCACCTTTCATCTGGTATCCAGACCCTGGGCAAATGACTGCTTTTTCCCATGGAAAATGGCCTCTGTTTGTGGCCACTCACCCTGGGAGACAGAGTGGTGCCAAGCTGGAATATGGCAGACTTTGGTGGATTTCTCCAAAACTACCGCTGCCAGCAACTAGGACCCTGCAAGACCTTAGACCCCCAAACTCCCCCTTTAATCTTATACCTAGAGACTGTGGAAATGTCTTTTTTCCCATGGAAAGTGGCCTCCATTTGGGCCACTGACCCTGTCCGGCAGAGCAGTACCCTGCTCGAAATTGGCAAACTGTGTTGGATTTCTGCAGATCCAAAGCTGCCAGCAACTAGGACCCTGCAAGTCCATAGAGCCCCAAAGCTCACCTTTCATCTGATCCCCAGACCCTGGGGAAATGGTTTCTTTTTTCCAATGGAAAATGGCCTTCATTTGCAGTCCCTCACCATGGGCGACAGTGGAGCAAAGCTCGAAATTGGCAAACTTTGCTGGATTTTTCCAAAACTAAAGCTGCCAGCAACTAGGACCCTGCAAGTCCTTAGAGCCCCAAAGGCCACCTTTCATCTGATCCCCAGACCCTGGGGAAATGACTTTATTTCTCCACGGAAAATGACATCCGTTTCCAGCTACTCGCCCCGTCCGACAGGGTGGTGCCAAGCTCGAAATTGGCAAACTTTCCTGGATTTTTCCAAAACTAAAGCTGCCAGCAACTAGGGCACTGCAAGTCCTTAGAATCCCAAAACGCCCCCTTTCATCGGATCCCCAGACCCTGGGGAAATGTCTTGTATTCCCATGGATAATGGCCCCTGTTTCCGGCCACATGTCCTGGCTGACAGGGCGGTGCCAGGCTAAAAATTGGCAGACTTTGCTGGATTTCTCCAAATCTACAGGTGGTAACAACTAGGACCCTGAAGGTCCTTTGAGCCCCAAAGACCTCCTTTCATCTGATACCCAGACCCTGAGGAAATGACTTCTTATTCCAACGGAAAATGGGTTGTGTTCGTGGCCGCTAGGCTTTGCCAACCGGGCAGAGCCAAGCCAGAAATTGACTGGATTTTGCTGGATTTTCTCAAAACCAAAACTTCCAGCAACCAGGACCCTGCAAGGCTTTAGAGACCCAAAGGCTACTTTTCATCTGATACCCAGACCCTAGGCAAATGGCTTCTTTTTCCTACGTAAAATTATCTCCGTTTGTGAGCGCCACTCACACTGGCCGACAGGGTGTCGCAAACTGAGAAATTGGCAAACTTAGCAAGATTTCTCCAAAACTAAAGCTTCCAGCAACTAGGATCCTGCAAGGCTTTAGTGTCCCAAACGTTACGTTTCAACTGATACCCAGACCTGGCGGAAATGACTTCTTTTCCCCCTGGAAAATGGTCTCCATTTGCAGTCACTCACCCTGGAAGACAGGGTGGTGCTGGGTTCAAAATGGGCAGACTTTGCTGGAATTCTCCAAAACTAAAGCTGCCAGCAACTATGAGCCTGCAAGTCCTTAGAGCCCCAAAGGCCACCTTTCATCTGATCCCCAGACCCTGGAGAAATGACTCCTTTATCCCATGGAAAGCAGTCTCCATTTGTGGCCACTCGCCCTGTCCAACAGGATGGTGCCAAGCTCGAAATTGGCAGACTTTCCTGGATTTCTCCAGAACTAAAGCTGCCAGCAACTAGGACCCTACAAGTCTTTAGAGCCCCAAAGCTCACCTTTCTTCTGATCCCCAGACCCTGGGGAAATGACTTCTTTCTCCCATGGAAAATGGCCTGTTTTTGTGGCCACTAGCCCTGGTGAACAGGGCGGCTCCAAGCTAGAAATTGGCAGACTTTGCTCGATTTTTCCAAAACTGAAGTTGACAGCAACTAGGACCCTGCAAGACCGTAGAGCCCCCAAGGCCACCTTTCATCTGATCCCAGACCCTGGGGAAATGTCTTCTTTTTCTCACAGAAAATGGCCTCTGTCTACAGCCACTGACCCTGGCCGATAGGGTGGAGCCATGCTGAAATTGGCAAATTTTGCTGGATTTCTGCAAATCTTAAGCAGCCAGCAACTAGGATCCTGCAAGTCCATAGAGCCCCAAAGGCCACCTTTCATGGGATCCCAAGACCCTGGGGAAATGGCTTTTTTTTCCCCGGGAAAATGGACTATGTTTGCGGCCATTCACCTTGCAAAAAGAGGCGGTAGGTAGTGGTGGAAGGAAGTGGCGGAAGTGGCGGAAGTGGCGGAAGGAAAGAAGGAAGGAAGGAAGGAAGGAAGGAAGGAAGTGGCGGAAGGAAGTGGCGGAAGGAAGTGGCGGAAGGAAGTGGCGGAAGGAAGTGGCGGAAGGAAGGAAGGAAGGAAGTGGCGGAAGGAAGGAAGTGGCGGAAGGAAGTGGCGGAAGGAAGGAAGGAAGGAAGTGGCGGAAGGAAGGAAGGAAGGAAGGAAGGAAGGAAGGAAGTGGAAGGAAGGAAGGAAGGAAGGAAGGAAGGAAGGAAGGAAGGAAGGAAGGAAGGAAGGAAGGAAGGAAGGAAGGAAGGAAGGAAGGAAGGAAGGAAGGAAGGAAGGAAGGAAGGAAGTGGCGGAAGGAAGTGGCGGAAGGAAGTAGGAAGGAAGTGGCGGAAGGAAGGAAGGAAGGAAGGAAGGAAGGAAGGAAGGAAGGAAGGAAGGAAGGAAGGAAGGAAGGAAGGAAGGAAGGAAGGAAGGAAGGAAGGAAGGAAGGAAGGAAGGAAGGAAGGAAGGAAGGAAGGAAGGAAGGAAGGAAGGAAGGAAGGAAGGAAGGAAGGAAGTGACGGAAGGAAGGAAGGAAGGGAAGGAAGGAGGAAGGAAGGAAGGAAGGAAGGAAGGAAGGAAGGAAGGAAGGAAGGAAGGAAGGAAGGAAGGAAGGAAGGAAGGAAGGAAGGAAGGAAGGAAGGAAGGAAGGAAGGAAGGAAGGAAGGAAGGAAGGAAGGAAGGAAGGAAGGAAGGAAGGAAGGAAGGAAGGAAGGAAGGAAGGAAGGAAGGAAGGAAGTGGAAGGAAGGAAGGAAGTGGCGGAAGGAAGTGGCGGAAGGAAGTGGCGGAAGGAAGGAAGGAAGGAAGGAAGGAAGGAAGGAAGGAAGGAAGGAAGGAAGGAAGGAAGGAAGGAAGGAAGGAAGGAAGGAAGGAAGGAAGGAAGTGGCGGAAGGAAGGAAGGAAGTGGCGGAAGGAAGGAAGTGGCGGAAGGAAGGAAGTGGCGGAAGGAAGGAAGGAGGGAGGGAGGGAGGGAGGGAGGGAGGGAGGGAGGGAGGGAGGGAGGGAGGGAGGGAGGGAAGGAAGGAAGGAAGGAAGGAAGGAAGGAAGGAAGGAAGGAAGGAAGGAAGGAAGGAAGGAAGGAAGGAAGGAAGGAAGGAAGGAAGGAAGGAAGGAAGGAAGGAAGGAAGGAAGGAAGGAAGGAAGGAAGGAAGGAAGGAAGGAAGGAAGGAAGGAAGGAAGGAAGGAAGGAAGGAAGGAAGGAAGGAAGGAAGGAAGGAAGGAAGGAAGGAAGGAAGGAAGGAAGGAAGGAAGGAAGGAAGGAAGGAAGGAGAAAGAGAGAGGGAGAGAGAAAGAAAGAAAGAGTCCTGGGTTGACTATATGATGCTTTTATCCTCAATCGTCTTGTTCTGTTTATGCTGAATAGTATGTTTTGCATCTTTAAGCCTTGTTCCAGGGAATAAAGCGGGGAGAGAAGAAGCGCACCGTTTTTTTCACACACTGCACTCACTCCTCCACATTCCTGCTCCTGTACTGTGTTGTCTGCGGATGGACAGACAGCGGGACACAGTTCTCCTTTGCTTTTAATTAGTTTAGCTAGCTGAGGCAAAGAAGTTCCCTGGACTGTGGTTTTTCTTCTTTTTTCCCTTTTCTTTGGACCTCTTGAAACCTGCTCTGGACTGAACACCCAGCAGAGCACCAGCAGCTCATACCTGTGGCCCACTAGGCTGGGCCTGGCCCGCGACATTTCCAGAACTGGAGGGACTGATCCGAGTCTGAGTGAGCTGAACTGCAAGCCGGGGAGGGGACTTTCTCCGTTTGTCATCTCTTTTGGAGCAACAAGGGGTTTGATTGTTTAATATTGTTTAGGTTTGATTGTTTAATAAACTGTTTTTTCCATTTGTCCCAAGGAGGCAGTTTCTCCTGGACTGGTTGGGGAGGGGCTGATTGAATCTGCTTTCCTAGAGGAGCCCCTTTGGGGATTCTTTCCCAAATTTTCTCTGAACCAGGAACGAAAGAAAGGAAAGAAAGGAAAGAAAGAGGAAAGAAAGAAAGAAAGAAAGAAAGAAAGCAAGAAAGAAAGCAAGAAAGAAAGAAAGAAAGAAAGAAAGAAAGAAAGAAAGAAAGAAAGAAAGAAAGAAAGAAAGAAAGAAAGAAAGAAAGAAAGAAAGAGAGAAAGAGAGAAAGAAAGAAAGAAAGAGAGAGAGAGAAAGAAAGAAAGAAAGAAAGAAAGAGAGAGAGAAAGAAAGAAAGAAAGAAAGAAAGAGAGAAAGAAAGAAAGAGAGAAAGAGAGAAAGAAAGAAAGAAAGAAAGAAAGAAAGAAAGAAAGAAAGAAAGAAAGAAAGAAAGAAAGAAAGAAAGAAAGAAAGAAAGAAAGAAAGAAAGAAAGAAAGAAAGAAAGAAAGAAAAAGAAAGAAAGAAGGAAATTCCCAAATGTCAGAGATCTTATAAATTATAAAATATTTGTGTGTATTATATTTAAGTGCCAGAACTGTTACTAGATATAGTAATGATAAATGGAACATATATGTGAGATCCAAACAGTTCAACTCCTTGGATAGCAGTTTCTCAGAATGAATAGTCTGTTCTTTCTATCTTCAACTACTTACTGCTACTGCACAGAATGAATATTACCACAGAAGAATAAAATGGTTCACCTAAATTCATCCCGCATGTCATTGGCAGGGACACCTTCCACTAGACCGCCTTCAGCTCAAAGACCCATTCAGGCTGGCCTTGAACCCTTGCAGGAATGGGTCACCCCTAACATGTTGCAGTCTCTCACAACCCTCCTGGCAAGGAATTTCTTCCCAAAATCCAAAGGAAACATATACTCTTGAGGTTTTAAAGCCATCCACACTTTTCCTATCACTCCGTGCCCTTGTGTAGCTCATCTGCCTTCTGCTAGGCTGTCTTCAGATACTGGAGGGTTGCTCTAATAATTTGCCCAGAGTCTGCTCTTCTCCAGGCTGAGAAAACACCTGCAGGCTTGATGACAGACTCCATGTGCTACACTGGCGGGTCAGACTGTTCTTCTTCTTGGAATTGTTGGAGGATGCTCAGCCACTGTTGATTGTTCTTCATTGTTGTAAAGGTTAGAAATAGTTGATTGTTTAAATAAAGACACACTTGAAACGATAAGAGCTAAATTTTAAAGCAAAATGAATTGGAGAAAGATTCCTAAACCTGTGACCCGTTACCCCAGCGGTATTGATTGTAAATGACATTCCTTGCAGATGTTATGATGCATGAACCAAAACCAAATGATGGATACTACTTAAGACAGATGTTCTACCTGCTTCCTGGAATATGTTCTTATCATTCTAAAATAATGCCCCGAACATGAAGAACAAGAGATGACATCATGAAGGAATGAAGTGCTTTGGTTGAGAGTGAAATGCATTTGAAGGAAATGGGTTTGGGGGCTAGCAAAGCAAGATCTCAGAAATGGAGTGCCAGCTTAGTTCTCTGCTTCAGAGACAAGTGAAGCAATTGAGGAGTGTCCTCCTGTGAAAACAGTTGCCAGATCTTTCTGCACAACAGCTAACAACCGGCATCAGAAATGTGTGCAAATCAAATACTAGCCACTACAAATTTGTCATCCATGAGTGGTAGGGCCACTCAGACTCATAGCAGTGGTTTTGCTGTTGTGCCTGTTAGAATGGACAGAAAAGAATGAGGAAAATTATCTTTTCCATCTAGTTTGTTTCAGTCTTGGTCCAAAGACTATTTTCCTGCCCTCAGGAGACAGCAAAAACTGTCAACAACTGAAATGCTTCAGAAATGGAAATGATCTGAAGCACAAATATTTATTTTCAAATAAAATTTAAAACATAAGTCATAACTATAAAACAAGTAGAGCTGTTTAAAGATGAATGAACATTTCTGACATGTCAATTTATAAATTTAACAATATTTAATACCTCTCCGACAGTTTTATCTGCAAATACAGGTTCTGCAAGAGAAGTGGTGATGGATGTTATATTTAAAGCATAGTAATACCACCATCTCGTGGTTTCTGCAAAGCTTTGTTGTGCTTCTGGCGTAACTCTGGCATTTCATGGGATGAGGCATGTACATTCAAAGGCAGAGGAAGTGGGATAACTAATTTTTTTCCCAGCTGGATGTTCTGAAGAAAAAATAAGTCTTTGGTCCTACTGCTCTTGATTTAGACCTAATTATTACTTGAGGCATGAGGACTGTTCGGCGCATATTTTAATTTAGCTGGTTCATGCAGCAATGACAAATACATCTCAGGTTAGAAATGGAACAGTGCTGTAGGTTGGTGAATGTTTGTGCTTTGGGCTTTTTTCCTTTTTGATGTATCATTAAAATACATGTGGGGTAACAGAAGGTTAAAAATAAAAAACTTCACTGCTGTTGCATTTTGGACAAAGAGTAAGGTTATCTTTGGGGGGGAGATGTAATCATAGCTCTAGTAATACAGCTAAGAACTTTTCTTTTTTTAAAATGAGAAAATGGTTGCAAAACAATGATACCCTTATATGTGATAGGGGAAACCAGAATGTGGCCATTGGACTGCCTAGTATAGCTTTTTTTGCTTATGTCCATAAATTACTAAGCTATTTGTATGATTTTCCTCTTGCATACTACATCATTCTGTGTAACCCAAACTCTGCTGAATTCTGAATTAAAACTATCATATAAGGTCTTCTGGACACTGCTTTCATTTTGCACTTGAAATGACAGAATTTGCATTTAGGACTATCTTTTGACCTATTACCCCTCAGCAGAAAAAAAAAAAGCTAGCAAACTTCTGGGTATAGACAGACTTGGGGATTGTGGGAAAAATGCTTCCAAAGGAATGGTTCACCCACAGACTGGTGTCTCATCATTCAGAGATTTGTTGACTGGGGAGGTGCTTGGCCTTGTCTTGTAGGGTTTGGGTAAATGTTGCCTCAGTGTGAGGAAGCACCAGTCACTGGCTTCTCATCAGCTCCTTCCATCATCTTATTTCCCTTCAGCTATGCAAAAGGCCATTAGGGAGGGATGTGCAGATGTGTGATACTGGTAAGCCATGTGTCTGCTTTGCTTGTCTTCTTTAACCCTGTCACTGCCTTCCTTCATTGGAGGAGGAGGAGGAGGAGAAGGGTGAGCAGGAGCAGGAGCTCAGTGGTGAGACTGAGGAGGATGATGAATAAGAGGAAGAAACCAAGAGATGTAGAGGGAACAGCCACCTTGAGCTTGTTCTTGCCATATCACTAATTATGGTGCCAATGTCAGTCTGAATGGGGTTGTTGCATACTCTATTTAGGAGTGATACTGAGGTGGAAGATGTTTGCATTTGATCAGGAAATAAGACTCTGAGGACTTTTAAACTTTCTTTAAAGAGGATCCTCCTGTTCTAAGCCATGGTTTGATTATCACAGTCTAGATGAGATTCTTTAAAACTTGTCTGAAAATGGACAGGAGCACAGAATTCAGCAGCCTGTGTAGTGACACATCTGGCCAGATATGTCACTTCAAGCTTCATGTTAACAAACAGTGATTTTCTGTTTGGAGCTAAGCGCTGACTTTTCAGCTGTGCACCCTGAAGCTACAGCCTGACGCTGCTCTAGCCTGAGCTGCAGATAACATTCAGTATCTCACAGAAGATCCTGTCACATTTTGAAATCATTCTCCATTCAGCACAGGGATGTCCAGTTAAATTGCCCTATATGGAATCTTGGAAAACCTCTTTGTTCAAACTTCTTTGAAGGGTGGTTTTGTCGGGATTTGAACAGTTGTGATTTTACCTTGCCTGCAGTCAGTTTGGGAAAACCTTTGGAGTAATTGCTGGCCATCTCCAAAACTTTATTTAAATTAAAGACTACTGATAATTTATATTTATAAGTTTGCTCTGACAGTGCTGCCACATGTTCATGCATGATACAGCTGTGTATTCTGAAAGTACAAATCTTTCATCCTTTGTTCAAAATAGAGATGCTGACTTGAGTGTCTGCTCCATGTCTTGCAGATCTGGGGGCATTTTGGCTCCATTCGTGCCATCTATGATGTTTTGCAGAGATAAACAGAACTCCACAACTTTTGTGAAAGTTGTAAAGCTGGTATGTTTATTACAGTGCTGGACGCATGTGGGAATCGTTCCCCTAAAATGACAATGACAAAATGACATGTGTACCTCTGGGAACTCCAGATCCCCTTTTATCTCCCTCTCAAACACATATGCATACAATTTCACAATAGGTTCATACATATTGATTCCACTGATTTCAAGTGACACTTGCTACTAATTCTTCAGAAAGAACTCCTGGGTCAGGTTGCCCTGCTGTCTGCCTCCCTCCTCCCCCCTTATCTCTTGTCCTTCGACTGAAGCAGTCCCTCCAAGCACAGGCTCTTGGAGAGAACAGGCAGTCAGACTAAACAGCAAGCGACAGACTTAAAGATGTACATTTCACCTAAATCAAAATGTATTTCTACCCTGGAAAATTTCCACTCTGCCTCTATGGTAAGAGTATTTTTGAATTTTTATTTAACTCAGATTCCTTAAATTTCTCTCCAAAAGCACTTTGTTGATTTTTGGTACAACATATGCCTATATTCCTTTTAAAAAAGTTGCTTTTATGATAAGTTAAATATTTCACTCAATTTCAGATTTAACAAACAAGAATTTAGTATTTTATTGCTTTTTTAATTAGAAGTCAAATATTTTGTGTTGTGTTTTCATTCACTTGTTAGTGAAATGATTGTCATATAATGCATTTGGTACTGCTAAGGTTCACTCAGTATCTGAATTCTCTTAGACATGTAAAAAAAGTTGTCATATGAAGGTCTTTCTGTGAAATTATATTTTTTGGGTTTCTTTGCTCTACCAGTATATGGGGAATTGCACAAACTGCTGGAGTGACAAGTTGTGGTATTTTGCTTTTGACTACAGTTTGTGTATCTTAAGAGCAGGAAAGAATGCCATGCTTTTACTACATATTTTGATTTTTAGCAGTCTCTTAGTCCTTCTGTATAATTTGGAATCTGGACTGTCAGTGGAATTCCTGACTCTCCTTCCCCCAGAAACACTAAATAAGCTGATCACTGAGAGCATTGAAGACCTGCAGAGTCACAGATACCAAGTGCTCTAAAATGAAGAGGCAGAGCATATGCAGGAAGTTTCTAAAGCCATGTTTCGTCTGTGCTTAATGGAGATAAAATTTATTCCTTGAGTCTTTAGGGCAGAAAGGCCAACAGCAATCACCTGTAGACATTAAATTATATACAAATAAATACTATTTTGTTTCTTTAGGAAAAAGTCTGAAATAATAAAGGAAAATATATCCAGCAACATTCCTGTGCTTTTTCAGTATAACAATTAGGCATATTTTTAATATATTGGATTGTGCCTTTTTGTCATATTTATAGTAGGACATAATCTACTGTTAATATAGATTGGAAGAAGTCTTTTATTCTTCATCAATCTCCTGGGCTTAAGCCATTTAAAGGGTTTTTCTTTTGTTGAAATGCACTAAACTTCTGAAGTGGGGAATAAAATTTTTGTTTGATTCAACAGGTAATAGAAAATTTAAAGTATATCCTGTAAGTTTGGGAATGGTTTCTCAGAAGAATTCATTTTAAAAGGGAGGAACAGGGAGAGGATTTCTATAAGTAAGGAATTGTTAGCTTAGAATTAAGCAGACAGTGTAGAAATAAAAGAATATGTGGTTTTCTTATGGTTTTTCTTCTATCTTGTTAATTATCTGTTAATCATTATACTTAATCAGTTTAATTTTACACACATTATTCTGCTCTCTTTTTATACCTAATACAGTGTAATGCTGCATTCAGCTGAAATGGAAAAAGCCTCCCAAGCTTCTTTAAATACCATTTCACTTCTAATTTCTTAAAGAATCAATGAATTCTGGTTTTCACATTTAATATTAGGCTATAAAATAGGACAAGAAAAATAAGACATGCAAAACGTTCTTCAGTAATTATTTCCTTTCTGTCTGACAGGCAAACCAGTTAGAAGAAAATACTTGAGTATGAGGCCTGTCTGGAAAATGAAGCCTGCATTGAGAAGTTGAAGGGTAGAGTCTTGCCCCAGATACACGAAATGTTTGAAGACTCATGTATAATGCTGTTTGTAGAATGCTGAACAGTTTTTATGTGGAGGTAAATGGAAAAGATGAAATAAGTTGATCAAAGCTTGTGAAAAAAGAGCTGACAAATCTGTGCATTGATTTAATGACTTAACAAAAGCAGACTTCAGAGGTTTGGACTTCTCTACAGTTTATTGAAGTATTAATTTATTTTACAAAATGTAATTTCTAGCTTTAGATGAAGCTACAATGTTGTAATGGAAGTGATGCGTATAATTTAAAATTTAGATGCCTTAGATATTATGTCAAGCTGCAATTGTGAAAAGGAACAGTGTCCTATACATGCTGATTTTCTCTACAGGTTTTTTGCCTCAGAATTACAGTATATGTCTCATGCTGTGAAGAGAACTAAGATTTATATGGGTTGTTGACCTTATTATGTCTAGCATAAGAAACCTGAGCAGGAGATAAATAGTACTATATTGGGAAAACTGCCAGGACTCGAAGAGGTGCATTTAAGGGAGATGATTAGTAACCTTTAAGAGAAAGGTTATTAAGCTCTGGATGTACATTTGGAATGAGAAAGAATTGAACATGAATTATATATTGTATAATATATGTAGTGATGCATAATCTAATATATTTCATGTAATCAATTGGAAATTCTCCTTGTGAGGGGAAGAGCACTTGACTAACAGTTAATGTAGCTATGTTGGAGTAGATGCATCACAAAGGTTACAAGTTTTTTGATGGCCAGCACAATTTTATTTAAAAAACTCCAACATCTGTGTTATGAATACTGCTCTTTCCAGGATGTTTACCTAGATGTGTTTGAAGAATACATGTATTGTTTTGATTTTGGCCTTTTAATGTACTGATAGAAAAAATGTTGCTTCAAGGCATTAGTATTTTGAGAAGCTCCATAGTTAAAGAATAGTTCTGCAATTGAAGAAGTACCTGTGGAAGCATGTGTGCATTTTTATATGCAGCTTGCTCTGCCTGGCTGTCTCATGGGAATCTCTGCTGTGCCCACGTGTGCTCTACCAGGAGCCTGATCACGACCTCAAGAAGTGATGATCAGTTGGTGATCAGAACAATGTTTAGCTGATGTTGACATACAGGTGGATGGCACATGTGTAGCACATGAAAACGAGACTCATAAGCTGAGAATAACATGAATCTGTTTATTGCAGAGTTAAGACAGTACTTACACACTTAGCGTGAGAATCTCTGTTCAGTCCTTTACACACAACCTGGTTGCAGGCCTGTAATAAATCTGTCAGCCTGACAGTTTGCTAGTTTCCTCAACATTTGCAAGCTTCGAAGAAAGAGGATGCCTTTCCTAAGACAGTTCTAAGACAGTGTGTAATCTATTTTCTCTCATGCTTCCAAGAATTTTCTGCAGTGTCAGACTTTGCTGTTTTCTTACACGTGCATTTTCTTAACCTCCAGCAGTAAAGCTGGATGAGAGACACCCAGCAGAATGTACTGCAAACTTTTATCTTCTGATCATTTATTGTTTCATGAGGATTAGAACTGAGTTTGGGATTTTTTTCCCTGACTAATATTAATGTTTTCTATTGCATTAACATTTATAACTATAGTAACTATTACACCTCTTCAAAGGTATAATTGGGTCAGCAGGGATATGGTTAAGACCAAGTTTTGTTATTGTAGACTTCAATTTTTTTATTACAGGAAATGAAATTTAATAAGAAATAGAATGATATAAAGCTGTATTCCCAAGGCAGAGACAAGACTCTATAATAGAAGGATCATAAAGGTACCAATTATATAGTGGGAGTGTTATTTCTCCCTCCTGCACTACATCAGTGCATTTTCCCTCTTCCTTTAACAATACATGAAAAATGTGAAACAAATATAATTTGTATTTTGAACATGCTTATTTCTGCTTTATTTGACTTGGAATTAATGAATTCTTTGCCTGGGGTGAATTTGGTGGATTGATGACGAGACAGCTCTGTGTCCTGAAAGAAGTTAATGATCTTCTCAGCAGCCCTGGCATGACTCATGGTACCGGGAGCTATTTTTGTGAGCCTAGGCCAGTATGGAAGCTGGTCTGGTACTTTATCTCCAAGACACAAAAAAATTAAAACATAGACAGAAACAATGACTTTCATTTTTTGCTTCTTAAGATTTCCATTTAAATTAACACCTTATTTAGCATTTTACTTTAGATATCCTTGCTGCACTTTGGTATTGCTGCATAAAATGATGCTATCTGGGGGGAAGGTATTTTTTCATTTTGGAAATAAGGAAATAATTTGAAGCTTTATTAGACATATTTTCAGTTGAAGTAATGTCATCAGCGCATTGAATTTTAAAATGTCTTAAAGTTAAAAAACAACTGTGTGTCATTAAGAACTGTCTGTTACAGAAAAACTGAAGAGGCAGCAGTTTTTGTCAAATAACATCTTTTTAGATTATGTATGTGGTATTCACATATTCTTTGAACAGAGAGAGACTTAATTCTCTTCCAGGAAAAATCCTGGGGAAGGCTGTGAGAAAGCTCAGAGAAAACAAATCTTCACTTCCTGCATCTGTTGTTTGGCACATGTGGAATGTGCTATGGAGATTGTTTACTGAAGAGGGATTTCTTAATTGGACACTGGTTGTTTGGATTGATTGACCGATTAGGTCAAAGCTGTGTCGTGACTGTTGGAAAGGGTCATGGGCTTTTCTTCAGTATAGTTTAGTCTAGTATATTATAGTACAGTATAGTATGTAGTGTAATATAATGTAGTTTAATAAAGCAATTGTTCAGATTCTGAATCGTGGACTCATTGCATGTGATTCCCCAGATGGGGGTTGTCCTGCATCGACATATGTATTTTCCCTAAAAGCTTTGACTTTGTAGAATTGGATATTCTTCATGTAGAGCCACTTCTTCCCCTGAGTTTAATGATGACAAAGCACTGCGCTGGGCGGGAGGGGGAATGCCCTAATAAATTCTTCACTCACTGTGGGACCTGCCAGAAACAGCTCAAGAAAAGAATGGAGTTTTATCATTTGCGTGAATGCATGTTGCTGTTATTCTTTTGTTTTAGTTTTTGTAGTGAAGCTTTACCTGTAAATCAACCAAAGACAAATGTCTGGGCTGCTTTAGCCAAGTCTGCAGGCTCCAATACCATCTGTCTATCTGACACAAGCCCTGACAAACCTTTTTCAACCTGTCTAGTTGGAGTACCTTTCCCAGAAGGTTTTGATAATGTTACCTTTGAGATCCCTTAGTTACTGAACAACAGGAAAAACAATGGTGTGGCCGCTGAAGGTAATCCCTTCTTGATGAAACAATTCCCTCTGCTTGCAGGCAGGTCCAAGGGTCAGAAGCAGACCCTGCCTGCTTGGCAGAAGGGGTCCAAAGAGTAGTTTTTGGGGTTTAAAATGTAGCACAGTATGGTAATATAGTGATTCTTATAGGCTGTATGTAAATGCTAAAGGATTTGTATCTTGTACTAGATTGGCTAGTGAGTATCAGAATATTCAACACAGAAGATGATTTATTGTATTGTAACGGGAACTTCACTCTCTTAGCTCTTTGCTCTCTCTCTTAGTTTTTAGCTCTTAGCTCTTACTCTTACTCTCACCCTCACCCTCTCTGCCCCTTTCTTCTCTTGGATCTGCTCTGAGCTGCGGCTGGCAGCTCCCAGCAGGGCCCTGCACCCACGCCCTTGGCAATAAACTGCATGCCCATGACCTGGCTTCAGAGATCTCTCGTCTCCATCCATCCCGATCGTGCAGGACCCCCTGCCACTCCCACAGGAACCATTACCTACTGCTTTCATTTTCTCTGTAAAAAGAACCAAAGAAGCTGAATTGATTCACATGGCTTAATTATACACATTATGTCATAGTCTCCATCTTTAAGTATCACTTCTTGCACTTTCCCCATGCTTTATTTGTGTGCAGAAATTTGATTGTAATGTTGCATCTGCTGTGTTCATCTGTTTCTGTGTTAGAACAAGGTCATCAGTGTTTTAGAGCTTGGTTGTGAAATTGCCTTTCTTTCCTAATCTGTTTTAAAACTGATTTGAAGTCTATCTCAGCATTTGAGTAAATTGCTGCTTTTTGGATTTTATGTTTCAGATGCAAATCTAAAGGTTTTTTTAAAAAACAAAGGGAACAAAAGAAAAAAAAGGAAAAAACTGGCTGTACTTAAATACATCTGTGGTGTTCACACTTTGTCCAGAAAGGAAATAAGAACTGATTCCAGCTTTTTCACTTTGTGTTTCCCCTCTAATCTTGCTGTCCTGTTTCCTTAGGTATCCTGGGTTGGGTTTTTTTTGGGTTTTTTCTGACTTGGGTGCTGAGCAGGGGTGAAGCTTCAATATTCGTTTATGCCACGTACTTTTTAATGTAATTTGCCTGTCATTAGGCAATATTTACTCTTTAGCTCTTGGTTAGGTTTGCTTAAGCCTCAATTTCCATTGCTCCTGCAGTTCGTAGCATATTTTGTCTTGTCTCACAGTCTGTCATTCCACAGCCCTCCTGGGTGACTGACTCAGCAGTGAGAAGCAACAGGGGTTCAGCTGAATCTGCCATGTCCCAGCTGGCGAATCTCTTCTGCTTTCTTTTATCAGCCAGTGATTCACACCCCCACACCTTGGTAAAAAAACAGTTCAGGTATAAAGGCAGAGCTTGAGTTCCTTTTTCTGGAAAGCAAACTGTCACGGTTTGACACTGGCACAATGCCAGTGTCCCCATGAAAATATATGCTCCCTGGTGTCTGCTGTGAGATGTGACCAGGAATAGAGCAAAGCAGGCTCCAACTTAGGAATAAAGAAGAAAAACGTTATTAACCTACAACTATATATAAAAAGAAACACACACAGAACTCAGAATGAAAACCTTCCAAAAACATTCCTCCTCCCACCACCAAATTTCCAATACATCCACTCCTCAGATCATCAACTCTCAGTCCATCACCACCCTTTAGATAATAAATTCTCAGTTCATCAAGAAGAGAGGAGTCCCTCTTGTACCATAGGCTTCTCTTGGAAACACAGTTGAGACCTCTTGTGTTTCCTGTCACACATGGCACCGCCCGATCATTTGCCATCATGACATCTTCCTTCCATGTCCAGTGCTCTTACCACTGCATCTGGACCAGAGCTCCTTCTAGGGTTCTCCTTTTACAGATGCTTTGCCCAGTTCCAAAAAAGCACAGTCTCTCCCTTTTGGGACACTTGTCCCCCCCAAATTCACCCCCTGGGGCCAAGGGGGTCTTGAGAACAGAGATCTTCTTCTCTGAAGATGGAGGGCACCAACCACCCTCCTCACTCACTGTCTTTATTCACGCACTCCTTCACTTAACATCACTGCACTCTCTTGGCTCCAAGCCATTGCCTCCCCCTAAATGCAGTCTTTGTGTCACAGGAAAAATGGTTCTGTCCATGGCTATACAAGAAAAGTCCAGCCAAAGGCCACTCCATCACCTCCGCCCACCCAAGATTCTTTTCCACTTCTCTCGTGGCCCATTTCCTCTTATCTCATCTCTATCTCTCTTCTCATTCAACTCCAGGAGGATCAGTATTTGTAAGGTTTCCATCATCCAAGAAAAGGGTTAAAATCTCAGGCTCTGCCTGTCCAGAACCCCCACGCTGCCCTGCCGGGTCCCTTCTCGCTGCACCCCCTGCTTCTCCTTCTCAGCCAGCCGCAATATCAAATTCCAAGGTCGCACAGGCACAGACACCAGCTCACTCTCTCTCTCTGGTGGGGGGGCTGCCCGATGCCTCTCAGTGCTCCTCCACCCTTCCATCCTGCAGGGGCCTTCACCTCCCCTCTCTGTCCAAGGCCCAGCCTACCTCACCCGGCCGCATGGCTTCCCCTCCTGCACCCAGCCCGCAGCTGGGCAGGGGAGCTCTGACCTCTTTCAAGGACGGAACCCATGAGAGCTTCCCCCTGGCAGTTCTCTGCTTTTAACCCCCTGTGTTCTCAGAGGCATATCCATGTCCTCAGTGGCCACACCAGGTGCCAATATTCAAATCTGAGCACCTACTGGTTTGACCACAGCATCCCAAAAAAACTCACTTCCTTTTCAAACCAGGATACAAACATTGCCCAATATTCATGTCAATCTCATCTCAGTGATCTTTTTCATTATCCCATTTGATGTTTCATCACAGCTGTTTCTTCCTTTGTTGGAGCACTTGGGTATGGCTTGAAGTGAAGGCTGTGGATTCATATTTATCCTTTATTATTTTAAATCAGAGTGAAGTACAAATAATCCTGTGCTCAGTTGACTAATGTTCTTGCAGCTAAGCAGTACAGAAAGGAGGAGGCAAGCTTTTCCCCACTACCATCTGTAGCGTCTACCAGCTAGTTCTGTGTCTGCCAGCTAGTTCTGCCATTCAGTTTTTAATTAGCTTGGTGCAAATAACTATAATGTATTAACAGCATGCAAGAGGTCTAATTTTTTCATGCAGTTACTTACCAGCAGTTCACTGGAAAGGTTATCTTCTGTTGTATCGCTTGCTACAGGAGATGTAAAATTTCCTAGAGATGGTTTTGGGAGATGCAATCCTTTCATTAGAGTTAAATCTGTGAAAATAGTGGGCAGATGTACTGCTACAGGCCAACTATATGTAAATCTGGGATGATCTTGTAGTAGCACTCATGCTTTGCACCAAGACTAGTAGATACAGATGTTTGTGAGAGAAAAAGAATGTGGTTGAAGAGTAGCAGAGAAGATTTGGGAATCAAGCTGTTTCCAACTCCTGCATACTTGTGTTATGATCCTGAATTATGCCAGGCTCTTTTCAACTCTTGATACTGAACACTGACAGTCCTTTCTATCCTTTGAAAGGGTACACCCTGAGTAGTCTCCTGGTTTAGGAAACCAGGTGGTCTTGGGATGAACAAACCAGAATACAAAGATGTTGCAGCAATTTTGATAGCTTTAGGAAGCACAGTATGGCTCTGCCTGTTCCAGTTTGACAGAGTGGGTTCCTACAGTGTCCAAAGACTCCTGAAAGTGTGTAGCTTATGGTTTTTCATCTTGGAAAGGAGTGTGTGAAACATAGCTTAGGCATGGAATAGCAACCCTGTCATGCTAATAACAGGAAGGCTGAGTAGACTGGCTGACTCCTAGTAACTTTTTCAGCAGCTTCAGTCACTTGGGCTGAAAATTGCTCTACTGCTGTTTGTCTGCCAGGAAGCATTACTGCCAACATTATATTGAAAAGCTCTGGGAAAAACTGGTGAGTATGCAGGTTTTTTAAAACTCAAAGGGATTCTGCATTTGCAACAGCTCATGTCTTTGTCACAGCCTCACCCACCTTATTTTCTACTGCCCTGCCCTTTTTTCCCCACAACTATCCTGTGGGGGTGGCCAGTCGGGGGTCTGATGGCTCAACCTGGATGCTACAACCTTCCCAGAGAGAGGTCCCACAAGAGACAATTTCTGGGAGACTTAGGCAGTCTTTCAGCCACTGGGTAACCTCAGCAAGGAGTAGACAGCTCAGCTCTTAACAGTGATTTCAGCTCTCAGTGATTTCAGCTCTGCCTTGCGAGGTGTACCCTGGCTAACACAGGGACAAAGAGACAGGAGCACCATGTGGTTGTTCTGCAGAGGTAGCCTCTATTCCAGGACCCTATGAAGGATGCCAGTGATGGCAGCTCCTTTCTGAAAAGGGCAGAAACTGGGGGTTTTATGGGAAAAAGCAGGGGTGGTACAAAGGGGAGAAACCAATCGGTCTCAACAAATCTACATGGGGTTCCAAAGCATGCTGGGAACTCGCCATGACCAGAGGATTTCTCAATCCATGAGAGTTTGAGAAGATCTTATCATAGCCCCTTCAAGGGATACCTCTCCAAGGGAGGGGGCTGGCATGCCTATCTGTCTCCACACTATCCCATCCATAGTGATGTAGAGATTGAATTCTCATTCCTGCATACCAATGTGTGAAGAAAAAGAAAGGGACTACAGTTTCTATTTCTAGCTCGCCTAAGGAAACTAGAATCTGTGTTCAGAAAATGAAGCTGCTCCATATATACCCAGGTTGAAAGAAATTGTTCTTTCTTTTTACCATTATGTATCTCATGATTGGTCAGGTTTGTAAGTGCTGGTGCCAATAGTCAGTGAGAGCTAGCTCTAAATGATACTGCAAGGAGCCCAGCAGCAGCAATATTACACTTAGCCCCTCTCGCAGCCTTCTGCTGCAGTTCCAGAGTTGTGTCATCTCTTTCAAACCATTTTTTAAAAGCCTTGCAACAGCATTGTTTTTACAGGTGCCTAGTCCTTTTTTAAAGCTGCCTGATCCCATAATTTCAAGGCTATGGTATGACAGTTCAACATTCTGTCATTGAATTGTGTTCATTTCCTTTTTATCCTTTTAGATTGGCTACCTCTTTGTTCCACAACAGATGTCAATGATGGGGAATAATGACAGTGAATATGAGTGCTTGACCTACAGATACATCCTGCAGTTAATGCAATGTGTTTTGTATTGGCTGGTTTATCATTTTCTGAAAATGTACTAGTTATTTTTCTGAGTAGTCACTTTTCCAAGGCCTCTCACTATTATATCTGTCTGTCGGCCTTGGTAAAGGTAAGCAATGCTCAAAGTGCCTGTATGAAGTTAGTCCCTCAGCATGTGTGCACTTTTCACTTGTGCTGATAAACCAGCAGTCATGGCCTCTTTGTGGGGTCAAAGTGAGGTAATGATCCTTTCTCCCTGCTCATCACCTGGAGATAACTTGATACATTAGACCTGGTAGTTCTTAAAAACTACCAGAGCACTTCTCTGTGCTCTCCCCCAACCCCCCAACCAAAAACAACCAATAAAAAGTCCTAAACACAAACCAATGAAAAACAACAAAACTAAAAAAAACAAGCCACAACAACAACAACAACAACAACAACAAAAACAAAAAACCCAAACCAACAAAATAAAAAAAAAATGAACAAACCAAACCACACCCCCCCTCCCCAAAAAAAAACCAAAAACCCAAAAACCCACAAACAAAACCAAAACCACCCAAACACAGGTAACAATTTGGTTTGGAAATAAAAAAACAAAGGAAAAACAGTGACTTATGCAACAGTTAGTAATCTCTGCTGAAGAATGTATGAGAGAAAAGTAAAAGTGTCAGCAGGAGGGCTCCTGCAATTGTAGTCTTAACAAATTGCTGAGGACCTGATTTGGCTATTTATTATCACTAATCCTACTGGTCTGCCAGGAAGGAAGGAAAATAATTATTATTGACAGATTTTAGTTGAAGTTAATTTATTGGTGGTGAGACTAATGTATGTTCCAGGTGTCCATCAGTTTAGCAAGACATTTAACTATCAAATGTTCCTTTTACAGTGTGGCTAATTAAACATGATTAAGCTATTGAGTTTTCAAACGTGCAACTAATTATATATAATTACACATAGTGGCTTTATGGTATGCAGCATGCAAGATAGATATGGTATTTAAAATGTTTTGCAAGATTTGTTAAGTCTGCTCTTAGGAAGAAACTGCCTTATTCTTACACATTAATACATAAATAGTGACAGCTTGCTGTGTTTTTAAGCTAATGGTCATGTGTGGATTGGCAAAAGCTGGTGGTTCTTTGAGATTTCTCGGCTGATGCACTAATTAATGTGGTGGGTCTAGTGCTGGCCAAAAGCCAGTGCACCCACTAGAATATACCTACTAATTTCTTGCTGTGAGATAGGATTAGGAAGAAGGTAAAGTAGACTTAAAACTTTAAAAGGGTAAGGCTTTAAAGAAAGCTTTATTAATAGTAACTAAAAGAAAGAATAAAAGAATCAGAATAAAACCTTTAGAACACTTCTCACCCCTACAACTTTTTTTTTCCCACTCACAACATACAGAAGCAATTCAATCAGTTTATCAGTTTTAGAATAGTCTTTCTTTAGTTTACTTAGGGAGAGGAATCCTTCTTGTTAATGCATGGAGACTTCTCTACAAGAAAACAGTTCTCTTGTAGCTTTTAATTTCTACGAATAACAGTCACCTGGAAAATTTGCAATTGTGAAGTCCCTCCCATTTCTTACAGCTTTTTCCACAGGTGCGTTTATGGGCTATGTTAACTTATGGGATACTATTTTAAGGATGAGCTGTTCAAGAGCAAAGGTTCTCTTTATCTATCTCTGAAATAATCTTCATCACTGAGAACAGAGGTCTTCTTCTTTCCCTGGGGCAGAGAGTCTTTCTCACTCTTCTCTCTCTGTTCAAACTTTTCATGGGATCACAGCAACTTCAACTTCTGCTTGCTTTAGCTTTGCTCATATCTATAATTTGAATACTTAATCTCCTCATACTTTCATGAGTTATAGGGAAAGACTTTGATGTATCAGCGGCATTCTTCTCTATAGCCCTACAAGAGGATTTCAGCCCCAAGATCAAGGCATCTCCTCATCCCTCACATCTGGGACTTGACTTTTTCTTCACTGAGCTTGGGCTCTTCATGTTGTTTTCCTACGTGTTCTCACTTTGTCCTTTTCTCTCACCTGAGGGGGAATTGAAGGTCTGCATTTTTTATCTGTGCACTAAGAGTTATTATCTCACCCAGACCTGCAGATGGTCATGTGATTTCTGATAGGCAGTGGCAGAGCTGTTTGCGGGAGAAGATTTCTTTGGCAGCGATGCTGGGTAGGGGACAGGGGGGTAGGATTTTAGTAGCCAGGCTAGAAAACAGCAGCAGCATGCTGGGAGCCGATGGCTTCTCCTTTCCCTTCCCGGTGGTTGCGGGCAAACCCCAACGGTGGCAGAATCTTGGCTGAGCCGCCCTGGCCTGGGGCTGCTCCCGGAGCCCAGCAGACCCTGGTTTGACCTGGGCTGGCAGCAGGGAAGGGCTTAGTAGCAAGAAGACATTAGCAGCCATGGCCTGGCCTGGCCTCAACCCTGCAGCATCCCCTCCCCCTGCCTGGCAGCTGATGAGGCCTGGCCCTGCAGCAGAGTCCACTCAGCCCAGCTCAGCCAAGACAGTGGGGCTGGGCTGGCCTTGTTACCTGCTCTCAGGCCAAAAGAAAGAGAGACAATTCCTGGAATTTTTCATTTTTAAACATGTGTGTTCACAGACACGTGTTCAGTTTTTTAGTGGTTTAACAGTGTCAATATTCAATATTCACTGATTGGTTTTATCAGGCACAGAGAAAGCTCTCAGCATCTCCTCTCAAAAAAACCCTCACTTCAGTGGTTCCTCCAGTGATAAAACCACCACAGCTACTTAAATATTTCTGGGTTTTGATGCTGTGTGATCAGTACTTGTTGGAAGCTGCAGGTGGTTGGATGGTCTATAGGACTAGCTCCACAGGAGGTTAGTGACAGGAAGGGATGTGTCACAGAGCATCAAGAGGCTCTGGGCACGATTTCCAAGCCTGGGCTTTAGTGGTGGGTTTGCTGCGTTTCCTTGAGAGGGAAAGCTGGCTGTGCAGCAGTAACTGGTGACTTCCAGCCATAGCCATGGTCAGGGGATAGGGAGAGATCCTTCTCCCTTTGAAGCCACTGCTCCAAAATGAAGTAGAATCGCTGAACGGAGTAAGTGATGTGAGTTAGTTACAACAAGTCCCTCCTCTTTTCCATCTATATCACAATGGGTGGGAGGTAGCTGCCCCAGGCCGGGCCCTTGGCGTGCCACAGGGGCTGGGGGCTCACAAGGTAGTGGAGACCAGGACCAGTTGCCCAGAATGCAGAGGATGGGTGATGCACAAGATGGCAGCCTGCTGCCCAGAGACCCACAAGATGGTGGCAGGGGCCCACAAGATGGCAGCCTGCTGCCCAGAGGATGTTTCATACATACACAGATGAAAACATGAAGTGTCTTCAGTCCTTCTTCCCTTGGCATTCAGTTTCATGACCATCCAGTTGGAAATACTGCATTAGTATCATGCAACAACTAGAAATGCATAGTACTAGCAGGCAACTCAGGTAAGAAATCATATCCTTTTCTCCTTAGTCATCAGTGAGCATTAGTTTAATCATTATTAATGAAATAAAATGAATGTTAGTTAATATGTTTAAATAACTTTTAATGGTGCTTTTAAAATTTCTAGGTAATTCTATACTGACGAAGATGTTTTTTCTTATTATTTTGTGTGCTGAGGCATACATCCAAAAGGGAGAACAGTTCCTCCTCTAATGGAAGTTTATGCAGACATCTGTAGTATCCCATGAACTCCCTCCCCCCAGTCAATTCCCAAGGGCATTGCCTTGGAAAGACTTACCATAGAGTTTATTCCTCCTGTGGGACAGACAAGACTCCCTCATGGAGCTCTGCTCACATTTTGCAACCTACCCTGGTTTCTCCTTTCCCTGTTTCCTCACTGGTTGAGTACCCCTGGTGGCTGCCCCCTCTCCCCTGGAGACCAATCACCTTTGCCCTGCCCTTAGCTCTGCCCCACCCCATCCCTTCCCAGTCTTAGGCTGTCCAGAGCGTGTGGTAGTCCTCTTTTCATCTGGGTTTTCCCTTCGGCGTGGACGTAATAAACTTCCCTGGAACTAACCCTTACAAAAGAGCATTCTTGCCTGTCTCACTGAGCTAGCTGTGGTGAGTGCGGTGTGTGGATCCGACTGCATTGCCTGAATGTTAATCCAACTGGCTTTTCCATAGGAGATGCTTGTTGGAAACAGATAATAGGTAGCAGCAGCCATCATCCAAATCCCGCTTTTTCAGACCTCTAGTGCCAGAAAGCACTACTAAAAAGCAGTATTAAAACTATAACAGATTTATAACTGTCATGGGTTTTTGTGTGAAGTGAACTGTTTTTAATTTTCTTGTCCTGCACTGAGGTGCAATTTTGCATTGAGTTTTCCTGTCCTGTTAAGGACAATCAATCTGGGCTGTCAATTACAGTCCTGAGGAGCAGTGTGGCTGTACCCGGTGAGTGCCAGCCTGACAAGATCTCTTGTTTGGGGAGAAAAGGCCTTTTCTCCCATCTTGTAGATAATCTTGAGGTGGCCTTTGGGTGGAGCAGATTTTGCTCTTGCCCCTAGCCATGCTGAGCTGCTGTTGTTTGTTCCTAGTTGTCAGTAGCAGAATAAGATCTGTTCTGAGGATCTAGAAATGGCATTAAAAAGTTCTGTAAGCAATAAACTTCAATGAAATAAGAGAGAATGAAAATAAAGTCTTGTCATGTCCCTTTCAGACGTTTTTTATACTTGTCCCTAACAAGTTTAAAAGAGCAAAATAATATTGACTAAATATGTGGTTTTTACTTAAGGGCTCTTGAAAGTTAATCAATCAGCTTGTGGCCTAAACAATGTTAGCTTTTTGGTTCAGAGGGTCTTGGGAAAAAAAATCACCTGGCTTTTCTGGCTTTTAAGAAAACGGCAGGGCTAGAAACAAGTTGTGATGAACTTGTTTGCCTGTGCCTTGATGGGATTAAGCTGGGGTGGTGTACTATGACTCTGTATTTAATTGACCATTATAGTTGTGAACAGCCCATTAGCCAATGTATTTATGTGTCTTTAGGCTACTGCTGAGTGGTTGATAGTCTCCTCATACTGCATTTGTTACAGGAAAGCTTAAGGTAATTTGAGTGAGTTTGGGGAAAGCACAGCTAAAAAGGCAGAAAGGTGGATTTTCTTGTTGTGCTTACTAATATGGAACTATAACTTGAAGGCTTTGTTCAAAAGCAATAAAATGCATAGGCTTTTAATGGAAGTGCAAGAGAAACAACTCCTAATCCCTATTACCCAAGTACTCTATCACTTGTTCTTGACCAATGAACAGAGATGTAAAAGACGTTTTGGTGTCCAGATCTCTTCCAGTGCTGTAACCACGGGAGTCTGAACACATCAAAGCAGGACTAAGCAGGGAGAAGGCTGACCTTTGGCTTTGGGACAGCTGAGGGGAGATTTGGCTGCCTTGCAGAAAAGAGCCTGCTGATTTCTGCTTCTCTGCTTCTGTCAGTAATGTGGATGAGGGCTTCTCCCCAGCCCTAGTGTGAGCCATGACTTTTTATATTACCCCACTGAGATGTAAGGATGGCTGTTTGCATTCAGGTAGTTTATTAGTTGTCAATGTTAACAACATTAAGATTTTCCATTTATGTTAATACCCGTGAATCTGTGTGTGTAGCAGGATTAGATTGTTTTCTTTTGGAAGGGTTTTTTTCTGCTAAAAACTCCACAGACAGACACACTTCTCAGACAGCCACTATTTTTCTCCATGAATTTTGAAAATCTATCCAAGGAGCCTGCTTATCTAGTCTGGAATAAATTGCTCCAGATGGAAGGGATCTTCCTGTCTGGCCTCTGTATTCTCCCTGAGCTGCTGGTCCTATCTTGTTGGGATAGCAGCCCACCTGTGCTGGCAGCAGTGCCTCCCCTATGCTACAGAGGGGATGCGGCTGCCACCTTCACAGGCAGACCATAGTTACTTGAGGTTATAATTAATAAAATCTTCCAAAGTGTGGACTTGGTCTGCTTTGCACTATACCCTAATTGCATTAAATACAGTGAAAAATTGTGAAAGGATTGTGTGATGGAATGGAGAGAAAAAGGAAAGTTTCAAAAGAGGCTTCAGCTTTGAGCTCTTGTTTACTGCTTTGAGAAGGAAATCCCTGCTCTGCCTTGCCCTGGTTTCTTCCCCATTCCGGGTTTATGGCTTTCTCTCTTGGATGATGTCTGTGACAGCTGGACTGGTGTTTTTAATTTTGCTTGTTTACAATGTTCCCTTTCCCTCCCAGGGAAGCTGCTGTCTGATTTTCTCAAGCTTTGGTAGTGAGGTGTGTATGCTGGTGCTCACTGCTCTCTTCTGGGCGGGATTTTTAGCTTCAGGTTTCTGGGACCAGCTTAGTGGTGGAGCAAGCTAAAAATCATGTTTGTCCAAAGCCTACTAGAACAGTGGAAGGAAAGGAAAAAGAAAGTACAGAAAATGCATGAAACCTTGAAGAAACTCCAGTGAAGAAAACTCCATTTAATGACTAAGGAAATGACTGAGTAAAAAGCAAAAGAAAATTACTTAAGAACATAAACTAAGTGATCAGAAAATGGGTGTTTATGTGTGAACATATTTGTAAAGACTTGTTCTCTGTTTCCACTATGTGGTTAATAAAAAACACCTTGAGAAGGTTTTTGTTCTGTTGTGATTATAAACAGGTAGGTTTGAGCAGAGAGAGAAGAAATGGGAGAAAAATAGATAAAATAAAAGCACCTGACTGTAGCAGGCAGTGAACATGAGCAGAACGTTGGCCTCATCCTCTTCTGCACCAAGCCAGAGGGTGTTTTTGCCTTTTTTGTCCCAAAGGAGATTGTGTCACTGATCCAGGCAAGCAGGGCTTTTTCATAATTACTCGGAAAATAATGGGACCTGATCACAGGCCCAAGAGAGCATAGGGAAACAGCATGCATGTGCTTTAGTCCTTATTTTGCCTTTAGGTGGCATGAGGTGCCAGGGGCAGCCACAGGGCTGAGGAGAGGCTGGGGCTGCCCCAGGCTTGGCATGGCCAGTTCCAGCAACCCAGTTGCTTGAACCTCACCCAGCCCCTCAGCCATGCCTGAGGTGCCTCAGGGGCATGGAGGTGAGGAGGAGGGAGCACTGGCAGGAGAGGCCCAGGAGTTGGGAGTGAAGGAGAGAGGATGAGTTGGGGAAAAGAGGATAAGAAAGAGAGTAATTTATTTTTGTTTCTCAATACCCAAATCTCATTTAATTGGTAAGAAATAACATTAATTTTCCCTAAGTTGTATCTGTTGTGCTGAGATGGCAATTGGTAGGGGCTCTCCCTGCCTGTATCAGTGTTTGAATCTTCACCCATCCATTTTTTCACCATGTTTTCTCCCCTACTTTGCTGAGGAGGGGGCTTTAGAGAGTGGGTGGGCAGGCATTTGGCAGCTAGCCATGGTCTACCTGCCACAGAGAAAGGTAGCAGCCAAACTAGCTGCTAATTCAGTCCAGGGTAAGGAAGCAAAAAGCGCCTTCGCACAGTATCCACAGATGTTTAATTCAGCCGCAAAGTAAGATGTTTAGGGTCCAAGAGGCAGGACTCATGGGAAGAGTCCAGGTTTTTGTATATTGAGAGGTAGGGGTTGAACAGTAGCATGGGGGCAGTACAAAGATGAGGGCTGGTGGGGGAATAGGGAGTTGCTGACGGACATAGGAACAAGGGGAAGGAGCCAATGGGGTCTAACAGCTTTTGAGGGAAGCTTCTTGTGTCTCCCCAATCCAGGGAATGCCTCTAGGGTCTCCACAGAGAAATACTTAATTGATCTCTAAAATATACCTGTGTGGGGTGGGGGGTGGTTAGAAGTAGTAGTTCTGGTATTTACCACTGCTGGGATCTCTTGTGCTCTCCAGCACTCTGGTCACAAGGACCTGTCCTGAGGCTGACTGGGGGTCTATGTACAAATAACGAATGGGACAGGACTGTTAAGGAATGTGTCTTGAGCTGTTTTGTGCTTTCCCAAAACTCTCTAATTTTAAGGATTTCCACATACGCTTAAAATCCCCTGAAGCAATTGAATGGATTACTTACATATTTATTAATTGTACTTCCTAAAAGATATTTCTTCGTCTCAATTTTTAAAATGTATGTATTTGCAACAGGTAGTTTTGGGCCAGCTTTTTGCTGCCTCTGGAAGAGGAGAAACTGCAAGCAACAGGATGCAGCAGAAGAGATGCCAGACTGGTAAGGCCAGAGAAAGAAGTTGAAAAGCACACAGAGGCTGTTAGCCATCAGGGTATGCGTATTTAAATATGCACAATTCACTCACACAAGGGACAGCAACTGCTATAAATCCAGAGCTTTAAGGTGGCAGGGGTCTCTAGGCTGCATCTCCACTGAGTTTGGTGGTATTTTAATAGGCCTTGGGTGCATGAATGAGAACAGGATATGACCTGCTCTTAACAAACACAAAGCAGTTAAATGTAAATTGTGGAAAGGATGATCCTTATTGTTGCCTGGTTTGAGATGTTGATACCCAAGGGAGTGCAGCAGCTTCTGCTTAAAAATGGGAACACTAAATCAGGGAGTGCATTCTGTGGAAACTGCAGGTGGCAGTAGGGGCTAAATTTTACAGGAAAAACTGTTGTTCTCTACAGTAACTTGGCATTTGTCAAAAATTGGAATCTCTGCAAGTGCCTTCTCTTAAAGGCAACACTCCATGTTTTCAAGGACTTGTCAGTTCCTTTCAGTTGCAGTGTTTTGAGTGAGTATAATGACACTTCTTGCTCCCTTTGGAATGCCCAGCATTGCTTTTCCCTGGAGTGGAGGGGCTTCTAGTGTTTATTTCACAGCATTTGCAGTGCTCTATAAATGTTCACTGAACTTTGCTCAGATTTACTGTCTGTTCAGTCTGAGTAAGTAACTTATTATGTGGTGTATTACATTTACCACAATCAAAATTGTTTCTATTTGAATTTAAGCAGTGGGTCAATTGCTCTGAGTTAACCATAGCACTTTTGAAGTCCTATGTGTTACACAGAAAGACCTTGAACATATTTGAGTGAGCTTAAATACAGGGCATTTTAGCAGTCTCAGTTTGGTTTCTAGTCACTGAGAAGACTTCATTTCAATGATTAGCAAAGAAATAATGATCAGATCATTATCCCCTATGCTCTATGTATTTTTGACTTAGGAGTTAGTTACCTGTCATCACGTGATTTATCCTTTAGGATGTGCATTTATTTGTCTGGTTCAGTCAGAATTAAGACTGTATTTGGGTTTATTGCACACTATGGGGAACTTGAGAGACAGAACACTGAAATAAAGTTTGGCTTGTTAATTAATCTGGAAAAACTTCCCTAAACATCTAAGGTTGCTATTTCGAAGTCCTGAGGTGAGACTTAGTACAGACAAATCAATGTTTAAAAAATACCAATTGCTGTTAGTGATAAAGTTGTGCCATAATAAGTGAAATTCCCAGAGAGACTCATGCTGATGAGGCAGGGTCAGTTCAAAATTTGCAGTAAATATTCTTGGTAGCATGTTTTCCAATAAAAAAGCAATAGCAAAGTACTTAGATGTATTGCTGGGAATTAAATACTTCTCTAGAGCTAATTGGTTTTGTTGGTAGTTTTTCAGATGTACAATAGGAAGACAACAACTGGTTTGGACTGTGAAGGCTCATCTCTGTTTTGAGACACAGTGCTTGGCACAAAGCACTCTGATGTTGTTTTTCCCCCTTGGTGCTGAATACTGATTACAAGCCATATATTGGCATATATCGCTCCTGGTTGGAGCAGGAGTGTCAGGGAATCCCTGTACGGGAGCCAGTGCTGTTGGAGAGCACATCCCAGTCTCCCAATGGGAAATACCAGCATGCACTATGATGTACAACTGTATTACCTATGAAGTGATTATTTAGGGCATGTAGAAAAGAGAACACCTTATAAATTAAACAAAGAACAAGATGAATTTTTATAACTGTTTCTGTGTAATGGGAACTCTCCTAGTGTGCATATTGTGCTTTACTGTCAGTATGCTGTTGTTGAGGAGCATCCCGGGGAGGGGGCTCAGAAGGGAAAAAGGTTCCGTGCACAAATTCAATCACAGTTTAAACATAATTAACTCAAGCTGCAGATGTGAACCCCGCCTATTCCCTTTTCACAAACATTTGTCTGAATTTTGTTATGTCTGCTGAGAGCAAATGCTAAGGTTATGTTGCCTGCCCTGAGTGCCAGACTTGACTTGTGTGCAGGAATATGCCCATACTTGTCAAATCCAGGGAGAAGAAGAGTGCCCTGTAATTTACATTGACAATTATAATCAAAGCCACACAGTTCAATTGATGAATGTTTGATCTTCCGAGCTTATAATAAACACAAAGAAGAAACACCCCAGAAGCTATTTTATTGAATAAATTTAAATAATGCATTAATTTTAGAAAATAATTGCATATGAGTAAATGGCTAAGTTAATCAAAGTATTAATTTGTTCAGCTCTTAGGGATATGTAAAAACTTAAATTTGGCATTTGCAAACTTACCAGAAAATATGAGTTGGATGTAGTGCACACTCATCTGAAGAGAGTCTAAGCAAATATGTTTTAATGATGCTTCATGGGGGCCAGTAACTGTCAAGTTTGGGAATGGTATAGGAAATTGCACAATTCCAGTTTCAGGCCATCAGTTAATGTGTCTTTTCCTCAAGACCAAGCACTTGCTGTTGACTCCCAGTCCATGCCATGCATGGAGATGTGCTGGCCATACACAGCCTTTTGGCAAAACTTCTGTAGTAAGTGAAATGCAAGGTGTGTCTTTGTTTATAAAGCATCCTGACTGTGCAGTTTAGCTAGAAAAGAGAGAAAAGGGAGAGATGCCACTGGCATATGAAGTCCCCCTGCTGTGGGTGCCAGAGGTGATGGCAGGCTGGGTGAGGCAGCAGATCACTGTGAGCCCCTCTGCTGCCTGTGGTCTCAGCAGTGGCGAGCAGGACCTACGTAGCACAGACAGGTTAAGGTGGAGCTTTCCAGAGGCTCCCTGAGGAGCTGCGGGAAAGTGATCTAGGAAGTTACGAACCAAATTTAAGGTGGCTCTGTAGCAAATGTGGGTCTGTTGGCAGAGATTGAGGGCTGGCACCAACCTCTGGTGGCCTTTGCTGTAGTTTGGCCACCCCTCAGTGGCCATCAAATTGCAGGGTCAGTACAGCTGTACTGAGCAAACAGAATGGTGGTATCATGCCTACACAAATGAGAGCACTGAAAGTAGGTTTAAAGTTGAAGTTAATGCTCCTCTGGTCCTGCTGTGCCTGCTTTGTGTATGTGATACACTCATGGGGAGAAATACTGTGTTCTTTCCTAGACTGAAAGGATATTATAATTTCTTACAGAGTATCAGTCTTGATTTGATTTAGTTATTTCTATCCTGGCATGTGGCTCTGGTGTGGTGTATTAACAGTCTCACAGCAGTCTTAAGTATACTCAATGAAATTTGAGTATTAGTCAAATAGTGTCTGACAATTTTCTTAGGCTGTACTGTGACAAGAGTTGTGGTTGGGAAAAAAATGATGATTTTCTTTTGTTATTTCACTTGATATTGATGTGTGAGGTGATATATATGGTAGTTAGTTTTTAGAGTAGATTCTTTATCCTGACTTAGTCAAGACAGTGGAGTCTGGTGTTTGTGTTAAATATTGTATCAAGTGCTTTGCACTACTTGTGGAGTTTAGTGTGATGAGAGCTATTTGTTTCTTACTAAGAAACCTGTGGTTCCTTCAGCTAGGGCTTTGGATTGCTTTTGTGCTCCATTCTCACAGAAGGAATGCAAATGCTGCTGAAAAATTATATTTTGATTACAAGCAAAGATGCCAAAA
The DNA here is from genome assembly GCF_901933205.1 of Camarhynchus parvulus. Classification (NCBI taxonomy): domain Eukaryota; kingdom Metazoa; phylum Chordata; class Aves; order Passeriformes; family Thraupidae; genus Camarhynchus; species Camarhynchus parvulus. The sequence continues at coordinate 2,634,220 of NC_044576.1, read as the reverse complement.
ACATAACAGAGGTAGTTAGGTTTGCTTGCTTTTTGCCAGATTTATTTTGAAGTACATAAATTATGTTCCATTGCCCTCCTGCTGGGGAAATAACACACAGAAGCTTGGATGAGACACACAATTACGCAACCACTGTTGACCTGGGCTTTGGTGGTCCAGTCCTGTAGGCTCTTACAGAGAGGTACCCCAGGTACAGCAGGACCTAATGGTTTTGGGTGGGATGTGGGAAAACCAGACTCTGCGTGTGCAGACTGTGAAGAAGCCAGCACATGAGTTTTGATTGTGGACTGGCTGAGATGCTGGGCAGCTCATTCAGCTGAAGGGGGCTGTGTCTGAGCAGGTGAGGAGGGAGGTGGCTGAGTCCTGTTCAGGGCTGTTTTTCACATAAGCAGGAGCCAGCAGGCTCCAAACGAGCTCCCTATGCCTTCCCCTTTGTTTTGGTGGTGGCTCTCACTTCCTGTTCAGCCACACTGTGGGAAAACTCTCTGCGGCCTCACTATGCTTCCTGCACACAAAACCTTCTGTTCCTCCTTATTTGTCACTCAGTAAAGTAAATTTATTGATTAATACTGTACCCCCCTAGGAGAGGGTGACCCTGTCCTTGGGCGAAGGTGTGCTCTCTGGTCCTTGTGACACTGTCTGGATGTGATGCTGGTTACTTCCCTGGCTTGCCTGGCTTTCTTCACCCATCAAAGCTTCTGAAATACCCATCCTTTGGATTTCTCTGTCACCAGGTAATCCAATCAATATAACAGATGGCTGCCAAAATTCAAGTGGGGCCTGGAAGCTGACACAGAAGGTGTATTACATTATAGACTGACCTGTTGCACCTTAGGTTATTTCCTTATTCATGCACAACAGCTGTTTTATTCTGTCCTGCATTTCCTGAAGAAGAACAAGGAGAAGTAATAAGAGCATTTTGTGGAGGAAAAAAGAGCCTCTTAGCCTATTGAAAGACATGCAAACTCCATTTTATCTTGTCTTATAAATCATTGCTGGAAAAGTTCAGTATTTCTGCTTTTTTTTGTTGTTGTTGTTATCTGGTGCATTAGGAACAGAAAGCAGTGCATTTAATGTTATTGTCTTGGTTTGAAAAACAGGTGTCTGCTAGAGAAAGCAGGGGCCTCACTTGGAATGAAAAAAAAAGTAAACCCTCTCCCTCCGGATTTTATAGTTTTGAAATTAAGGGGGCTGTCAGGCAAAGATATGAGAATGGGGATAACAGTTCTTTACTAGTATGTATAACAAGGCAAACAAATAACAACCACAACATTAACAACAAACAGAACCACAAACCCAGTGACTGCCTTCTCAGCCGCCGGCACTTTCCCCTATGGTGCAGTTCTGGGCACAGCCAGCGGGGGGCACTGGTAACTCCTGGTGGGCACAGCAGGCATGATGATTCCCCCATGGCTGCAGGGGGAGCTGTGTCCTGATACGCGGGAGCAGGGAGTAATGGTGACTTGGCCAAGCTGGGAAGGGATGGAAGAGAGGACTCCGCTTCACAAACCTTGGGGCAGCCAATCCCGATGCCCCAGCAGGACTCCGAGGAGCACCAAACTGGAATGGCAGGATTGAGCAAAAATCCTGGGCTAGTGGACAAGATGTATCAGAGACTCTGGAGCCATGATTGGAGCTATGGGATGTCTCGGCAGGCAGGGGGCACAGGGCTACAGAGCAGCAAAAAGCTCAGGGCAACGCCAAAGGAGCCACAGGGGCAGAGCAGTGGCAGCCCGGCTCCCAGCAGGGCAGGCAGGAGCGAGCCCAAGATCTTGGCACCTGAGCAGATGGGAATAGGGCCCTCTTTAGTGAGGTAGGTGCTAATAAGGTCCCAGTTCAGTGGCTGCTCTTACAAGCAGAAGCTCACCTCATGGCAGAAGAAACAGCTCTGGGCTGGGCTCTGGTGGTAGCAACGAATTCCCTTCCCAAGCAAAGGCTCCAACCATCCTCCTCCTAAAGGCAAGAGCAAGAGACAGCCAGCAGCTGCCCCAGCCCAGTCCCCTCAGGCTTGGCCATCTCCCTGTTGTCTCAAGTACCCAGCCATCGCCATCAGTCCTTCCTAGCAACTCAATGGGAAAAAACTTCACAAGTAAAAAGAAAAGAAACCCAACCCTCAACAGTTAAATACTTAAATGTGCCAGCATTTTTCTATTCAGCCATGTTTACTGGAGTAATTACAAGTCATATTAGGTGTGATCCTTGCTGACCTTTAAAAAAGGGCCCAAAACAAAAGGCAAAACAACATTTACAAATGTTATGCTGAACAGACCCTCAAGTACTTGCCACGATATCCGTATTTAGTCATACAAGGGAAGTAAAAGACTTAATGAAGACAAAAGGTATTCTGATACGTCCTAGTAAAAATTTCAGTTGAAGTTACTTAGAAAGAAAAAAACCCAATGCAATTTTCTTCTGTGATAACTAAGGGGAAAAAAGCAATCCTCCAGTTACAGTTTTGAAAATACAGAATAATCAGTGCTTGCAGCAAAATTAGGATTCCTCTGCTATTTTTCAATTGTGACCTAACTGTTAAACCCTGATTAACTTAAATACAAGTTTGTTATTTAAATGTGAAAATAACTTACGGTAGCACAAGATAGAAATTGGAACTCAAAATATTCATATTGGCTATTTATCTACTTGTTGCGTCCCATAGAAGCAATTAATTTTAGCACTTGGATATTTTCATGCATTCTGTGGGATGGTTTTAAACAACTTACATAGAGAAAGTATTTATTTCCAAGTCACATCTCATACAATGAAGGAATTTTCCCCAGTGGTATTGCAGGCATTGCCTGTTGAAGTTCCATGGAAACCCTCCATTCCTGCCCTGCCTCGTGGCTGCGCCATCCCTTTCCTGGCATGAGCAAAAATTCTCTTCCCATCACATAAAACTGCAGCTGGGGGCCCCTTCAGTCCCAGTTTGGGGTAGCTTGTGCCCATGGATGAGTGTGAAACCTGGGCAATTTGGGTAGCTGGAGAAACCACTGCTGCTTTTAATTTGAGCTGAGGCCAGAGCTTTGCTGCATTGGGGTGGCAGTGCTCCTCTGAGGATGGATATCGGCAACTTTGGCAGATTTGGGAAGACTCTTCCAGAACAGAAAAATTTACCCAGATGTCAGTATTGCCACAAGTGATTCCCTGCCTCTGTCCTTGTCATCTGATTTGGTTATGGAGATTTCCTTGGTTTTATCTCCCCTGAGCATCCATATGTATTATAGAGAGAGCTTATTAATTTTCCTCCATCAAGTGTTTTCTCAGCATGGATCCTGTGCAAGTGTGTTCCCTTTGGAATGCTTTAATAGCACGGACACAAAAGCAAACATTTTGGCTGGGCAACTATCATAAAAATTTTAGCATTAATATTACTTTTAGACTGCTTTCCCTGCACCACCTATAGTGGACTGTAATTTATTCTTCCCTTTTACCAGGAACACAGGAACTGCTTTGCTACTGGTGCAATTTCTGTCCCAAAGGACAAACTAAGGCTGATTCTCCTTTGGATGAGAGTCAAATTCTGTCTCAACTCTACCTATGCAAAACTGTATATGCTCACCCCAGTATTTTACATACTGTCCTTTGTGTCCATTGCATTACGATGGTGCTATCAGATACATTCCAAGACCACTCCCTGTTTTGCTTTTTCAGGGGACTCACCCTGATGTTCCCATTGAGCCTTAGTCAAGGAGGGACAGTGTGCTGTCTGGCAGTAGCCCAATATCTGAATTACAGGTCTCAAGGTCTCTTTCCTTGTCCAAGAAGGATCCTCATGTTTCTCAAAAATACATCATAATAAAAAATTACTTTGGATTGCTTGAGCATTACACTTTTTGAATTACTGTTTGATAAAAAAAGTGAGTTCAGTGATGCCCATTGGTAGTAGCTTGCAATACTAGTTTAGAATACTAGTTTAGAAAAATAGTTCTTGCTTGGCATTATATTCTGTTGCTTATTCTGGGTGTGCTGTTTTGTCCAGACACCCACGGCTGAAGATTATGGGCATTGCAGTAGCAAAGCCTAGGAATCCTCTCCCTTTTCCTGTGCTAGCCTGGAAGCTAATCCTGTTGTCCCTTTTTTTCTCTTCTGTGTTCCATGACAAACGGAAAATGACCCTGGCCTGTCACCTTGGCTTTACATTTTAAAAGTTCTGCATGCTTTTCGAAAGATGGACAGATTCTTCCATGGGGAACTAGCTCCGCATCATGTCTGCAGGACCTCTGTCCTGAGGCAGACACTGGATTAATGTCTTTCACACAAATTTAGAGGCACATGCAGAGAGGGAGAGCAGATCAATGTTTAATTGTGCAAATATTCTTCTGGGCTTTAATATTAAATTGGCATAGACCTGTCATAGCAGCTATGCTGATGACAGACCATGAGTGAGCTACTGTGCCCTGGTGCTGCATTATTGGAGGGGACATAGTGGATGTGGGTGCAGGCAGTCAGGGTCTGGCTGGCAGCTCCTGGCATTGCTGGAGAGCTGTCCACAAGGCTGAGCTTCCCCCAGCTCCTGCTCACAAAAAAGGTGGAGAGGACATTTCTGGGTGAAAACCCAGTATATGGGTCTGGCTATAGTATGGATTTGTACCGTGTTACTTAAAGCTCTCTCAGTGTTAGTTCAGGCTGTGCATGGCTCACCTGCCTGTGGTGTATGTGTGAAGACTCTTGTCTCTAGTGCTTTCCTGGCAGCTGTGGCTGCTGTGACTTGAATGGTGAGGGCTGTGAAGTAAGAGGTACTGCATTCTGACAAGCCTGTGCTTGGTCAGCCTTCTGTCATGAGGAGCTCATTTAATTGGGCTGAACTTGATGAGCTTATGTGGGAATCCAATTATGAAATTTCCTCTTGGTGAGTGCTTTGCCAGGAGGATGGAAGTTAGCTCCCTTCCTTGCAGGGTTTCCCTGCAGTTTGTGAGCACTGTTCATGGAGGAACTAAGATTTCTGGAGGATGCAGATATGGATGCACTAGTGTTATAATAATGCAAGACAACTGTAGTTGCCAAACTTGACCTGCTTTAAAATGTTGTTTCCCTTAACTCTTCAATATGGCACCTTTTGTGTTTTAATTCAGACCTTCAAGGCACCACATATGCTTCTGCTCATTTTATCCCTCTGTTTTGGCATGCCTATGTCTCACCAAATTGCTGCTAAGTTCCAGGAACTGCATTACAAAGATGTTTTAAGGAAGCACATGTATATATTTTTCTATTTAATTTCTAATTTTTTCCACTAGGGAGTTTCCCCCAAGCTTTGGTGCTTTTGCCAGTACAGTGGCAAGGCACATAGTTAATATGGCTGATGTGTTTCTCTTAAAAATGTTGCTGTTGAAACTGTGTGGGTCTCCCTTTGCTGTGCTGATTTGTGGAACCTTTTCTGCTGTGGTTGTTTTCGCTGTTTCATTTTTATAGCCTGCTGGATCCTTATGTGGGTGAGCAGAATTGCTCATTTGTGAGATCCTCTGAGGGACATGGTAGAGAGGGTGCATTTCTGATATCCTGTTTGCTTGGTGGTTGTGTTTGTAATATGTGTTATGAAATAATTCATGCTTAAAGAAGGAATGTATTTTATAAGATTGTAAAATCCAAATGAGTCTCTGACCACAAGCAGCCCAGAGACAGATGTCTACTCCGGAATGTTGAAATTCCTGAACGCAGCAGGAGAACAATACGCCCATTTACCCATGAATATACAAGGCCAGCGTGATGATCCATGATGATCGTCATCCTCCAGAGTAATCAGGAGATACCCAAGAGTGATCATTGCTTGACTGATACCATCGATCAAGATAACAGAAGTCGCCAGAAAAATACATCTGAATACGCAACTTCCCCTGACATGATCAGCGCCTGCCACTACTCAGGAAACAGCAATTGTCCAGCCCTGCACAGTGAAAGAAACTTTCATGCATATGCAGGGTTACAAAAGAAATCGGGGCTCCTCTGCCTCAGGCATAAAAAAACTGTATAAAACAGCCTCAGCCTCGCTGGAAACTGCATTGGTGAATAGAGAGGGAACTGATGCAATAGAGTTTGGATCTAGGTTCACCCAGTGCCGATCCTGGGCTTGACGCTGTCTCTTTGGCTGTGGTTTTTGAGGACCTTATTTTGGTAGCGAAAAAAAAACTTTTGCATTTTGATAATTTGGCTTCTCGATTGATCATTTATAACAATTCTGGTGACCCTGACGTGATCTGAATTTGGGGTCTGGGGACCCCCTCTCTGGTCAGGAGGCGCCCCCCTGATTTCAGTGGCCTAACAGGATTGGGGACCTGCGGAACCAATCAGACACCAAACCAAAGGCAGAACCACAGCCAAAGAGGGATAAAAATGGGCCCAGAGCTCCCAGAAAACTTGGAGTGATCCAAAGAGGGATCTCCGAGGCCGTGGTGCTTTTCAACGCAGAAAATCTACGTGCACAAAGAATCCACATGGGAAAAGGAACTATGAGTACCAAGTGGTTGAGTGGGGTGTGATCGAGCGTGTGTGAGTGCGACATGATTCTGTCACGAAGTGAGTGTGGACCCCAAGATCACAGTTCCACTCTCCTGAGAGAGAAGTGGTTGGTCACAGGGGAAGTGTATGCTTTTGCTTGTCACATATGTGGGACCTGAAACTCAGAGGGAGTTCAGGGGGTGCAATCACTGGTTGTATCAGGAGGGAAGGGACATTCCCAAAGGGTTTGGGAGCTGGTAAACCTTCTTGTTGGGGGTTGCAGGCATGGGAAGTAGCTGTGGCAGTTACAGTGTCCTTGAGGAGAGAAAAATAGAAGTACTATGTGCCAAGCTTATCAGAATAACGGAATTCCAGGGCTACAGAAAAGCGAAACTTAGAAATGATTATTGTCATATGTAGCAACCAATGAGCATGGATTGGCAACCAGTGACTGCAGAGACAAGACTCGTGCCAGCCTCGTGAACAAGGCGGAGGATCCAATCATATTCTGCGTGATCGCGTGTACAAGAAAGTTTTTACTGTATATTAGTAGCGCTGATAGATGCAATAAACGGAGCTTCTTTTACCCACATCGCATCGGTGTGTTTCTCCCCTCCACCTGGCCGCGGCATTTCTGGGGACCCCGGACGTGATCTCGGAAAGAAGGGCGGACGAGAGAAGGTGGAGAAATCCCGGCTGCTCAAAGAAGCAGGCTGCTCAAAGAAGCAGGAAAAATTCGTGGCCACGGCTGACTGGGTGAGTCAGGCAGACTTCGGTCTGGTTTCGGGATGGGATCCGCTGCATCAGCGTTAGAAAAGGCTACCATAGATGGACTGCTAAGTATAGCAAAGGACACAGGATTTTCAATACACAGACAGGACCTTGTGGACTTTCTTCTTTGGTGCCGGCGGCACCGGGGGGAGTCGCAGGCACAGCAGCACTGGAGGCGACAGTGCGCACAGCGGTGCACGCAATCGCAACAGCGGGCGGTCAGCAGCCGTCCAGGGCTTGGTCCGCGGGCGGCGAGGGCAGCCCCGAAGGGGCCCGGCGGACGGAGCGGAGTGCGGGACCGCGGGAGCGGGAGGCACGGCGGAGGCGGGCGCATGCGCGATGGCGGCGGCAGTTTCACGCAAAGGGGTGTCAAAGACGCACGCTGAAGGGGACAAGCCGCCCGACTGCGATGGCGCGCGAGCAGCGGCCACCCGGGGAACGCGCACGGGAAGTCGGAGCGGGGAGGGTTTTTTCCCCAGTTCGCAGACGCGGCATGGACACCGGCTGAGCGGGGACCGCGCGCGCCGGTCACGGGCGTTGGCACGGAGCCAGATTAGGATCAGGGCAGCGCGGGTGTCGGTCACAGGCAGAGACGGGGCATGGTCAGGGTGCAGAGGGTGCCCGAGGTACCGGCCCTGCTCCAATCCCGTGGCGGCGGGCACGCAGCCAGCCCCAGCAGCCAGCACACAGTTTCAGCCTCCATCAAAATCTCAAGTTGGAGATTTTTCGCGGGTGCAGCACATGTTGTGTGAGACACACCGAGCTCCTCAACAGTCCGGTCCCACAGAAGTGACGGAAACAGCATTTACCAGATGATCAGGCTTCAGATGCAAAAGATAGAGTCAAAAGCTGTCCAAAATCAGTGTAAAGTGAGAAAGCACCGGGCTTTTGCCCAAGATACAGAAAAAAAAAAGGAAACCTGTGCAAATCAATGTTATTCGAAATATAATGTAGAGGGAAATCTTCTATTGTGAAAAATGCCTCTAAGGGAAGGAAGCTACCATATAAAGATAGAAGTATTAGTAATGATTCAATTACCTGAAATATCTCTGAAGACAGAGCATTTGAGAAATATCAATCAGATCCTATCTGTGGGATCATCAGCTGATTCTCCAATGGTTCAGAGTTTGGATTTTATAGGTGATACTGATAAATAAGGATTGTTATTAATGCTGTATGAATACTTTAAAAAGATCGTGATAGCCCCTTCAAACACTTCCTGTTGATAAGTTGATTATATAATGAGAATTCTCAAAATTTATGATAAGAATTATTATCAAGGTGTTGTAATATTTACAGCCAGCTTTAATGTGTTTCATTATCTCTTTGTGTGATCATCTACAAGATCATCTACATGTCTCTTCAGAATCTTCTCTTTTTGTTTCTTAACTACTCATGTTTTTTGGGTTTCTTTTGAATCCAGATTGCCAGTTTCATGGTTTTCTTCAGTCATTATTTCTTCAGTTATTATAGAGTACTGCAGCCGAGAATTCAAGAGGTTTGCTGTGTTTGAAGAATTTCTATCCAGACAGAAGTTTCGGAGGAATTCAATTACTTAATGGTTTGATTGATTTTTAATTCTAAGGTTTCCTACTCATAATTGCTGTTTTTAAGAGTCTTGTTTTAAAATGTATTAAGTGATGTCCATCAATTAGAGTTCGAACTCTGGCCAAGTTCTAGCTCTACTTGAATGGAATGATTGACAATCAGCCCAGATGTTTTCTGCATCAAAAAGTATTCAAGTCCCTTTGGCTTGACAATTTGACCATATATGATAGCTGAGCCTGTTTTCAAAGGGAGTTTGGAGAAACATGAATCCGGACATGAGTTCTCCAGTTCTCTGTTGTTTTAAGGTTCATCAGCTGTCGCAGACTCTGGGATGACAGTTCAGTGTTGCAGTGATTGATAATTGTATGATTTCAGATGTGTTATTGGTTATGTGTATTATCTGATTGATTTCTAATTACTGTTATCTTACATTTCCCTATGCAATATTGCATAGAGACTGAAACAGAACAGATCAATGTTTTATTTTCAAATCAGGACCCATTCTTCACCTCCAAGATTTTGAGATAATCCTCCAGTCCTTGCAGGGACATGGATTTGTTTGTGTTTTAGCAGGTGCATGCTTTGTATGTGGTCAATTAGGGCACTTGAAAAGAAATTGCCCTAACCGCCCACAGAAGGCGGGAGGGAATGGTGCCACAGGTGTATGTAATCGATGTAATAAGTTTGGTCACAGTGCTGCAGGATGTAGGTCGCGCTTCAAGAAGGACGGGACTCCACTGCAGGGAAACTTACAGCGCCGCGGGTTGGGCGCGGCTCCGAAATACCCAGCACCACAGCGACACGTCATGGCTGCCTCGATGAACTCGCCGCTGCCACCCGAGGAAGCGCAGGAGTCGATTTGGCCGTGGCAAGGACAGTGACTATTGATACTACAGAGGTAACCTTGATTGATTCCACAGCCTCAGGACCACTGGGACATGGGTTAAGTGCATTGTTAATTGGCAGATCTTCCATAAGCAGACAGGGAATATTTGTTATGCCAGGATTGATTGATTCAGATTATGAGGGGGTAATAAAAATAATGGTGAAAGTGTTTGCTCCTCCAGCAACCATTAACCAAGGTAGCAGAATTGCCCAATTGATTCCTTTCAGAGCACAGGTGCCAGTATCAATGAACCAGACGAGAGGGGAAGGTGCTTTTGGCAGTTCTGGCAATACAGCAGGACCTGTGGTAATGTTTACTACTTTGGTAAGTAAGGAACGTCCATTACATCCGGTATATATATCTTGCCAAGGGTCAGCTCAGCGCATTGGCGAAGTAGAGATGATGCTAGACACTGGTGCAGATGTTACAATCATTCCATATAGTGCTTGGCCAAAATCTTGGGGCCTCCGCTCGGTTAGCACCATGGTTAGTGGGATCGGAGGAGAATCCACTTCAATGCAAAGTATCAATTTGGTTTGTTTCACAGATTGTAAAGAGGGAAAGAAAGCCTGGGTGCATCCCTTCATATTGCATACGCCTCTGTGGATCCTTGGACGAGACGTCATGAGTCAATGGGGGATGACATTACAGACTCAGCATTTTTAACATTGGCCGCTGAGGGACAGAGGCCACCCACGCTTAAGTTAAAATGGAAATCAGATGAGCCTGTTTGGGTGCCTCAGTGGCCATTAACCAAGGAGAAATTGGAAGCAGTTTCCACGCTAGTGGATGAACAGTTAAAATTAGGCCATATAAAGCCCTCTGTTAGTGAATGGAATACGCCCATTTTTGTTATTAAAAAGAAATCAGGAAAATGGCGATTGCTACATGATTTGCGAAAGGTGAATGCAATCATGAAACCAATGGGGGCATTGCAACCAGGTTTACCTTCTCCTGCTGCATTAAAAAAGGACTGGAAATTGTTAGTTGTTGATTTAAAAGATTGTTTTTTCTCTATCCCATTGCACCCTGAAGATACAGAAAGGTTTGCCTTCAGTGTCCCACAAGAGAATGTAGCCAGGCCTGCACAAAGGTATGAATGGGCTATTCTGCCACAAGGAAGTCGGAACAGTCCTATAATTTGTCCATGGTATGTAGATTTGGCATTAACTGAGTGGAAGAAGGAATATCCAGAGCCCACAGTGTATCATTACATGGATGATATTCTTATTGCTACTCCACAAGAATTAGAACCTCAGGCCGAGGAGAGGCTTATTATATTGCTGAAAAAGTATGGACTATCCATAGCCCCTGAAAAGGTACAAAGGCAAAGCCCCTGGAATTATTTGGGAATGATGGTCACAGAAACTCGCATTAGACCAGGCAAATTAAAATTGCATAGTGACATTGCCACTGTAAATGATGTGCAAAAATTGGTGGGTGAGCTGCAGTGGATTCGAACATGGTGTGGAATCTCAAACGAGGATATGGAACCTCTTTTTGAATTATTGCGAGGCTCAGTAGATCCTTGTGAGCCCCGACAATTGACCTTGGGGGCCAAAAATGCCTTAGAGAATATTACCAGGAAAATTGATCAGCAACAGGCTTACAGGTATGACCCTCAACTGCCCATCAGTATTATAGTTTATGGCCCTGAACACAGTCGATCTGCCATCCTTGCCCAAATAGAGGAAAGTAGACTCAGAATTTTAGAATGGGTTTTTCCATCTTTTTTACCCACTGCCTCAGTTACTACCTGTCCTGAATACATTGGAGCATTACTGTTAAAAGCTAAGGAAAGGGTGCGTCTGGTTTTTGCTCGTGATCCAGATTTAATAATTGTTCCCTGGAAAACTAAGGATTTGATTCAAGAGTGGTCAATGCAAAGCGTGACATTTGCGCTAGCTACCGCTGGCATAGAAATGTCCATTCACTATCCCTCTCATCCATTGTTTAAGACTACAGCTATCATTATGAGAGGACCATTAATAAAAGAAAAGCCAATTGTAGGGGCTATTACTGTATTTACAGATGCCAGTGGAAAAACAGGAAAATATGGGTATGCTTTAATGATAAAAGGGCAATGGGAAACAAAAGTATGGATGGAAAAAGAAAAATCTGTTCAAATATTGGAATTGCAAGCGATTGTACAAGTCTTACAGCACTTTGCAAAAGAGCCTTTAAATATTATAGCTGATTCTGCATACGCAGTTAGCTTAGTCAATCGAATAGATTATGCAAAAATTGGCAAAATTGGCACAGAAAAAATTGAACAACTGGTAATTCAATTAAAAGGACTTTTAAAAGAAAGAACTGAGCCCCTTTGGTGCAGTCACATACGCAGTCATACAAATGTGCCTGGAATTATGACTACAGGAAATCAAGTCATTGATAATGCTGTAGCAGGTGGATGTCTTGTGGCCACTCTGACCGATGCACAAAGGTCTCATGAATTTTTTCACCAATCTTCTAAGGGACTGCAACAGGACTTCGGTATTTCAAGGACACAAGCAAGAAATATTGTAGCATCTTGCCCGGATTGTGCTAGAATAAGCCCCATACAGCATAGTGGAGTAAATCCTAGAGGCTTGGGGCCACAGAAGGTGTGGCAAACAGATGTTACAGAATATGCGCCTTTTGGACAATTAAAATACATGCACGTCTCGGTGGACACTTACAGTCATGCGGTTTGGGCGACTCTTGCGACCACGACCGCCTTCCGAGCAGTTAAACAACACTGGTTACAGGCTTTCGCAGCTTTAGGAGTTCCAGAGATTATAAAAACAGATAATGGGCCCGCTTATGTTGGTAAATGGACTGAAACATTCTTGCAGCAATGGAACATTAAGCATATTACAGGAGTGCCTTATAACAGCACGGGCCAAGGAATTATTGAAAGACGACATCAAGATCTAAAGCGTTTGATCGCTGCTTTGAAAAAAGAGGGGGAGATTTCCCTCTCACCACATGACAGAGTGGCAAAAGCATGTTATGTCCTGAATTGGAAAAATCCAATAGCACTCAATGAAAAACAGGATATCAAACCCATACAATTGCAGTTTACCACGGAGGAGCCAATATTAAGGGCTCCCGTGGTCACATGGAACCCACACACAGGTAGATGGGATAAAGAGCCAGTAATATTATTAACTTGGGGACGGGGATATGCTTGTGTTTCCGCAGGAAAAGATCGACCACGCTGGGTTCCTGCAAAATGGGTAAAACCATGGATTAACCGTATTGCTGATTCCGACAAAGTCACTGGCTTGGACAAAACTGAAGAAAATGATTCGGGCCCTCCAGGAGCTTCAGGGCCACGACTTGAGACGCGTGGAAAACAAGATACAACTGGTGTTGCGTCCTCAACTGAAAAAGTTTAAGGGTATTTCTAAAGGACTGGACAGAGTGTTAGAAAGGAGTAATTCTTTATCAGGATTTCTTGATGCGTTAGAATATATTAGAGAATTTCAGGTAGCAGATCTTTCTGATCGACCTTGTCTTGCTTGCGACAACTGTGAATGCTTTGCTTGGATAGCTATTAGATGTGGATCTTGCGGGAAAAAGCTATGGGTTAGTCAACGCATAATACCAGGTTAGTTTGTTTTTTTTTTTTTTGTGGTGTGTTGGGGGGGCAAAAAAAAAAAAAAAAAAAAATTTTTTTTTTGGAAGAGAAAGAAAAAAAAAAATTTTAAAAAAAAAAAAAAAAAAAAAAAAAAAAAAAAAAAAAAAACAAAAAAAATTTTTTTTAAGGGGTTAAAAATTTATTATGATGTATGTAGAACCTTTGTATATTTTGTTGCTTATTTTGCTTTTTAAGCCATGTATCGCGCAATGTACTATGCAAAGATTATCACAAACGCCTTATTTGAAAAAAGAGGGGGAGATGTTGGGGGTTGCAGGCATGGGAAGTAGCTGTGGCAGTTACAGTGTCCTTGAGGAGAGAAAAATAGAAGTACTATGTGCCAAGCTTATCAGAATAACGGAATTCCAGGGCTACAGAAAAGCAAAACTTAGAAATGATTATCGTCATATGTAGCAACCAATGAGCATGGATTGGCAACCAATGACTGCAGAGACAAGACTCGTGCCAGCCTCGTGAACAAGGCGGAGGATCCAATCATATTCTGCGTGATCGCGTGTACAAGAAAGTTTTTACTGTATATTAGTAGCGCTGATAGATGCAATAAACGGAGCTTCTTTTACCCGCATCGCATCGGTGTGTTTCTCCCCTCCACCTGGCCGCGGCACCTTCTGATCCGGAAAATCAGGTAAGAGCACTCTTTACTGGTCGAAAAGCCCACAGAATGGTTCTCTGTGTGGCCAAGTAAACTGGTACTTTTTCACAGACAAAAAACCGATACCGAACAGAGACTCGGGATTTGCACTGAGAATCCCAGCCAAAGGGCTTGAGATAAGAAAATAGAGAAAAGGGTTTGTCAAGAGATGGGACTGAAAAAGAGCAAGTACCAGAGAAAATCCCAAGAAAACCCTCCCCAGATTCCCGAAAAGATTTTGCCTGAAATCCCAAGGGGAAGTCCATTAGGATGGATGTTAGAACATTGGGAGGACAGCCCCAGGAGGGCGGGGAAATTCAAGGAAAAGATGGTCCATTTTTGTATTGAAAAATGGGGAGGAAGAGAGATTGGAAAGTATGTGGTCTGGTCTGTTTTTTGGCACCTCTGAGATATGGGTGTGTCAAACCCTATATGACCATGTGGTCAATCAGTACCCACAGAACTTTGAAGAGATTAAGTATGCTGAAATGTGGAAAAATGCTTGTTCAGGATTGTGCCTGATAAGAGCCCATGGGTGTTCAGCAACTTGGGGCAGGAAATGGGAGCCACTGGAGAACCTTCCACCTCCCTATCTAGTCCCTCCACCCCAGCCTGCACAAGCCCACATACCTCCAGTGCCTGCGCCGCTCCCAGAAGCATCACTCCCACAGGAACAGGCTTTGGCACCTTTGCCCCCACAGGAGCTGGCCACGGGGCGCCGGAGCAAGCATCAGCACCTCCGCTGCCATGTGAACAGGCGACACCGCCTCCACTCCCATGTGAGCAGCCCCAGCCTCCACCACTGCCCAAGTCAGAGGAGAAACTAATCCTCCCCTCGAACAAAGCCAACTCTCCTCCAGCTCATCGAACGAGGTGAAGGACAAGGAGAACGATGACTGATGATAGTGAGGATGAAGAGGAAAAGCCCAACTTCTTCCCTTTATGGGAGGTGCCAACAGCTCCAGGAGTCATTGACTTTGTACATGCGCCGATTGGTACTGGGGACGTCAGGGCTTTCAAGAAAGAATTGGGAAAATTGATGAATGATCCGTTGGGGCTGGCAGAAAGATTAGACGAGTTTCTGGGGACCAGCATTTACACCTAAGAGGACCTTAATGTGATATTAAGGTCACTGTTCAACAATGAGGAAAGGGAGGTCATCAGGCAAGCCACGATCAGAGACTGGGAACACAGAAACCCACCGGGGGAGCAAGAGGACCAGAGGTGGCCGGACCAGAAGCTGTCTTGGAACGCCCAGACAGAGGAAGGCAGACAAAAGATGATAAATCTTAGGAACATGATGATACAAGGTATATGGGGGGCGGTGCTGAAAGGGCTAAATATGAGCAAGGTGCTCAGAGAGTGCCAGGGAAAGGATGAGACACCCACAGAGTGGTTGGAAGGAAGTGGTTGGAAGGCTAAGGAGAAGACTCAGAATGTATTCCGGGACGGACCCTGAATCCTCGATTGGGGTGGTCCTGTCAAAAGCCCAATTTGTGGCAAAATAATGGGAAGACATAAGAAAGAAACTGGAAAAGATAGATGGATGGCAGGACAGAGAGCTACAGGAGTTGCTTCAGGAGGCCCAGAAAATCTACATGAGGAGAGATGAGGAGAAACAGAAGATTCAGGAGAAAGTGTTAGCGGCTGCAGTAAGGTAAGCACAGAAACAGGATCAGGCTCGAGACTTGGCAAAGTCAGTGCTATCAAAGAAACAGAACCCTTCCCAAGGTAAGGGCTCAAACAATCAGAAAAAGGACTTTGAGTGCTATTACTGCAAGCAGAAGGGACACTTTTGGAGGAAGAAAGACAAAGACGAGAAAGATTAGAGGTGTCAGGGGCTTTTCAGTCTGGGGTCTGGGACATCTAAGGAGCCCTTGATAACATTGAGACTGGGACCCCGCAAACAGCAAGTGTGGTTTTTAGTAGATTCTGGAGCTGAACGGACCACAGTGCAGCGATTACCATGAGGATGTTCTATGACACTATAATAGTAATCGGAGCAAAAGGGGAACCATTTAAGGTTCCAGTCATAAAAGACATTGAAATAGAATCAGAAAACAAGCGATGTATTGGAAATATGTTGTTAGTAGAAGAGGCAGAATACAATCTGCTGGGAAGGAATTTGATGGTGACACTAGAAATTAGTCTAGTGATGCAGAATTCCCAGCTCACAGTGAAGTTGTATCAACTCACCGTCCAGGATGAGGAGAAAATCAACTGGAAGGTTTGGTACACCCAAGGGGAGGCTGGGAGGTTGGGCATAGAGCCAATTTGCATCAAAATTGAGAGACCTGAAGACCCTGTTAGGGTCAAACAATACCCCATTCCCATGGAGGGAAGGAAGGGGCTGACAACGGTGATAGAGGAACTGGTAAAAAAAGGAACATTGGAGCCATGCATGTCCAGACACAATACCCCAATTTTGGCAGTGCGGAAAACAGATGGTAGTTATAGGTTAGTGCAGGATTTAAGGGTTGTGAACCAGAGGACTAAGACACTGTTCCCCATGGTTTTGAATCCTTATACTTTGTTGAATAATGTTTCTCCCGAGGACACTTGGTACAGTATAATCAATCTGAAAGATGCTTTCTGAACCTGTCCTTTAGCGGGGGACAGCAGAGATTACTTTGCGTTTCAGTGGGAAGACCCAGAAACGAACAGAAAGCAGCAATTTAGGTGGATATTTTTGCCTCAGGGGTTCGTGGATTCCCCAGACTTCTTCGGGCAAGCACTTGAGCAAGTGCTGAGTCACTTTGTACCAGTGGAAGGAACAAATTTGTTACAGTATGTGGACTATTTGTTGGTTGCTGGTCCGACAGAGGAGGATGTAAGGATGAGCACTATAGAGCTCTTGACTTTCTTGGGGGAAAAAGCGAAAAAGGATTAAAAGTGTCTAAGTCAAAACTGCAGTTCACAGAGCCTGAAGTCAGGTATTTGGGACATTGGCTAACCAAGGGAAAGAAGAAACTAGACTCTGAGAGGGTGGCAGGGATCATTGCCCTGCCTCCCCCACAGACAAAAAGGGAGGTGAGACAGTTATTGGGGCTTTTGGGATATTGCCAACAATGGATTGAAGGATACAGTGAGAAGGTGAAATTTTTATATGAGAAACTCACCACTGACAGAATTAAATGGACAGAAAAGGATGAAGATAAATTTAAGGGAGTGAAGGAAGCACTCATGGCAGCACCAGTGCTGAGCCTCCCCAATGTGAAAAGGCCATTCCAGTTGTTTGCAGATATCAGCAGTCACACAGCCCACAGCATGTTAACACAGGATTGGGCTGGGGACAGGAAACCGCTTGGTTACTTGTCTAAGCTTCTGGACCCTGTAAGTAGGGGTTGGCCCATGTGCTTGCAAGTGATTGTATCTGTAGCATTGTTGGTGGAAGTGGCAAAGAAGGTAACTTTTGGGGCCCTGTTGGTAGTATTTGCACTGCATAACGTACAGGGTATACTACAACAAAAGGCAGATAAATGGCTCATGGATGCTAGGTTGCTGAAGTATGAGGCCATTTTGATCCACTCGCCTGATTTGGAACTGCGAACAATGACAGCACAAAATCCGGCCCAGTTTTTGTTCAGGGAGGTCTCAGAAAAGCTTGTTCATGACTGCGTGGAAGTGGTGGAACTGCAGACCAAAATAAGACCAGATTTAGAGGAGGAGGAGTTGGAAGAGGGAGAAAAGTGGTTCATGGATGGATCAAGCAAAGTGATCGAAGGGAAAAGGAAATCAGGATACACAGTTGTGGACAGGAGGACAGGAGAAGTGGTAGAAGCGGGTCCTCTGAACGCGGGATGGTCTGCACAGGCTTGTGAGTTGTACGCAGTCCTGAGGGCTTTGAAAAGGCTGAAAGGAAGAAAGGGAATGATTTTTACCGATTCCAGGTATGCCTTTGTTGTGGTCCACACATTCGGGAAAATTTGGGAAGAGAGAGGGATGATCAACACTTGAGGACGGGGACTGATGCATGGGGAGTCGATAAGGCAAATTTTGGAAGGGATAAGGGAGCCAGAGGAAATTTCGGTAGTACACGAGAAAGGGCATCAGGCAGGGATGCAGTTTCGGATCTGGAGAAACAACCTGGCAGACAAGAAGCCAAGAATGCGGCATTGATGACAGTAAGTACCCTGGAGGTCGAAGGAATCGAGGCTCCAGAATGTCCTCCTCAGCCCTCCCAAAAAGAAATTGAAAGCTATGAGAAAATTGGAGGAAGGTAAGTGGAAGTTACCAGATGAGAGAGGGTTGGTATCAAAAGGCTATACCAGGAGAATTTTGAGGAGCCTGCGCCAGTGAACACATTGGGGGGCTCAGGCCCTGGCAGAACAATTTTTAAAATTCTTTGGGTGCAGAGGGATTTATGAATTGGCCAAACAGGAAGTACAGGGATGCCTGATCTGCCAGAAGCTTAACAAGAGTAAGGCACAACAGGCAATCCTGGGGAGTTGCCCCATTGCGTACCCTCCTTTCGAAGGGATTCAAGTTGATTTTACCAGACTCCCCAAGGTGGGAAGGTACAAATTCGTGTTAGTGATAGTAGATAAGTTAACCCATTGGGTGGAAGCATTTCCAAGCCCAAGGGCGACAGTTAAAACTGTGTCCAGGAAACCTTTTGAGGAAATTGTGCCCCAATATGGGGTGGTAAATTACTTAGATTTGGACCAGGGAACTCATTTTACTTCAAAGATTATTAAGCAATTGGCAGAGGCTTCAGGCATTCAGAGGGAATAGCACAGTCCGTGGCATCCCCAGAGTTTAGGACAAGTTGAAAGAATGAATCAGACTTTAAAGGCACAATTATCAAAATTGATATTGGAAATCTGGATGTCCTGGTTGAAGTGCCTTCCTCTTCCCTTGCTTAATATCAGGACTATGCCTAACTCTGAGACGGGGCTCTCACCGTTTGAAATGTTATATGGAATGCAATATAAACATGGAATGCCTGTGGGACACCCCAGGTTGGAGGATAGTCAGATTCAACCATACATGATAGCAATAAATAAGAATTTAAAGGAATTAAGGAAACATGGGATAGTATCCCAGAGCACTTCTCTGGGATTTGCTATCCACAAAATTCAGCTGGGTGACAGAGTGCTTGTGAAAGTGTGGAAAGATGTACCCCTCTCCTCTCACTGGGAGGGTCCCTTTCTTGTCCTTCTGGTGACAGACACAGGCATTTGGATGGTGGAAAAAGGCTGGACACATGCATCGAGGGTGCAAAAGGTCAAGCATCAGGAGGAGGTTCCTGAGTGGAGGATCACCTCTTCCCCAGGCGATTTAAAGATAAAGCTACGCCGTCCAAGTAAATGACCGAAGGAGAGTGGATTGGTTGTATACTGTCGAGCTGTGTATGCTATCCGTTCGTGCACTTCAAGTGCGACTACTGTCTGGAAGTTTTTGTTATACATTGTCGAAGGAGACAGAGACCAAAGGGGTTGTGTACTCAGTGTTTAGAGGAAGAACTTGAGCTGACTAACCGAATCTTAACTCTTGCCACAAATCTAGGAATCTTAGAAGATTCTGAGGAGCAGTTTTGCATTTTCCAGAATGGTGTGCAGGGAAAACTCAATTCTAAGGCAGAAATCTTAGATATCAAGTGCCGGAAGTTTATCAGGGTACCTTGCAGCTCTGATGCAATCAAGATATCTAGGTGGGGCGCCTTTAAGAGGAGGTATGTGGTTCGGTCCGAAAATGTATTCCCAGAAGAATACTCCTGCTGCCGTGAAGATGGTCTTCCTCACTGCTGGTGGCACCCCAGGGGGCACAGGCAAAGGCAGAGAAGTATGCCTATGGGGAATCCTGATGGGCCTGAGCCGAACCGTGTGCGAGACATTTAGTCTGCATACTGAGACCCCACTCCGTGCTGGGGGACAGAGCCCCATGGATGAGTGCAGTAGGTGCACCCAGATTGTCCTGAATGGACAAGGAGGAGGGGGGTCTCAGCATACCAAGCCCTGGAAGACTGTGTTGTGGAGCAAGGCAGGTATTGTGCAATAAATGGCAGTTGATTGAAACTATGCAGATTGGGCAAAGAGGGGGTGTGTTTTGATCCAAAGGCGAGAGTTAAGAACAAGCAGTCAGACAAGTTCAGCCACAGAATACAGAAAAGAAATGTGGAACAAATGTCAATCCCCATTGTAACCAATGTAATCGGACTATGTGGGTCGGGGGAAAGACTGAATCAGTTTTTGTAGCGTACTATCAAATCAATCAATTGTGTTATGATAATTCTAAGCTGGGAATGTGTGTCATGAATGGGAAAACATACTGGGTTGGGGGAAATTTGAAATATGAGAATAAGCTCACCCTGAACAAGGAGCCAGTCATTCTGGACCTTGTCCAGGCAGATGATGACAGGGCTTGTCTGCAGTATTGATAGGACTCTCTGTTTTTCAAAGAATAAGGAAGGGATAGATCCTGAGGGCAAGATGAAACAGATAACTCAGGAACTGAAAAGAAGGGAGTCTGAACTGAGGAAGAAGAGGGTGGAGCAAGAAAGACTAAAAACACTAAGTGGACAGTATGAGCAGCTTGAGAAACAATATGCCGACTGGGGACTACCTGCCCTGGATTGGAACCTATTCATTGATCTGGTCCAGGAGATCGCAACTGAACTAGGATTGTCAAATTGTTGGATTTGTGGGGGGCTGAAGTCTGCTGAGAAATGGCCCTGGAAAGGTGAGAGCTTAGCTCTGGAGCAACTTCTGAAATGGGAAAACCCACGGGTCTCGAAATTTGCACAGAGGCCTGAGGGATGGGTGTTGGATCAGCGGGTGATTGGAACCATTTGCATCAGCTGAGAGGGAAGAGAATATACTGAAGTGGTGGGATATACCCTGTGTATATCCACACTGGTGGTAAATTCAAGTAGTAGGAGCAAGGTCTTCCAACCAGAGCCTCCTACGGGATACTGGGGTCAGAAAAATGAAACAAGTTGTGAATGGAATGATCAAATTGGACTTTGTTGGGTCAAGGGCTCTGGAGTTAGCCCTTACCAATCCTTGGGGGAACTGAGAGAATACTGGAAAGAGCCAGGAAAAACTAATATAAGGTGGAAAGCCCTAGATGGAATTTGTTGGATTTGTGGGAAGAAGGTGTACAGTGAGTTACCCCCAAAATGGAAGGGATCATGCACTTTGGGCATGATCTGACCCGTATTCTTCACTCTCCCCCGAACAAAAAGCATTCTGTTAGGGGCTCCCTTGTATGAGACCCTGAACACAGGAAAGAGGAGTCTGAAAAAGATACTCCCTGTTGTAGGTGGCAAGCAGACTTCGGGAGAAGAAGAATGGCCGGCCGCAAGAATAATCGAATATTATGGGCCAGCCACTTGGGCTCAGGACGGAAGCTGGGGATATAGGACCCCGATTTACCTACTGAGCCAACTGATCAGACTGGAGGCAGTGGTAGAAATAGGCTTGAATTATACCTCGGAGGCCCTTGTTAAGCCAGCAGCACACTTAAGTGCGGGCTTTTGTGTACCAAAATCGAATAGCATTAGTTGTTGGCCGAGGAAGGGGGAGTGTGTGGAAAGTTCAATGAGTCAGAATGCTGCATTGAAATTGACAATTATGGAGAAACCATAAGGGGTTTGGCAGCAGAGATAAAAAAGGTGGCCCATGTCCCAGTTCAGAAATTGAATTCTATCTTACAGTCAACCTGGTGGGACAGACTATTCGATAGAGCCTGATGGAACAAAGTGATATTTTTCATAATGTGTTCAGTAGCCAGGGTCATATTCCTTCCATGTCTAATACTGTGTTTTATTAGACTGATACACTCTGTGGTACAGGGTGTGCAAATAGCGGTCATATCCGTGGACCTGGAGTTGGCTTCCGGAAACAATGTATCCAAAATCATGAGCATGGGGGAAGGCAGATTTATGAGCAATGCTGCAAAAATCCTGGCAAAATTTGAAAGACAAATCAAAAGTAACGAGAATGGTTATAACATCTATCAAGGAATCCCTGCAAGGAGAGCAGGGCATGCAGAGAGTCTAAATAAGTCCCCCTCTCTTTGTAGGAGATCCTTGGAGGTGGAGGGTAGATGTAGATAAAATATAGATAATAGTTATATGGGTTGTAGTATGAGCATGAATTAATGTGTTTATATAGAAGGGGAGGGATCGTAATATATGTTATGAAATAATTCATGCTTAAAGAAGGAATGTATTTTATAAGATTGTAAAATCCAAATGAATCTCTGACCACAAGCAGCCCCCAGACAGATGTCTACTTCGGAATGTTGAAATTCCTGAACGCAGCAGGAGAACAATACGCCCATTTACCCATGAATAGACAAGGCCAGCGTGATGATCATCATCAGGAGATACCCAAGAGTGATCATTGCTTGACTGATACTATCGATCAAGATAACAGAAGTCGCCAGAAAAATACATCTGAATACGCAACTTCCCCTGACATGATCAGCGCCTGCCACTACTCAGGAAACAGCAATTGTCCAGCCCTGCACAGTGAAAGAAACTTCCATGCATATGCAGGGTTACAAAAGAAATCGGGGCTCCTCTGCCTCAGGCATAAAAAACCGTATAAAACAGCCTCAGCCTCGCTGGAAACTGCATTGGTGAATAGAGAGGGAACCTATGCAATAGAGGTCAGATCCAGGTTCACCCAGTGCCGATCCTGGGCTTGACGCTGTCTCTTTGGCTGTGGTTTTTGAGGACCGTATTTTGGTAGCGAAAAATAAAATCTTTTGCATTTCGATAATTTGGCTTTTTGATTGATCATTTATAACATGTTCAGCATGACTCTTGCCTTGTGTGACTCTTGCCTTGCATTGTTAAGATAATGGAGGAGGAAGAGGAATATTGCCTGCTGCTGTGTCAGATTGGGTAATGATTTTCTAGCTCTCACAAGCTGTATCAGGTTTGTCTCAGTGCCCACACATAGCCTTGTTTCTCTACCAAGAAAATCTTGAATTATGCAAAGAGTAAGGTACGAGCAGCAGAGCTACTGCTGAGCATGGTTTTACGCTGCCTCTATTGAATATTCATTGTAATCAATGATCACAACTTTGTTTTCTGAAGTTAAGATTTTTCTGGTAGCTTAGACAGCTCCAGTCTGCACAATGTGTATTGATACAAATAGCCAACAGGTCTGTTACTCCAAAGCAATAGCTTTGTAGGCAGAGAAAATGAAAACACAAGTTATGTGGTATTTTGGGTACAAAACCAGGCACTTCAAAATGGTCATTCTTGTTCTTTGCCAACACTTAGTCCAGAAGTCTTTGCTCTTGGTGCAGTTCAAAGCCAGAAGACGAGCAAAGGCATTCCTATACAGAAACTGAGATAATGGAGTTTAATTGCCATCCACCACGTTTCTGAGGTACCCATCTGAGGTATTTATTATGAGAAGAGCTGTCACGAGGTGCTTGGTAGAAAATGAGAATAGTTGTCAGTGCAGGTTTGTAGACTGTCTGATGCTTAAACACTGGGGAGGGGGAGGCTGGTTGTGTAATGAAAACACAGACAATGTGTCTGGTTATGAAGGGGGATTGTTAGAAATGAAGTAGAGCCAGGATTTGCCTGTTTGCTTTTATGATATACTAAGGCACCTGCTTTTCCTTTGGGGTCTATATGTTTCATTTAGGAGGGTTTTGTAGTAGGGAGGGAAGGTAATTGAAAAACATTTTGGGCTGTGACAATCAGCTCTTCCCTCTAACAGAATCGTGTTCTGCTGTTTTCATTCTCAGCTTGCTGACAAGATAGTAAAAGGTAGTGTGGTATGTGTGCCTTTATAAATAGTGCCTTACTTCCAAAGGTAGGTAGAAAATTTAAACAATGCTCTGCTTGAGAAGAAGGGAACAGAATGGTAAGGCTTTAATATGCTGATATAGGGAGGAGAGGACTGATGTTTAACCAGGGAGTGGTTCAGGGGGTAGACAGGATATGAAAGCTGGATTTCTGGGCGTCCCATTCTGTTTGGTGTCAGGTGTGGGACAGTTTCAGAGCTTTTGAGGCTGCCAGTGAAATCCGTGCAGAAACACTGCTCCTGACTGGGTGTCCTAAGGAGCAACTGCTTGAAGGAGGCTCTGAGGACAGAAGGGAATTTTAATTTAGGGGATTTTCGTCTTTCTGGTGGTTTTGTGCAAAGTAGTGGTGCCCAAGTTAAGTATAAAGAGGCAGCACTGGTGGTTGGTTTCCTTGCTGCTTTCGAAGGAGGGTGAGGTCTAAGGAAAGATTAGGGATTGCATTTCTTTCTGATGCTTGGTGGTAGCTGAAAGCTTAGACTGCAGCTCCATCACATCAGCAGATGGACATACGTGAATGTGAGGAAGAATATAGATGTTAGAAAAGCAAGCATATGGAGAAAGCAGAGAGGGTAGGAGGGGGGAAGGATTAACAGATGGGAGTTAGAAAAATAGTGAGCAAGGTGGAAGGGGAGGAAAAGCCTTTCTACCAGACACATCCCCTTTTCCTTTCCTGGGAGAGGCTGTTCCCCAGTGAGGAGCTTGGGTTCCTGCAGATGGCAGCTGTGACACAGGAGATGAAGTTTGCCAGGTTTTAGGCAGCAAAATAAAGACCAATATGAATTAACAAGGGAAAAACAGCCCCATTTCTCAGTCAGCAGTCTGTGTCTGTCTGTGCTGCTGGGTCTCTGCTGCAAAAGGGCTTCCAGAGAGCAGACCTGATCGTCAGACCAGAGGCTATGTGGGGCTGTGATGCCTCTCTGTTAGGACCAGAAAGGAACCATCACTACATCCTTATAATCCACTTAGTTAAAACTGCTGAGAAAGCCGAGGAGGAGTATCAGGCACTGCTTCCCCTGATGGCTGTAGCATGGAGAATGAGTTAGAGAACTACAAATGCTTAGAGGAAAGAGCCTGCAAGGTTTCGCTGGTCAAACGTAAATCCTTTCAGCTGGTCGCAGGGTGTAGCATAGCCGTGTTGTTGATGGTTGTAACTCTGGGCCCAGACAATGAAACATCCATGGTTTCTTGGAAAAGCCCTTAGGGGAAAAAGAGGTTAAAAACTTCAGTATGGCAGTGGCAAGAGCTGTTAACTGAAAAATCAGCAATGAGTAAGGATGACCTGAATGAGTAAAGGATGACCTGGCAAACCCTTTCTCTCATTTCAATGGCATCTCTCTTTTCCTCTTTACTGCTCTGCTTTTATGATCATGCAGACAACAGGCAATCAGACAAGGATTTGCAGGGAATATTTGGAAAAAATTGTATTTTGGGGTTTGTACTGTTTGTGGGGTTTTTGGTAGCATAATAGAACAATGCATTTTTTCCAAAACCACCTCAATCCTTGTTGCTCTTACTGTGGATTACAGAGGAAAAGTAAAGTGATCTGATAGCCGCACATTATATATCATGCATTTGAATACATTTAAACACATACTGATACTGCACGCTCACAATAAGAAAGCTAGGAAATTCTAAAGGTAGGCTGTTTCAAGAAACATTTTTGATTTTGCAAGCTGTTCCCAGTTAAAGCAAGGTGCCTGATCAACCATCCAAAATTGTCAGATTCTGTGATAGTCTGCTGCTTTGGTCTAAGCAGCCCAAATTACGTGGCTGCTCCCCACAATGTTGTTTGTGATATGTGTGCTCAGCACTGCTGTCACAGAAAGGTTTTGAGTAACTCATGAGGTATCTGCACCAATCAGAAACTCTGTCCATCCAAATCAGGTTTAAACTCAAGTGCACCTTTTAGACCACTTTAAGGCCATTTCATGGCCTAGATGGGAGTATAAGAGACTCTAACAGATGATCAAATCCCTGTGCTGTCTGTACACCTTAGGACTGAGTGCTCTTGAACTCTGCTGCTATATTTGTTTGTTCACATAACTTTATTTAGAGCACAGGTAAGGGCGCACATGGTTCTCCAGCCATCCCTTCAAACAGCAAGAAATAAGGCAACTGTTGATTTTTTAACTTGAAATGATTGGAAAAATCATGTGCATTTCTGTGTCCTGAGGAAGTTAACAGTAAAAGTTTTTCTGGTGCTTCCTGCTTTGGGAGTGAACTTGAGCAGAGCCGGGGTAAGCTGCCTTAGGTGTTCCTCTATGGCTCTTAGAGCGAATGTCAGAGAGCAGCAGAGCTCAGCTTTGTTACTTTAAGTGTCTTACAATAACCTCAATTTACAGCTATTTGGAAAGGATGCAGCAGAGCAAGTTGGGGAACCCCTGCCGAAGACAGAAATTTAACTTCAAGTAGTAGGCACAAGCTCTTCCTGCGACTGCTGGCAAGGAGCTCACAGCCTCTATTATTTGATGACTGAAAGCCTCTTACAGCTGTTTAAACTTACAGCAGTTTGAGAAGAAAGCAGCAGAGTGAAACACATTGTTTGTACAGGAGGTATGAGCCCATGTGGACCTGGGCTGTGTGCCCCTGAAGGGTTTGTCATCTCTAGGGCTGCCCACCAGCAGCTGGGCTCATCCCAGCAATCCTGAGCTGCAGGATTTGGCTTGGTGCAATGAACAACATGATAAAAACAACAGCTTTAAGCAGAGGGCATTAGCATTTGGAAAATGCAGAAGCAGAAACCCAACCAAAAATGCTTTTCCCCAGAATAAAGACATGCCAAGGAACTGTTCTTCCCTGAAATACCAGCTCTGAGGAGCTATTACCTCGGGCTGAAGATGTAGCTGTCAAGTTAAATGAGTGTGACTAGGTCTGAGACAGTCTCTTTGCTGCAGGTGTGTGTGTGAGTCCGTTAGAAGTCAGGACATAACCATTGGGCACAACAGGTAGCAGCCAAGAGCTCATTGAAGTATGGAGTGGTGCCTAGGATGAGCTTAGCTAGAGCATCTTGGAAGCAAAAGCATGCTGTAGGAGCAGATCTTAACTGAGATTTTAATTCCCTGGGCTGACAGACTTTAAAGGAAGGACATGGGGATTGGCTGGGAACACAGTTCTCTGCCAGCACACTGAGCAAAATGCAGGGTCTTAGCATTTCCTGTTCTTTTTACGGGTCTGGTGCTACAGAATGAAATTCTGCTCTGTATAGTACTTAGGCCTTAAACCTTTGCAAACATATAGAAGTTCTTGGAAAAGAACCAAAAATAAACAAACAAAAAAAAAACCTACAGAGTAATACATTGTTTTTGCAATATACTTTCTGAACTGGCAAGTGTGTACTGCCAGTGTTTCCAAGCTCCTTATGGATCAGAGATTCCAGAGATATATCTAGTTTTAAATTAAGCTGAGATTGTCTTTTATGCATGTGGCCTAAGAAACTTGAATTTAAAGCAAGTACAGGATTGCAGCACCGCAGCGAATTCATGAGATCTGGAAACACCTCTAGGGAGCATCATGCTCCCACCACTCTCCTGTAGAACAGGCTCCTGTGATCCAGAGAAGTGTGAAAGCTTCTGCACTAGCCTTGGTGCATTCTCTGCGTGGGAGTTCAGGGTGCTGGGAAAAGGTTATTAAAGGAAACTACAGTGCTTACTGGCTTTGCTGATTCTTACAACTTTACTGGCATTGTGGCATTTAGTGCCAATACCACTACTCCTGGGGAAATCTGGAGAGTCTGAGGATGTCAGAGTATGAGCATCTCTTACGCTAGTGATCCCACAGTAAAGGGAAAAATGAGGAAAAAGGCAACATTTACAGGGAGGAAAAAATAATACATTTCCCAAAATTCCTTTTTGAGGTTTAAGGACTTGATAAGGACATTTTTTTTATGAGACACTAGCTTATAAGTCCAAAATCATATTTCTTTGTTTTCATTGATATTTTAATTTGGGTGCCGTTAGTGATATGCTACAAACTCTAAATTAATCCTGTCATCTGGCACATTATTATCTGTTTTGTCTCTGCTACTGAACAGATTTTCTTTTCTCAAATGTATAAAATTTCTATGTCCTTCTTGCAAATGGAAAGATTTAACAGTGCTTTCTGGAGTGCTGTTCAGTTGATGCATGCATGGCACAGAGGTATCAGAGGGTAAAAGTTCTTTTAGAGGTGCTGAGTGTTATGGTCTTGTTGAAAGATTAGTGAGAAATTCAGCTACATGTCTGTCAGAACCCATAAAACTTGCCAAGACTTCAAGTATATGATGTCTGGGCTTTGGTATTGACTAGGTACAATGCAAATACAGGTAGGTATAAGAACTGAAAACAAGAGTTTATGTATAAAAAACAGCACTAAGCCAGAATTCAGGATGATGGAAGAGAAAAATTGTCATCCCAAGAATACCTCTCTAATTGTCCACTGACAGAAGAACAGCTTCCAGGAGAGACTGTTTTCCCAGATGCAGCTGTGAGAAGAAAGTTACAACTGAAATCATACACATACTGTGGGCTTATGATAATATATTAATTATAAAATATACAATACATTAGAAGTGGCCTATTTCCTGCAGGTTGTGGGTTGCCTCTTTTTTAAAGTTGTGGGAAATACAACTTTCTAAAGTTGTGGGAAATTAGTGTCCCAAATACTTGCCTATTTCCTGCAGGTTGTGGGTTGCCTCTTTTCTAAAGTTACTGCATGTTTACTTGCCAACTACTAACAGCACTTAAGTATATTTGTGGTGTTTAAAGGGAGTATTTGAATTGGAGGTGAAGGCTCAGGGTTATGAAGTTCCACCAAACTGTCTAAGTGCTGAAAGAGCCCACAGCTTGCTGGTCCTAGGGTGCTAGGAAAGTTACTTTGTGGTTATCAGAGATGATCCAGATTCTGAGATGTTTCCTTGCTCTTGATTGCCTTGTCATTGTGCTGGACATCAGTAGCAGGCAGGGAAGGGGTTTCTCCTGTTTCTGTCTGAGATGCAAAATTCTGACTTCTGCTCTGTCCCAGGTGCATCCCTGTGCAGGTGAGTAGATGGGAGCTTTCTCTCTGCAGATATCTGTGATTTGCAGGGAATAGTGTCTCCAGAGCCTTGTTTATAACTTTAGGTAGGTCTGGTTTAATTTTTCAAGAGAGCCAAAAAGGCTTTCCAGGGGAATGATAGCACTGCTGTATTGTCTCACTGATCTCCAAAGTCAGTGAATTTACCTCATAGTGACTAAAGGACCCTTGGTGGCTTGGAGGTGTGCTACTTTCTGCCCCTTCTGCCACTCCTCCAAAGAGCTGATGGAAAAAATGCCTTTGAGAAGGGGGTTTGGACCTGCTGCAATGCAGTAATGGATTACTGAGAAGCAACAGTACCAGGGAGCACGAATGCAATTTTCTCCTGCATGACTTGGCTGAAGATCAGTGATGTGCTTCTGTGAATAGGAGCATCATTGATTAAAATGGCGTGATTGTTGGCGTCATATTACAGTGATGTCTTGCAGTGTTGGTAGCTCAAACCTATCTTTTCTTGTTAACTTAAACTCTGAGAAGACCGTAGAAATTTAAAAATCTCCTCCTGCAACCTTTGTACCTGGCTCTTGTGAGCCAGACTTGATAGATAAGCAAAGAAAATGCATATTTGCTTTTCATTCATGCTTTTCTTATCCAGCTGGAAGAGCTGTATACAGCTTTAAATGCTGTTGCATCTCATTTGTAGTTGAATATAAGTTGATGGTCATAGATTAGGTGTCAGGTAGCTTGTGAGGACAACTACCTGGCAATGACATATTATTAGCAGTAGTTGAAATGATGGCACTTGTTCCAGAACAAAACGTGGGGTTCTATGTATTTTTAACTTGCATTTCTGAACTATCTGATTGGAACATAGTTCTAGGAGGCTGTAAAATAAATACAAGTTTTCTTTATGATGATCATTAGGGCATGATAGTTGTGGGATATTTTTAGGTGATACTATCAAATTGGAGGAGCTGAAAGCTCACCCCTCAGCTAATTGTTTATGTTTTAAGATTTTTTTTTTAGTATTTTTTAAATTCCTTTTGGAAAGGCTGAAGATTACAATGTCTATGTATATACCTATGTAACCATTTTCTGTGGCTGGTAGTACTGACATCAATATTTCTGCCATTTCCTAGACTGTTTCCTTCATGCCAAAATTATTTCAAAACATCTTTTTCCCCAGCACCTGAGAGGGAGCACTACAGTGTTTAGGGACATGCTGGACCCAGGGCCTGAGGATAGTGTATGTGCACAAGTGTTTATCTGGGGTGTTCCTTCAAATCTCAGGACAGGGCTGCAGCCGGGGCCACAGGCTGTGAGCCCTGTTGTGTGAAGACTTCCTGGGACCACAGCAACCATGCGATCAGGGGCAGAGGTACCCGTAGTAGAAGCATTTAGCAATATTTACCAGGGGCTCTCACCAAACCAGAGAGAGCCCTGGCTTCCCCAGTAACTTAGTGGGGATCTGCTTCCTTGGATGTCTCTGGTATTTGCCTCAGTAGGGGATTATCAGTAGGCTCTGCCTGAAGCACGTTAAGGGAAATAAGAGCTTGAAATTATCAGACTACTACAGGATGCTGTGAGATTTTTACAGTAATGCTCATGCTGCAAGAATCCATGGGTCAGGAGGAAAATGGCAACTTCAATTAGTTACTGAGAAAGGGAATTACTGTTATTTAGTGTCTGACTGTCCCATTAAAAGCTGAATGTGAGAATATTTGTTCACTGTTGGGGGGTTTTGTCCTCTTTTTCTTTTGTTTTGCTTTTCTTTGGCTTTTTTTTTTTTTTTTTTAAGAGTAGTTTAGAAGAACTGACTATGAGAGGCTGAGAAAATCTGGTGACTCAAGGGATCTTTTTCCAGTTGCTCATACTGGAAAGTTTTTGGTTTTGTGTTTGCTTCCTCCTGACCCCACTCCATACCTCTGGGAGCCATTGCATTTTATGGGAATTATTGCTTTGGAAAACAGAAGATAGTTCTGTGCCACCCAGCCCTGCAAAAGCTGGGGAGCCTGGCTGGGACGAGGCCAAGGAAGGGTGTGGAGAGATGCTGTGGAAATCCAGGTGGGCAGTTCAGGTGCATAGGAGGGTCAGGGGCACAGTTTAAAGGATTCACAGAGGGTTGATCTTGACTGATGGCTCTTCCCCTCCACCCCATTCCTATGAAGGACATCTGTACTCAGGACTTGTAGCAAGGGACAGTCATCCTCTTATGTATGCTGGCCCCTTGTACACACACCCTTGCACAATTAACTGTGCATCATTTTGGACCTCTTCCCTGTCTTTAGGGGAACCCCAAATAGTACTGTGGTTTTGGGTTGTTTTTCTTCCTGTGTGTGGGGCCGACCGTGGCAGCACCATGTCCTTCCAGTGTCTCTTGGCAGGGAGAGCTGGACTTGTCCTCTATGGGCTGGCCATTCCTCTGCTGCCAAATGATTCCCTAGAGTTGCAACAAGAAATGTGGTGTCATGCTAAGGAGGAAGTGCATAGCTACAGCTGCATGTCTCCCTCCTAGAAGCAAAAGATTTATAGTTGTCTTATAATTATAAGGGATAATTATAGACTGGTTTGCAGTTATGTCAGTGACTTTAAATTACCAAGTATAAAAGAAATTATGAGACAATGTTAATTGAACCTTACAATGGTGACTTTTAAAATCAAGATAGAAGGGATTTTCCTACAGAGTGTCTCAGGAAGTTTTTCATGATGCTAGGCTCTCAAGTGCATAATGAACTGAATGCTGCTGCAGTGTCCTAATGATGGGACTTGTCCAAAAACTCAGCTTTAGAAGTAGCTTATGGAAAGATGACCATGTCCTGGTCATTGTTGCATCAGATTAAAAAAAAAAACTCAAACCCTGAGATTTAAGGGTTATTCCCCAGGGCAATAATTCTACATGGCACTTGAAGTCACGCTCAATATGTTGAATCCCTTTTTAAGTTTGAAAGATGGAAGAAAGACTTGAAAATAATCACAGAAGAACATCTGGTTTGCAAGACACTTGTTACAGGAAAAAAGTTATCAAAGGTAGCTTGGTGTTGCCTTTTTATTTTGCTGATGCTGTTTACACCAGAGGAACCGATTTGTAGGATTTTCTTAAGAATGCTTCCTTGGTGCCTTATATATTAGAACAGGGCATGGCAACAGTTCTATTATCCTTACGCTGCAAGGATCCCATAGCTTCTAAGCTTCATACCTTCTTGATCCTTCTCATGGAGCAGCTCCTCTGAGCAGTGACTCCTCTGGATCCTTGCAGCAGCCATCTGACTCCTCTTCTTGCTACACCCTTTTATGGCACTTGTTCTTAATTGGTCACAGGTGTTCTTAATCTCTAGTAATTAATCCCTGCTGCAACTCATGGAGGTGTAAGATTACATTCTACTGCCCCCCTACACTTCCATGTGCAAAATTTAGGTCTTATAAATCAAAATTCAAATGAGACAATATGAAAGATGGAAAATTTTATTTATTGACATACTAGCACAACAAGTTTGGAACAATGTCATCCAATTTAGGAATTGGCAGAGAAGAGTGAAACATCACTGAAGTCAGAGTGGTACTTATTTCCTATAAAGATTTTGTTAGAACAAGGTTCACTTTAATCTTACTTTTCCTATTGTAGTTTTGTACAGACATTGAATCTGCCTCTTGAAGTGTTTAATATTCACATACTGGAAGAGTAATTTAAATAGGCAATAAATGCAGACTGTAATCCTTAAACCTTGTTCATAACAGTGCAAACTACTGGATGGCAACAATTGCAAACATATGCCTGGCTTTCCAGGATTCCAACTCCTTGGCTTGGGACAGAGAGCTGACCTGTTAAGTGATAACAAACATTTTATATTTAAATATTCATTGCTGAGCCAGATGAACAAAAAGAGCTGCAGCATTTAATTTTATTTCTTTTTGTTCTATGGAGAGGTCTTATGCGGACTCATGGCATTCCTGGAGAGAGATCCAGCCTTGCAGGAGTGGGATCCACATGCAGATTTTAATCAGGAATGACAGCTCCAAAGCGGCCCCGTGTACATTACCTCGGAGATCTGTACCCCAACCGCTGCTCACACTGGCATGGAGGGGGAGGTGAGCAGGATAATGAGCAATAGCTGAATGACAACGTGAAATTTCTGGAACAACGAAAACATTTGTTTCTAAAAAGTTATTTCTGCCCATGTTTTAATGAATTCTTGTCTTTTCTGCTCCTGCTGTATGGTTATGTTGTCAGAAGGATAAGCTGTGAAGAGAGTTAATTGAGAAGGCTTTTCGGTGAGGAGAGAAAACTGGAAGTATGTCCCCATATTTTGTAGTTAAATGGATTATATCTGCTCTAGCTAGATGATGAGTAAGGCTGGGTTAAAAATAGGAGCAACTGTGAGTGATTTAGGAAGTTTGGAGGGTTGTTTGTTAGTGGTGTGGCTATTTTTTAAGTGCTTCTGGAGAGCTGGATATCTGTTGTCGTTTTATTGTAAATCTTCCATACCTTCTGGGTGATTTCTCATGTGCAGCTTGCCGAAGATTGCATGCAAGATGTTTTCCATTACCATCTGTATGGCAGATTACCTTGTCAAGTGAGCAGTTTGCCTTATCTCTCTCTTTGAATGACCACATTCACACCTCCCTCAGGAGGGGACACTGCTGATAACAGACTATTGAATATCAGTGCATGACTGATAAGAACTGTAACATCCCATTGTGAGATGCTCCACACAGAGGGAGGAGCCAAGCATTGCTACCTAGATATAGTCTGAGATTCTGGAACACCAGCATGGCTTTTCTCCACGGGATTCCCCAGAGGAACAGTAGCTGCCTCTTCCTCCACTGGATCTTCAGAGGAAAGAATTCATCCTTCTCTACAGATCCTCCTTGCTCCAACAGAACCACACCTGATACTTCAGAGACTGCAGCCACATTTTCAATCGGACTACCACCAACACCCTGACCCATAGGGTGTCAGGTTGGGTTCTGACTCTGTCAGTGTTGTTCTAGTGGACTGCATTGTTTATTTTATTCTTTTTTTTCTTCCCTATTAAAGAACTGTTATTTCCTGCTCCCATATTTTTGCCTGAGAGCCCCTTAATTTAAAATTATAGCAATTTGGAGGGGTGGGGAGGGTTTACATTCTCCATTTCAGGGGAGGCTCCTGCCTTCCTTAGCAGACTCCTGTCTTTCCAAATCGAGACACAGCTCCTCACAGTACTGACTCTTTCTTCTTCACAGCACAGCCAACAAACTCCATCTCTCTTCACGGCGCAACCAACAAACTCCAACTCTCTCCTCACCCAGCTAACCCACTCTTTTGTAGCACTTGTCTTCTTACTGGACACAGCTGTGGCCTATTAAGGTCAGGCCTGTTCCCAATCTTTGGTGATTAGTGCAGCTGCAACTCCTCAGGTGTGAGATTACCTTCTGCACTATTTTCTTACATTCTATCCCTCCACAGATATCTTCAAGAGTAATGTCATTGTTTTGGGGTCAAAAATAAACACTGAATTGTTGCAGAAGGGGTGTGTGGGGTTTGCTGCGCCTGAAACAGCTCGTGGGGAGCCTGGGATGTGCAACATTGTAGGCAGTGGAGTGGGGAAGCCCCCAGAGGTGGAGTATTCTGCATTTATTTCTCTGGTTTTTTTTATGTGAGTGAGATTTGTTAATACTGTATCACAAACGTTCAAGTCTTGCTGTAGAGATCTTCTCCAAAAGAGTTAACAGCTACTTCTAAACAAGATCTTCCAGACTAAGCATCCTGAAAAGTTGGGATGACCTAGGAAGTGCTTATAGCCTCAGATGGAGTTACCATTGCAATCACAATAACTCAACTGGCTTATTATCAAATTCTCCAGCTCCCTGAATTGCTGAGCTCACTCCTAAGCTTTCTGTAAGTGTAGCTTCTGAGTCCCTGGTGTAAGAAAAGCCTCAACAGCTTTTAGCTATCTTTCTGGCAACTTCTATCAAAATTTCTGACTAAACTTCACAATTTCCAGCTGCCTTCCTGGCACTAGCTTTAGGGAGCTGAGCCAGCACTAATGCCAGCCCCATCAGGTCTGTGCCTGCCCTTGGGCTGTGATGGTTGCTGTGATGGTGATGGTGCTTCTGGTGCCGAAAAGAAGCCTCCTTACAAACCAAAAATAAGTTCAGCTGGCATGCTGAACTCCTGCTGCTGCAAACAAGCTCAAGTTTTCTGAAGGCTGGCCCTGAAGTGGCAGCCTTTCCACTGCCACAGAAACAGGAGAGTTAATAGTAAAGACTAACAGAAGTCCATTGTAAAGATTTCATCCTTATGAAGCCCCCAAACACCAACCCATGTGAGGAGTACCTGCTCTCGCCTGAAGTTACTGAAAAAAGAAAATGTGTAAGTCAGCATTTAAGGGGTAACAATTTTCTGATATGTATTGATTTCATGAGCTAAAACCAAGTACTGAATGTTTATCTGGGAGGTACAGTAGAAAATTAAACTTAAAGGGGATTTGGAGAATGTCTGTTAGAAGAAGAGGTTCAGTTCTATCTATGCAAATTCCTTAAAATAAATGCACCCACAGTCCACAATCCTTAATTTTTATGCTCTTTTCCATTTCTAGCAGTTGTGAAAATTGGAGAACAGAAACTAGTTTGCTATCCTTTTTTAGCCAAAAGGACTTCATAGAGTAAAAAAAAAGTTAAGAAATTTCTATTGTGCAAGACTAGTAGGTCTTTTTGCAAAGTAGGACAGGGTTTATAAGGCATAATGTAGGCTGAGCCATTTGACCTTTGCTGGGTTGAACAGAGGGCTGGGATTTACCTGAACTCAAAGCTGAATTAGGAGAGCTGGATTTGTATCTACCAGGAAGAACAATTTGTAGTTGTCTCAGTAGGTACAGGGTGAAATAATGAAGGGGAGATGGAAAGCACAAGCAGTGGTTTGTGCTAATGTTATGTGGAAGGAAGAAGAAAAGTAAACTGAAAACCTATCAGACAATAGAAATACCCAGTCATGATCTTCCTGTTCGCAGCAGGGTAAACTGCAGCTCCTCAGAACAAACGTGAATGTCAGAAGCCCCTGGGAGAGATGAGATTACCCAAAGTTTAGGTACTAAAACAAAGCTTCGGTGTATTAAGTGGTGTTATAGATGGATAATGAGATGATTGGCTGTCGCAATTAAGGAATTAATATTGTGTGACTATGAAGAGAAGCTTTACTGATGTACAGTACTGTGCAGTACTGTAGTTTAGATGTCCTCTGTTCTCCCCACAGTTCTCTTTCCCGCCCTGTATTGTTGCCATCAGACAGGCAGGGTTGTCTAAGACAGGTAAAAGAAGGCTGCTCATGTGCCCCTTGCATGGGGCAGTTGGGAATGGAAAAGCTTGGTGCTTAGGGGGTGCAGCACAGCAACACCTCATCTCCAATCCAGTTACAAGAAAGCAGTTTGCACTGATAAATGGCAAAGAAGAGCTGAATGACAGACTTTGGGAGGGGCCAGGGCTGGTTGATGTAGCCCCCAAGAGTTAAAGGTGAAGCATCCATCTTGAAGATGAGCTAGCCATGTGGTGGGCAGCTCCTAGGCCTGTTTTTGCTTATTTAGTAATTTTGTTGTATTTTTGTTAAGGTTTAATAAACCTTTTGAATTTTTAAAGTGAGCAGTCGTTTCTCACAGTGGTTCTCACATGGAATGCAAAAATGTTTCCCTTCTGTCAGTTCAGTGCTAAACAGAAACTGTAAAATCAAGTGATAAAGTAAATCAGCTTGAGGAATGTATGTTTGGTTGCTTATTGCTAACAACCAGCCCTGGTGAAGGCTGCAATAGTTTGATGGGTATCAGCAGGCTTTTGCATTCCTACAGTATTTGCAGTTAATGAGATTATCGGATTGTTGTGTGATGTATTAAAAAAGCTAACGCTGTATTTACAATAGCAAGGTACCAGAAATGTAGATAGATGAGGTTAGAGTGAAGGTATGAGACTTGTAAATGGAAATGTATATTTCAGAGATTTTGTCCATTTACTCTACTTCTTGCAGAGCAGAGAGATGATTTATTAGAGTCCAAAAATGCCATTGGTATGCTATATTTGAAATGCATACCCAAATCTTCTTTATCATTTTCCTGTGCAAGGGATTTTAATTATCCTCTAAGGTTTAAAGGAAAAAATACTACAGTAAACTGTCTTGCTTACATCTAAGTTTCAAGCAGTAGTAAAAGGAAAAAGTGGAAATCTGTGAGCAGCATTCATTTTTTACTGCAGTACCTTGTGGAAGCAGTACACAAGAACCATTAATATTTTATTACAGAGATCGGTAACTGTTCGCAGTTGACTGATCTGTCTGATAAGTATTAACTTGACAAAAGCGCATTTCTCAAGTACAGTCCTGGCTTTTTTCTTTCTTATCTTCCATGGCCAGTTGTAAAGCCCTATCCCACCCATCCACTTTGTTGTTATGCAGGGTTTTCATTTGCACACCGTGAGTGAGTTTCCATATACACATTGCACGTGGTGAGGTGCCTGGAACAGAGGGAAGTGGGTCACACCCTAGGTGCAGAAAGACCCGGGGTGCAGCATTGCTCAACGGCCTTTTTGGCTGTCAGTCTGCGCTCTAAGGAGACAAAGGGGGATGGGGGGGCGTGTGTCTTTTGCATAGGGTAAAAGAGGGTTTCTTACTTTGAGAGCAAAAGACAAAAGAAACAGGAGTACAGCACCTTAAAAACGGAGGAGGTTCAAAGGGAAGGTACAAATTATTAACCAATAGGGGATATCCTGTGTAGGAGTAAAAAGTAGGGTTCACAAAAGCATCAAGTAGCTAAGGGGAGGGGAATTGGGTCACATGGACTAATGGGGCCTTGAGCTCTAGGGGATTTCTGAAGGGGAATTCTGAGCAGGAGGTTGGCTCAAGGGAAGATTGACAGTTTGGCAGGGGAAGGGTAAAGAACACTTTACCACAAGAGGTGGGTCTTTGGGTATGATAGGCAACTGGGTAGGAGGGTATAACTTATGCTAAACCAGCAACATGGGGGAAAACAGGAGCAAGCTATTAAAAAGAGAACACACTACAACAGGCGACCTTCTCCTCTGCTCCACCATTAGCATCCCTCAGAATCCATGGCATTTAATGCAGTTATCTTACTGAGAGTGGCTCTGGGGGAACTTGGGGACAGGGATGTGCTGCTGTGGGACACCCTTGAGCTCTGATCTGATTCTGTGATCCTGCAGATCATAGAGGGGTTTCTGTGTTCACTTTTTTGTTTGCTTTTTATTCCAAATTGATATGAACTTAGGATATATAAATAGATAAATTCATCTGAGTAGCCATGTTTGGGTCAGTGGGAAGCAAGAACCCTTTTGTGAGGCTGGAACTGATACATGCTGGGAGCAGCCATGGCAGTGTAATTACAAAATTTTATTTTTAACTGAGTGCACCATACATTGAGTGCTCTCACTTTTTATTATGTTCATAATTTTCAGTGGTTTGAGCTGTCTTCTATGTAGTCTGCAGAAATTTTGCCAAATATAGGAAGAATCACATTACTGCATTAGTATTTTTTTCCTCTTTTCTTTTGTGTTCAAGCCCAGCTCCTTGGGATACACTTGGTTTCTCTGACACTCTCTTTCTGCTTTTCCAAGAGTGAGTGTACTAGATGGCTTATTTGAAAAACAGCAGCTGACAAGTGTGCTTAGTTTCATGTTAAACTATCATTCCTCATTTATTTGAGTCTGTCAAAGATGCCTTTGATATGAAAGACCTAATTCTAGTACAGTCATTTCCTGGTAAGGTTTAGTCTTGTGCTGACACAGAGACTTAGTCATGTACATAAGTTACTCAAATAATAATAGAAGAAAATTACTTTGAAAGAAATGCCACATATCTGTGCTTAGAAATACTTGTATTAAATTGAGTCCAATTGTTACAAGTTTCAAATGCACAAAAAAAATCACAGCTTAGCAGAACTTGATATCTCTAGGCAGATAAATTCCTTCTAACTGGTTCAGCTGAAGGGAGAAGAGGCCCCTTGCATGAATGCAGGTGTCAGAAGGTCTCATATTTGCCTTAAAATCCATTTCCTTGTCTATAAGCTCACGGAGGAGAAAAGAGGTAATGTCTAAGAACAGACAGCAGCAACCCATGGTGCCCACTGTGACCTTGTAAAGCAATTTAGGTGCAAATGTGCAAAGAATTTCAATGACAATGACACATAGATAGGTGCATGGATGTTGCAGTAGCCCTGTGCCTCATTTTTCCATCACCACTAAGAAGGAAGTGGTAGTTCCTTACCTGTATTTCCACCCTTTGTGGGTGCAGGGTGGTTTCATGGGCTTTAAGCTGTGGTGGGTGCAGTACTCTGATTTAGTTTTTTTTTTGCACACTCCAGCAATATACATGTGCAAGTGAGTTACCAAATGACCTGGAGCCCCCCACAAACCCAGATGAATCAATTCTCTCTCTTTTTTTCTTTTTCCATCTCACTAATTCTGCTCCTCCACAATTTAGTGAAGCAGGGATGTACCTTCCTCCCCTGGCATAATGCAGCATGGCTCAGGAATACAGAACCAATTTGTCTGTGTGACAATATGAGAACTCAAGACAACTACAAAAATAGGGGTTTTTTTTCCCATGCAAGTGTCTGTTATATTCTTCTCATCTGGATGAATACATACATACAACTCACATAAATCATCGTCAACATAAAGTGAAAGAGTGTTGGTTCCTTTAGGCATGGGATTATTAATTTTTAACTTGGTACTGGTGCATCAAATGACATGCTATTTACGGGTTGGTAAGTTATTTGTATTTTTCCTTTAGACTGTAAATTGAACAGGTTTCAGACACTATTAAGTCCTTTAAAACAATTATTTCTGAATTTTGTGCTTTTGAAGCATACCAGAAAACTTCTTCTCAAAACAGACCTCATGTGATTCTTGCTTATGGAAATGGAATGACACATTGGGAAGCTAAAATAACAACTGCCAACACATGAGTAGGACTTAACAGTTTTCTAGTGTCTCCTCACTTACCAGTGATGTTATCAACCCTTCCCCTTGGGAGCACAGTTCATGGTGTCTGTGTGACACCCATCCTTTTTCAGGGCCACCAAAGACAAAGAAATTGTGTCACCTGGTGGAGGGGCTTTGGAACATCTTCAAATCCCAGGACTGTCCAGGCATAGGTTTTGTTCTGTTATCTCCCTTTCTCCTCAGCCACTGTCAATCCATATTGTACTTGTGCATTAATAACATCTAGTTTGCAAAAATATTGACTGCTACAGAATAGCCCTCCTTAGTAAGCAGAACCACCAGATCACAGAGAGCTGGGATTTTCCCCCTTCTTCTCTGTAGTGTTGATAAGTTATTGATTCCAATTCCAGCTGTATAAGGTGATTTTCTGTGGATGTTTTTCATGCATCACTCTGAGCTCAGGTTCTGAGGCAAATACTTCCTGCTTTGCTGTCCATCAGTGTCAGTAGCAATAAAGATACAGTCTTTGGGGCAGCTGGTCAGAAGGACCATACTGGTGGGTGTGGAGGAGGCTGTGCTGCATGCTGCAGGGTTCTTGCTTCTCTCTGCTCCCAGGGTTACGCTGCAGAGGCTGTTCCTACTGCTGCCTACAAATGCCATCCAACCTTTTCTGCAGTATGTTGGCAAATAGTTTGGGTTT
This sequence comes from Camarhynchus parvulus, assembly GCF_901933205.1. Taxonomy (NCBI): domain Eukaryota; kingdom Metazoa; phylum Chordata; class Aves; order Passeriformes; family Thraupidae; genus Camarhynchus; species Camarhynchus parvulus. Next base: position 2,593,932 of record NC_044576.1, on the reverse strand, counting down.
GAGTCTTTTTTAATGATCCTTTGGCTTGTGTAGTATGTAATTTCCTTAATTGGCAGGCTACTGTATTCCCCTGTACTGCTCCTAGTATGTGACTTCTCAGTATTTGACCCAAAACATGAATATTTATTCTTCTCTTGACATCTTCTGTTCAAATTCGATGAAGCACAGGTTGCTGCTCATCATCAGAGTAGCACAGGAAAAGACTTTTCACAGGAAGCCCTTATGGTATGGTGCAAAGCTGGTGGATCTGAGTGTCCTTTCCTCCTTGCCAGTGCTGCTGATGTTGCAAAAAGGCAAATCCCATTTGTGTTCCCACATGTAGTGTTGCCAGGTAAAAGCTCTTTTTCCTTTTTGCAATTGTGGAAAGATCCAGATTCAGACAGTCTCCACACATGGCAGCATGGGCATGTGAAGGCAGGATAGACCTTCCTATACACTCTGAAAGATGCAAGAACAAAACATCGTAAGCAGCAGAGATGCACTTTTGCATCATCTGTTGGGAAAAATGTTACCAGCAAAGGTTGTAACTATAATGCACACTCCAGTGTGCATCCTCTGTGGTGTATAGATAACACCTAGGAGGTATTGCTGCAATGACTGTGAAAGTGCAGTGTAGTCCTTGGCCTCTCTGGTGAGCTGCTGAATTTTTAGTCCCACAGCTGGCAGCAATAGTAAAAATCATGGGCCTGTGATACTGACAGTGATTTATTGTACCCAGGGTTCAATAAAAACCTCACACTACTTTCACGGATGTAGTTAATATTTTCTCAATCCATGTCAACATGCTTGTGTTCAGAATCTTATTCTGAATTAGAAACTGGATGATTTCAGCAGCAAATTTCGCTATACAGCCACTGAGTTGACCTAAACTATTTTTAACGTGGTGATTTAGAGGCAAGAGGAAACTTCTATGTACTCTGCCATATCCTGAATCATCTGTGCTTGTTCTCCTCATAGTCGCACTGTGTAGTTTTAGTAGAAGTACTCTTGCTGAAGCATTTACACTCAGATTCAAAAGCCTTTTGAATATTCTTGGAAGGAAAGGTTGCTTTATAGGAAGATAGAGCACAAATTATTACCCGTCTGGAGCTGACATGGAGATTTGGCACTCCATCTGGAACGCTTTCTTTAAGGAGGTATTTCTATAAATTCTGTCCTGTTCCTGATGAACAGGCAGTCTCTTTTGTCAGTCTCTAACCATAGGCTTGTCAGGTGTGATAAAGGCAAAGGAATATATACCGTGTGCGTTGGCTGATTGCACGTTGTCTGGAGCTGTATAATTTTCCTACACTGTTATTGCTTTCAAGTGATTTATTTGTGCAATTTCTTGAGGGAAGTCATCTGCAGGTTTCAAAATGCATAGTGTTATGGTCTTAGGGATTTATTCTCACTGTGTAAATGGGGACTCAGTGTCATCTATGAAACTACTCTAAGATAGTATGGAAAACTAATCAATACCACTTTTTAGAACATGGACTTCAGCAGAATGACTGCAGGTTTATATTAACATGCTGACATATAAAATGTAAGTAGAGAGCAGTTGACAGACTAAGAAGAAGCGCTGCTTTTGGATAAAAATTACTGAACATAAGGAGCAATAATCAGAAGGTTTTAGAGGTGTAGTGTGTAGAATTTTCTGTATCTCTTGAAAATAAATGTCTTGTTTTCATGATAAGTATTATCTTTTTCATCCCCTACAGGAAATACTTCAACTCTCATGGAAATAAGTAGGGAAAGTAATCCTAGTTTCTTACTCATTTTTGCCCACAAAGGAGACCAACTTTTCTTTGAAGACTATTCATACTGTAATTGAACCATGGTAATTACTGTGCAAACAATACCTACTTTAGCTTCACAAAATTTATGATCTCATCGTTTGTTTTCTTGTTTGTTTCCCACTGCCTGCAAATCAGTGGCTAGATAAAGATTAGTCTGGTGAACCCTTTGATAGTATGGTCAATACATTTCATATGCAGAGTGGTAAGGTCCTGGCTATAGGAAAGGCTGGGGAGTTTAAGATGCCAGCTTTCAAAAATAGGTTAGAAACTGCTGTAAAATAGTTAATAATGTACTGTTAAAAGGTTTGGTTATTATATTTAAAAGGGGTTAAAAGGGTAGTTATAAGAAATACAGTACTCACCTTATTGTATTACACAAAAGTAAAGTGCATCTCCCCAAGCAAAAGTGAGTCAGCCTGGACAGAACTGTAAGAGCCAATCAGCATCTTAACCTTCATGCAAATGAAGGATCTCAGCAGAAACCAATCCAAAGGAATAAAAAACAGTGTAAAAGGGGGGCATCCATGCCGCTCGACCTGGAACGTCAGAAACATCCCTGCTCAAGAAAGGAAGAAGATCCAGCGCCAGCTCTGCAGCATCCTTGCTCATTGTTGACCGGGAGCGCTCCTGCTCTACCCATGGGCCCCCTATGCTTTAGGCCTTATAATAAAAGCTGATATCACTTTTGTACTGGGAGTGTGTTCCCATTTATGACACTAGCTTGTTTTTCTCTGATAATTTATTGTTCCTTGGCTGTGAGAAATAGGTATCTTTCCGGCTGGTGTGGAAGAGCTGGCCATGTGGCTCAAGCTCTCTTAAGCTGCCTAGAAGAAACACCAAGGAGTTTGTTATATTAATCTGTTTTTTCTTTGTGCTAAAATTTCATGGGTTGTTGTTGAAATCTTTCCTTTGTGGTTTGTCCAGGTTTTTTGTATTGGTCAAACACCCTTCTCCCCAGGCTGTGGGATGGAAACATTTCTACTTATAGAAACAACAATGCTTAGTGTACAGAAAAAATTTCCTTTGCTTTGTAGGGCATATGTAGAGGAAAAGACAGTGAAATTACTGAGGCAACATGGATACATTAGGAAAACTTAATTATTTGCTTTTTCAGCGCTTGACAATATGGTGCTGTGATACAAGGAAGTAGCTCTTGTGGTTTTACAAATAAGTGGTTGGAGTTTTGTTTCTCAGATGCAAAATAATTTGTCCTGGTTTAAGGCAAATTTGGGAGAAAACCTCCAAAGGGGCTTCTCTAGAAAGCAGATTCAAGTGGCCCCTCCCACAACTGGTTTGGGAAAAGATTTCCTTGGAGGAAAGTGGGAAAACCTGTTTATTTAACAGGCAAGGCATTCACCAGCAAAAAATGAACAATATTAAACAGTAAAACCTCTTGCTGCTCCCAAGAGATGACACACTCAGAAAGTCCCTCTGTGGGCTATAGCTTGGGTCACTCCGTCCCTTATCAGTCTCTTATCAGTCCCTCAGGTGCTGGAAATGCTGCAGCCCAGGCCCAGCCTGTGGGCCACAGGTGAGAGCTGCCAGTGGTGTTCTGGGTGTTCAGTCCAGAGCAGGTTCAAACTGTTCCAAGAAAAAGAAACCCACAGTCCAGAGAACTTCTCTGCCTCAGCTAGTGAACAACTAACTAAAAGCAAAGGAAAGCTTTCTCCTGCTGTCTGTCCATGCTGCAGGCAGCACTGTCCAGGAGAAGGATGTGGGGGAGCAAGTGCAGTTTCTGAAAACAAAATGTGTGCTTCTTGTCTCCCTCCACCTTTGCTCTCAGAACCTGTCTTAAAGGTGCAAATCTTAATTCTGGGCCAAACAGATGAATGGAGATACAATTCAGCATCAGAAAGTTACCCCAGGACAAATTTTACAAATATGTGGTTGGAGTTTTGTTTTTCTTTAGTCCAGCCTCAAGCTCTGCCCTACCTGCCTACAAGGCTGTTGTGGGGAGCAGCTCCTGTCTCCATACTGGCTCCTTTTGAGGAACAAACTCCACATCAGACATGCTGTGGCAGATAATCTTCCCTCACCACTGCCTTTCTTTCAAGATGGGCAGCCTTGCTGGAGTGTTTTATTTTTCCAGCTGACATAACATGTTTTATTTACTGCAGGAAGCAGAAATATCTGTGTTGCTTGGTCTGATTACTTCAAATCATGCTCTCCCCTACTTTTGTTTTATTGGCTTATTGGTCATGAAAGTGTAACCTCCTACTGTTTTGTCTTTGTTGCTCTGTAAATTATTGAATATTGTCACATTTCAGCAATTCAGAGCCAGATTGTTGTTGAGGCTGTAGCAAGCAGGTGTTCTGCACTTCTATGTTTTTTACTTTCAACTTAGAGATTGTATTTTCTGCTGATTTAAAAAAATGACAGGGCTTCTTTGGATGCTGAATACATGACTGTTTTGATCCAGGTAGAGAATTCAAAAGGAAATACTCTATTTATAGAGGAATAAATGCCAAAGTAGCAGTACTGGAGCCCCAGTTTTGGGGTCATGGTAAAACTGCAGAACCAGAGTCCCCAAAAGAGCTCTGACACTTACTGTTGAGAACATGAAGCTAGAAGTCGAAATAACTAACATAAAGGGCTACTTAATACGTTACTTTATCAGATCTGACACTGTCTTTTATATTTCTGAAATGTTACAAAGGAGTTAGGTGAGCAGAAGAAAGTATCTTTGTAAAAACAGAAGGTGTGAATATTCTTTAGTTTTTCATTACTATCTGCACAGGACCTTTCTGCTCCTGAGCATCTCCACAGATACCTTCTTAGCCAAGACCCTCTCATTAACCTCCAGGAAGGGATGAGGACTTGAACTCCAATGCCCAGAACAACACAAAATCTATCAGATACTTGGAAAAATGCATTTTCTCCATAAGTATCTGGTAGTGTTGAGTATGTGGTTGTGAGTTCAGTTTGGATATGAGGTGTCCTTCATCTCTATACCTGCATCTGTTCTCTGTCTGTTTTCTGCACCTAATACACCCTCAGTTTCCCCAAGGTGAGAAAATGTTTTCCCTTACACATTCCCAAGTGTGCTGATGCCCAGCTCAGCTTGTCTGTAGTGAATCAATATTTGTGCAAGAAAAAACACATGCCATCCTCTATTAGGCGTACACTATAGACAAAGAAAAGAGCAGTATCTCCCTGTCTGTATTACTCTATATTAACTGAAACCACAGTCTCCTTGACCAGTTCAGATCCCATCTCAAATAAGGAATGGACAGCTTATACTGTCTGCATCAAATTTCTTTGCTGTTGACTTGGTCCTTCCTCAGGGACCTGGTTTGGTCCTTCCTGGCAACAGACAGTTGCAGAAAAGAACATTTTCCTTGACTGAGTTTCTAAGTTTCAGCCTACCTGCACCATCAGAAACATCCATCCTCTTTACTTTACAAACTCTAAGTTTATTTTTTGAGTGACTAAAAAACCCACTTTAGCATGTTTTATATGCTCCCCAGTCCCTCAGGCTTGTCTATTAGCAATTCCTTCCCTAGCCATTTTCTTAGCAAGTATAATTTTGTAGGTTTCGTCACAGAAAGTATGATCTCACTGTCATCTCCTATACCTTAAAATAAACCAGCCAGCCTTCAGTCGATTTGCCTAACTCCATCTTGTCGTCTTTCACCTTAAAGCTTAATGAACTGCTTTCTTAATGTAGATTCCAGTTCATCCTTATTTCTTAATGTAAGTACCTTCATCAGTGACACACCTTTGCTGGAGATCTAACTACATCTACATTTTTTTCCTGTTATGTGCCATCTCTGGAAGTCTCATATATGAACTCAGACTGAGGGTATTCTGCACACTTAATAGATGCAAGCTAATATTGTAGCATTTTGGACAACTCTGTGGTAATTCAGTTAACAAAATTCAGTCCTTTGCCATTTCCTTGCTAATGGTCACTTTCTTTCCCTTTTTTTTTCCCCAGGCACTGAAGACAAGACCACTCAGTGTCTTTGCCATGGCCCAGCCTACCAATGTGACTGTTCTTTCACTGTGTCCCTCATTCTCACTTCCTAATTCAAGGACAGCCATACTTAGCTGCTACATTCTGTGTGGCAGTGTTTCTGTGTCTGCACGATTACAGTTCTGTCTCAGGTTTCATCTTGTTTGGAATTACATAGGGGGACACTCGCACTCCCCTCTTATTTGTTTAGAATGCTGCTACTGATATTAATTTCTTAGCTTGTTAATTTAAGCACTTCATCACTCTTTTTTGCATGTCTTCAGTGACATTTTATTCCCCTCTATCCACAGTCATTCTACATTTTTAAGATCTTCCAGGCCTGCCCAGTGAGACTATGAAGCTGGTACCAATCTTTCTCACCCTCCTACTTCACCTTTTTGTATGTTTCTTGCCTGGGGTGGGCAAAGTTCCCTGTAATACCAGCAGGGGAGCTCCACTGGGTGTCTCATAGGCTGCCATTGAAATTCCTCCCAGTAGTAATGCCAGTGTGCCAGGTGGCACCCAGTGTGCCAGCCTGGCCTGGCTTGTGTCTGTGCTGGTGTTTTCTAGGAAGTGGCATTTGAGGGAACAGCTTGTCTGGCTTTAATCACCCAAAAATGAAGCCTTGGTTGTGATGTGCTGCTATAATATGGACAATGCAGCTTACTTGGAAAGGTTCTGCATTATTTGTGTCACATAAGCTCCTCCTATACAAATTGTTTAGGCTGAAAGTATCTACATTTTATACATGTAATTCTATAAATCAAATTGTTTTCACAAATCACACTTCCCTTTTATTGTTGTTGTTATTTGGGGCATATAGTAGCTTTCTGTAAAATGTTGCTTTAATTGCCTTCTGGGGCTATACCCTATAAAATCTGACAGGCACTTTCAAAAGTGAAAGCAAAGGCATATTTTTTTTTATCAGAGCTTGCTCAACAAACTGCCTGTACCTTTTCTGTGGGGCTTTGCAAAATGGTGTTATGTCAAGAAGAATAATGCTATTGAATTTATGAACCATTATTATTTATTGCACATGCAATCACTGGCCTTTTATGTGAGAGAACTGGGCAGCAGTTCTTAAAATTGGAGAGAGGTTATGTATTTACTCAGGCTACCTGGATAATTCGTACGGGATAGTTTTTGATTCATTTATTTCTTTGTGTTGACAAATTTCCTGACAGTGGCCAATGAGGTTGGTTTTTTAAGCTTATTTGTTAATTCATAATGAATTGCTCAAAAATTATTAAAAATAATTCAACTCCTTTATTATGAAGGATCTATAGGTATGTTGAAAAAGGCTTGCTTATATTGCTACACAATTGAGGAGCTGAATCACAAAATAAGCTGGGTTGGAAGAAAACCCCAAAGATCACCTTGTCCAACTCCTGACCCAGTATAGCATCCAGTCTTACTTCTGAATTCAGATCTACTTCTTTCCTACACAGATCAGGACTGGGGGCTCCCTACATTGTGATTTGCATAAGGGCATCCAGAGACCCCAGTGTTTGATGCTGCTGCCCCAAACCACAGACCCAATTCCACAGTGTGAGGAATTGGTTTTGTAAAAACTTGCACTAGGGTTTAGCATTATAGTGAATCCCCCTACAAACTCAGTGTGAAAACTGGCCCAAAAGAGGGCTCTGGTGCCACAGGACCATCTTTTCAAAACAATGGGTTGAATTTGAGGGCATAAATTACATAGACCTACAGGTATTTGTGGAGCAGGTTGCCTGAAATTGCATGTAACAAGGTTTTGAAATGCAGGTTATGTTGGTTTCTCCTGATACATGTCTGCTTTTCTCAGTTCCTGAGGGGAAGTATTATTATTTTCTTGAATGAGGTTCTGGTTGCAATGTAAGTTTTATGTCCCAAAGTATTTTATGTACCTTATTTAGAATTAACTGCTTCAAAGAATGTTCCAACTTGTAGATTACTTTGGGAGATGCTTTATGATTTGATGATGCTGTATGACTGATAGCCATCAACACAGATCACGTGGGAATTTCAAACAGTTTGGATTTATATTTGGGCGTTTTTTTGGTTTTTTTTTTAAATATAGTGATACTTGCATCTGTAACGGACTGGAGTCTGTGACTATATCGCTGAATAGATTGATAGAGGAATATTATTTCTAACATACTGATAAAAATACAAATTTGGTTCCGATGCAAATTGGAAACCTTGAAAGCAGCAATATTGCAGCCCATTAAGAGACTCTGTCAGCAGTTCACTAGTCAGAACTGAAGTGCTGCAGTATACAATTCTGGATAATGTTGATGAAGAACACAGAGATAATGGAAGCTTTCACTATGTGCCTATGTTTTACAAAGGAATTAATTGTGATTTGATCTAGGGTATTATTTTGATGAATTATTCCCAGTAAGATATTGACAGAACAAGAGGGACTTCAAAACTTGTGAAGCACAACAATCCTATTAGCTGGCTTGAGAAGGTCTGATTTAGGTTTTTCTTCTAAATGCAGTCATTGGAGTCTAGGAGAGTGGAAATGTCTGCTCAGCCAGTGTCCAGGTAGCAAGCTTCCTGTTGGGAAGAGGGCAGCTCCCCCAAAGGACTGTCCTTGCAGTCCTTGGTATCTCAGAGCCTTTATCCCATTAGTTCAGTACTTGTACATTGGAAACCACATGCAAACGTCCAAATGTGCAAAGGGTAAATACAAGCAAGGGAACAGATATATTGTTTTGTGGATGCCAAATACATGATCTTGCAGAAACCCCTCCTAAATGCATTGGGACTTTCGCCTGAATAAGGGCAGCCAGAAAGTGTCAGTTGTGGTTTTTCTTACAGCACACTGGATCTGGAAAAGATTCAGGGAAAACCTGGAATTGTTAGCAACAGTAAATTCCCAGCACATATAGTGGACCAGGGTCCCTCACATTTTGAAGTTGCACTGAAATGGCAGTAATTACCAGCTTGTGCATAGCATCCATGACAGAAGTCAGAGTTTTTAAATAGAAAATGAAGAAAAAATTAGAAAGATGTAATTTTTTAATTCCTTCAAGACATGCCAGCTCTTTTGTGGAGCTGGAGGAGATTTGCTAGTTAAGTTTGAGTAGGGAGAGCAGGGAAACAACGCAGTATAGTAGTTGACGACTTCCACACTAACATTTAACAAGCTGATTTTTCTGATGTGGAGAAGCAGCAGCATTTTATTTGTTTCCATAAGAGTGCATCAGAAGCACAAAGCTGTGCTTTTGAGTTATGAGGAAAGATGAACATTAATAAACAGGCAGGTCAAGAAGCACCACAATGCAGAGGATTTTCGTATTACTTCAACATTTGTCACCAGATGCTACCTCTCCAATATATTTTGCTTTGAGAAATAGTTTTTAAGTCTTGCTTAGATCTGACAGCAGTAGAAGTCCCTTGTGAACTTTGTAAAGGCAATCTCAATCCAGCTGCTGGTGTTTAGAGCTACACATGATGAAAAGTGTTGCAAATGACAGAATCTATTTTCTAGTACATTTGACAAATGATGGGGCTCTACCTGTAAGGATGAGAGCTTTTTTATTGACTTGTGAAAAGCAATGGCTTCTGTGAATTGCACAACTGAAACAATTAAAATATGCAGGGATGCAAGTTGCTGAGTAATCACGTATCCTTCCAGTGAGCAGTAAATACCTTTTTGCTAACTAAATGCTATGTTCAAGAGCAAACCATAGAGAAGGCACAATAAACTTCAAAGTAAATCTGTCTCCTGGGTGTTCAGCTCTAGGCTGCAGTTGCCATGTTACTTCAGATAGATATAGACTGCCTAGCTCAGGCTCCTTGGAAGTTCATAAGATCCTTCAGATCACTGAATGAGAGATTATTACTTGCATTGGCATATTTTTAGTAACTTGCCAATTATTGCAATCTTGATAGGGTGATAGCTCTTGCTTGCTAAAAAAGTTTGTCCTGTTTTTTTTCACAAACCCTAAATGGAAGACAGGTGCTCATCATCCAGCACTAGTAGTTTTGCAGTAGTATATATGTATATATATATGTTTTACTTTCCCAAAATAAACAGCCCTTTTAATTGGAATTTTAAGGACAATGTTAATCAGGTAAAACCATTTACTACCATAGTCATTAGCAGTTTAGCTTTTTGGAGAATCATCACTGGGTTTATCAGTGGGCTTTGCTGACAACAGAGATTTTCTGAGGCCAGCTGAATTTCACCAGGAAGACTTGATCCCAGAGAGGAATATTGCAGGGCCATAGTGCACAGTGTGACTCTTGGACAGGTTGCATTGCTCAGCGAGGGCATGGTGAGCGTGACCTTGATGAAGACTGGATCCTCTGCACCTTCTGGGAGTGCGGGGCCCTGGCTTCACTGCTGTGTACCACAAACCCTGAGCTGGAAGCAGTGAGTGAAGGTGCACATTCCTCGAGCAAATGTTGATCTTTCAAGGGCACACACTCTGGCAGCCAAGCAGAGAAATCCCCATCTCTCTAGCAAAGTAATTCCACTTGGAATAACTAAAATCTTCACTTAAACCTTAATAACACAATCCATGGTATTTTTTGGAAAAGCCATTTGCTCCCACAAATGCCTTTCTAGCTAGAATTGGGGCACTGAAAAGAATAAATCTAATAATTCTGCAAATCTCTCAATATACTGTTTGCAATACATTGATGTTAAGTCAATGTACTGAAAACAGCAAAACAAACAGAAATGGCAGCGTCTCTCTTCAACAGAAACGCAGGGATGCTTATTGGACAAAATTATCTGAATCACTGATCACTGATGGGTGCATTTAGCTCCAGCCAAAGCCCAAACTGCCTATTGCATTTCCCAGCGATGTACAGTCTTAGTAATGAGTCTTTGCACTTTGCACTCTGCACTGACACAGTGCAGTTTGTTTGGTCTTTTTTTTTTTTTTTTTTTCACTAGCAACTTTGGTGTAAAATGCAAGCTACACAAGTTTAAGTCTTTTTTCCCCCCCAACCCTTCTGCTATTAATTCCCCCTGCCTTTTAAAAGAATTCCCTTTATTCTTTCTCCCTGCTGGTTTAGGATTTTACAGCAGTAGAAAAGATTTTGTTGTAGTGATTGTGAAGGTAAATAGTTTCTATGCAGGTATCACTGAACATAGTGGCACTATACAAGTGGCACTTTCTTTTCTATGTGACCTAGAGGTGTTCTGGACTCTTCACTCAATAGCTGATTTGGGAATCTGCAGCAGTGAGCCAGAGGAAATGGATAGTGTGGTAAATTTAGCAGAGGAGGAAACTTGGAGGAAAAATGCTACAGCTTACTCTGGTCTGGAGAGGAAGGAAAAAGAAAAGAATTGTCGTGGCTCAGCATGGGAAGAGAAATGTGAAGAGCAAGCATCTGAATTTCAGTCCTACCTGCAGAGGCCTTGCTGCTCGATAGCAGTCTTGTGTTCTGTCTTCTTTTTATTAGGTTGCAGTCTCTGTAATCTGGGGGTGTGCACATCCAAAGAAAAAGGTGAGAGGGAGGGTACAGGCTGTGCATTGTTCTTCCTGTGGTTCTTATTAAGGCAATAAGTAAAAAGTGACAAGCATGATTATTTATTCATTCTGCTGTATTTTAGGCATGTGTGACCATAGACTTGCAAAAGACAATAAATTTGTAAAGTCAAGTGATGAGAACTTCTGCAAACTTTTATGCCGACCTCTGTTTCTGTGGTTAGGAAATGGCCTTTGACTACCCAACTGCAAACTGGAGGGAAGCATCCAAGTGGGGAGAATGAATGAGGGGTGTGAGTTGCAAGCTCTTTCTTGAGGCAGATAATGAAAAAGATAAAGTTGAGGATTGAAGATGCAGTCAAAGGAAAGAGGCAAGGGCACTCTGAGTGGGACCCGTGATCTGGGTTGTGTATGGCTGGAGATTGCAGGGAACAAAAGGATGCCTTCGCAAATGAAGGCTTACCTGGATGGTGTGCTGGAGAGCTGGATTTGCTCCGTGCCTTTGTTCAGTGTATTCTTACCTTGTCAGTGTGCAGCTTTTCTGTGATTCATTGTTATGGACTGTGGGGCCTAATTTGCAGAAGTGCTGACTTGCAGCTGCACATCAAGTAGATGTGTTTTGAACCGATAACCACACTATTGCGCTAGCTGGTTCAAAAAGTCAGGCATGAGGTGTCTCATTTGGGCACAGAAAATTCCTTTGTAATATTGGCATTATTTTCTCTTTGCCTATAGTCATGCCCAGAAGTGTCTCTAGGGGTGGAAATCCCCTCACCTCAACAAATGTCATTTATTTCATAACACCTTTAAGTTTATGAAATCCTAATATTATCCTGTCAGAGACTATAAAAAGCCCTAGCGCTTTTTAAATTAATAATTCTGCTGTCAGAGTAAGCTTTGAGCAGTGTGCTGTAAATGTCTCAGTGTGCAAGGGATATACTGCTAGTGGGAGTCCAAACAAAATCTGGGCTGAGGTGGACTTTGCGCAGATGTTAAAACACAAGGCTGTTAAGTTGGTTGGGTTTATTCAAACAAAAAAAAAAGTGGGATACTGTGGAGTAAGAGGATGGTGAGCAGTATGGTACTCAGTCCCAGGTGAGATGAGTCCTTCGCCTAAAGAAAGGTTTCATTTCATTTAAGAGGATAATTTTGAAGGGGGTGAAAAGGCCAAGTGAGCTGTGGAAATGAACACATGGAAAGGTAAATACCAGACCAGATACAGAATGAGGAATCTCGATCCGGTGCTGTACACCCACAAAATAGTCAAGAAACCATTGGAAAATGGGGAGAGGGGAAGAAGAATGTAGCCAGCAGAAGCACAAGTGTAGGAACTGCTGTGGTGGTGGGCACAATCAGTACTTGGGCATCAAGAACAGTGCTGAGACAGTAGCGTTAATTGCTGCAGCAGTTTCCTGTGTCTGTTCTCTCGGTTTAGACTCAAGAAGACAAACAGGCATGTAGCTGATCCTCTATGGAGAGGACAGCATTTGCTTCTGGCTCTTATTGTCTAATCCTGTCTGCTAGGTATTTTGCCTCACTATTGACTATTGGCAATGCTTACATGAATCTATGCACTGCCCTTTTAAAATATGAAGAACATGTGGGTTTTATAATTAAAAGTGTTTATTTCAGTTTTGTTGTATGCTTCTTTTGCATCACCGGAGGGTTAACTGGAGCATTTGGCTTAGCTTCTTTATGCTGTGCACTCACATATATCCATTCACCATGTCCCCTCCAATTCATATTCTTACTAAAATAAGCAGTCCCAGTTGTTCCTGTTTTGTGGCAATTTCACTGGATGAGCCATGGTCACTTTGTGAAACTTTTGGGGTCAGTCAAATTAATAGTATTTTTATTTATATGCTGATTGTTTTCTGGGACTGTTATACTTATCTTTGTTATCTTTGTTGTAGGGCTCATTAGTAGGGTGAGTTTCATGAAGTTATCACCTAAAGATGTCAGGTGGAAAAATGAAGAAATCTGGAGAAATTCCAAGAGCAGTTAGCCGAACCTTGGCCCCAGGAAAAGTTGTGGGACAAAGTATTAAATCATCAATTTAAGAAATGCTGAAGATGATGAAGTGGTTAAGAAATCCCTAAGGGTTTGTGAAAAACAAGTAGTTTTGAATTAATCCAATTTCTTTTTGGACAGGATAATAGACACAGTACATTCGTAATTTGCTTCTATTAAGATTTTGACTTTTTTCTCATGGTATCTTTATATACTACACAGGAAATTATGCTGAGCCTGAAAACACTGCACACAGTGGAGACCACTCCAAATTTGTATTTCACTGCCGGAGTAAAAGGGCGTTTAAAGTGGGGCTGAACCAGTTCGTTTCTATTCAGTATTTTCATTAAGGACTCAGGTAATGGAATGGGGGTTAAATTGGTCAAATGCACAGAGAACATCATGCTATTAAGCTGTAAGGATGATGGAGGACAGAACTAGAATGCAAAAGGACCTTGTTAATTTGATGGAAAAGGCTAAACTAACAGGACTGGGTTCAGCTTTTCCAAGTTCCATATGTAAGGAAAATAAGGGACAAGCTGGGGTGGAAAATGGAGAGTAGTTACTGCCCAGGAGTGTGAATGGTGGGGAAAGATACTGGAGTGGACAACAGGAGAATTTGTGTTTTTGCAAAAACACATATTTCATTGTTTAATAAGGATCTTGATAAGTTGGAGGTAGCTCAAGGGAGAGTTTAGGAAGCACAGAATGAAAATTGAAATAAGTTGTTCTATTTTAATATAAAGAAAATAGACAGGAAGACAATATCTTGGTTTGCAACAAGTTCTCTACAGAGGTTGGCAGCTCTTTGTTCTGTTTTCATACTTGAGACAAAACAGTAACATATTGGTTCCATGTGGGAGAAAAAATTCACATTGGAGTTTAGCAATGATGTAAAATTGAAGGGTTCTGGACACCTCTGCAGGTGCTGAGGAGAAGACTGACCAGATTTTTTTTAGGAATGAGAATTAAATGTACTCAACCCCTCTGTTAATACACAGGACTGAAAAGTAAGGTGTCCTCACTACTAATTTGACTCCACTTTTCTATGACTGTTCTTATCTCCAAGTAAATTAGTGGGGTTTTTTTCCCATCTTTTGAATAAAAGGTAAAGAAAAGGTAAGGGTAAAAAGATAAAACTGAAATCCCTATCTGAATATAACTCTGTGTTAGTGTCTACCTTTCCAAAATGGCTGTTCTTGTGGTGCTCTGATAGGCTTATCTATATTCTGTCTGAAGTCTTGCTCACTTGAGGTCTTTTATCTATGGGATGGCTGTTCCTGCTGAAACACTGAAAATGTGCTCCAGGAGACAATTTGAACTGTTTGATCTCATATGATAGCTGTTAAAATTTTAAACTTACAAGCTAGATAAAGCCAACTGGTGTAAAATATAGGCATGGAATGCTCTGTAGAGCAAGTGACAAAAAGCCCACCAGACTTCACCCTGAATGAAAGTATGTGCAAGGCTTTAGTCATGCAGTGAGAAGAGCTGTTGTTTTCATGTTAGCAAGTTTAAGAGGAAGGGAGGTGTTGGACTGAAATAAGGTGTGAGAAAAGCAAGGTAGATCATGGATCTGGAGCATGATAGGGAGCAAAAACTAGAGGGACAATCATTGGGTTTGTGCTACTGAAGAAGAATTCTGTGCTGTTTGTGGTCTGGGCAAGGCTCTGAGTAATGACTGCTTATAGAGTTGGGTCCTCTGATTGTGGAAACAGAACTTCATGCTTCCTGTTAAGTAAATGTGTCTTCTACTTAAAATTACTTGGCTCCATCATGTTATACTTCCCCTCATTAAGACAACTTTCAGGATCCTGAATTTGGGTAAATTGAGAAAATTAATTAATGTGCATAACAAAACCTTGTTTAAGAGAAGTACTCTTCAGAGAAATAAAAGTTAACTGATATCATCACTGTTCCCTCGTGGACATGACAGATAGCTCTTCTTTCTTAGACAGCATGCTACAAACAAATGAGCAACCCACTGTCCTTTTCTCACTCTGTTTTCTGTGCTCTTACACAAGTAAGGCAGAGGAGACATGCAAATTGTTGACTGAGGATCTTAATCCTACTTTTTTCACTTCTGCTCCCAACTAACCAAGAAGTAGAAAACTGAAATTCTTTCAGTATTGTAGAGGACTGCACTAAAGGAGCACAAAGCTCAGACGATACAAACTTCTTTAAATCTTGACGGTCCATTGGAAGCCTTTTGCTTTCAAACTGTTTGTTTGTTTTTTGTTTATTTTTGTGGGGTTTGTTTTGCTTTGTTTTGTTTTTGTGTGTGTGTGGTTTTTGTTGTTGTTTTGTGGTTTTATTCTTTAATTTGGGTTTTTTTTTGGGGGGGGTGTTTTTTTCTTCTAATGGAGAGAAACCATTCTTATAAAGGAAGAAGATTTCTCTTATTTGATATCACAGTTATATTTTTGATATGTTTTGTTAGAGCTTCAGTTCTACTGCTCAGTCTTTTACAACTGCTGTCTTGTGGGCATATCATGAACCAGCCCCTTTTCTTCTGCCATGAACTCTAATGCTGTTGTTCAGTGAGCAGCCAGATGTTTTTTGATTTTCAAGCTCTGGATGTGTCCTGTTTTATAGTTTACATGACAAAACCACGGCTAATAGGTGTTTTGAGAAGGTGATTTTGAAACTACTGTTGTGTTCAAAGGAGTCTGTGCCACAGGTAATCTGAGCATCTCCTGAGCAAGGGGTAAAATATTTTTGTTTATAGCAGGGGGTAAAAGGAATCAAATATATTTTTTCTGATAGTAAGACTAGATGTGGAACAAGTCTTGACATTGGTAAAGTGGTTGTTCTGCTCTTTCAGATATAGCACAGGGAATAAAATGAAGAGAAAATGACCTTTTGCCAATGATAATGCATACATGGGTGTGTTTGCACAGGTCAATATGAAGTGCCTTTATGAAATTCTGTTGTATGAGTGACACATTTCAGATGAAGCTCTTCAGGGATATCTGGCATCATACACACAGAAATTACATGTTTGATTGCACAGAATAGAGTATCAAATGATGCCAGCAGCTCCTGCTAATGTCAGAAGCTAAATTCAAGCCCAACTCTCAAGCAAGTTTTACATACCTTCTAAAGCTGTCATGCTGTGATATCCTATCTTTGATTCCTGTTCTTTCTAAGATAATTTTTTCTTCCACCTTTATTCTTTGGATGTGCATTATCAAGTTGTATTATCAATATACTACTAAACTGTAAAGCTCTGTATTTGGGTTCCATGCTGCCAGTAAAATCTCAGCCTGACCAAGAGTCACATTCAGAGCTGACTTTTGGGTTTCTATTACAGCTGTCAATCACAGGCAGTACCTGAGGCAAGCATATATTAGGATTATTTACATTCATGTTCTCATCTGTGCCAAAACCAGGTACCAGCACCTGCATTTGTGTCATCTGCCAGCAGCTTCTCTATGATGAAATGTTGTACTTTTCAACACAGAATCTGTAAAGTTGCTTAAAAATACTAGAAGGGCCAGACTGATTTACTGCTACTTCTAATAATGACAGCTATTGGTGTGTAAGAAATGATCTTGGAACTAGAAACAAATAAAAGAACAAACATTCTTATAAAATATAGTTGGGACCTACTATTTATTTATATTTTGGGGAAAGATGTGTGCATGTAAGTGCACATCCATATGTCAAGATAATCCTCTTTATGGAGTTGTTTGTTCTTGTTTTCTATTTTGTGTCATGGCATTTGCTAATTAATTACATTTTACTCATCTGCAGAACATTTGTCATGTCTCAGTGTGTGTGACATACAATTGATCTTCGCCAGTCAAGAAAGAGATAGAGCATGGTGCTGGTTTGAGGAGCCTTGGGCTGGAAAAATCTGGAAAAGACAGAATATCCAGAGAAAACAGATCCAACAATATATTTGCTCTTACTGATTTTAACATCAGTACTTGGTATTAAGGCTTAGCTAGTGATGGTTTCTTTCTTCTTTCCAATGGTTGGAGAATTTTGTTTCACAGCCTTGAAACAAAGCATTTTAAAATCAATTCTGTTACCCCAAAAAAGAGTTTTTTTGGGATCTCTGATGGTTGCTTTTTCCAACAATGAAGTTTCTTTTCAGTTGTTATCCATGGAAAACACACAGACAACCTGTTTCCTGTCCTTTTTGTTTTGTAGCAATCTGACAGCAGTATCTGCTTCCAAGACTTCAGTTAGATTGACATTCATGAGCAGAAGGTATTAATTTCACCTCCACAGACCCGCCCCCGTCACAGACATTTCCTTTATGACAAATCCTCTCTCAGAAATTTTCCTGCTGAAGCTGAGAAGTTCAGCAACAAGATGTAAACAAGATGTAAGATTGTCTGCTGCTATGGAATGCAACAGGTGGATCTGTGATTGGTCTGGTGTGGATGTTTTGGTTCAGTGACCAGTCACAGGAGAGCTAGCTCTTGGAGTTTGTCAAGGCCAGCTCGTGTGTTATCACTTCTTTACTTTCGATTTTTAGTAGCTTAGCAGCTTCTGGAAACTTTCCTTTCCTTTTCTTTTTAGCATAGTTATAATGTAGTATATATATATAATAAAATAATAAATCAAGCCTTCTGATCATGGAGTCAGATCTACGTCTCTTCCTTCATCCCAAACACCCTTGTGACCACCGTCACACCCCCCCAAAATCAGCATGATGTTATGCCATATACAAAATTTATCACTTATTCTGTGACAGTAACACTACACAAGGATGTCTCCAACATTATCCAGGGTGGCAAGAGAATGATTTTTTTTCTGTCACTCTTTCCATCACACTGCTTATCATGATGAAAACACTTTGTCCATGAAAATCACCCGACCTGTTTGATAACCTTTGTCGGAATATTAATCAAACAACAAAGCATATTTTAAGGCCTACTTTTCTCCCGTGGCTCATCTCAACTTGCTAACTTCAGTGTAACAAATGGCAGGCAAGCACACAGACAAAGATGTACAGATGGCGTTGCTCACTGAGAGCATGTTGATTTTTAAAATCTAAGCAGTGGAATGTAGTCTTTGTACATGTTAATTCATCCATTAGCACCTCTGCTGTGATTGCCAACAAGGCTGAATACATTCTTTATTTTTAGTACTCAAAACCCAAGTGTGAGGAGCAGGACACAATCATACTTCCTCTGAGGTCAGAGGGAAAATGTTTCATCGAATACTTGGGGGGTGGTCTTCTCCCAAAAGCAAAAATGGGGTGAGCCTGTATGCTTGAACATTCTCCTGATACATGCCATGATCTTGGTGCCCTCCTCTCCTTTCTGCCCCACTGCAGCACCTGTGTAGGGCTTTACAATTCAGTTTTTCAGAGGAGCAGAGACTGGCAATTCAGGTTTGATGATCAAGGGTATTTTGTTTAAGTAAAAGGTTTATAACAATTCTGGAAGAGATAGGGATGTAAACAGCACATGCTTCCTTAATCAGAGCTCACAAACCAGTTCCGTTTCCCCAGGAAGCTCTTGGATTGCAATAATTACTTAATTATTTCTAGATAGTAGATAGGAATATGAAACTGCTGAGTTCATCTTCCTTTCAAAGGGCAGCCTGAAAAGAAAAGATATGAAAAAAAAGGAAAAAAAAAGAACAAAAATGTATTAAGGTTTTCTTTAAAGATTAAAAATGCATGTCTTTTCAGTACAGTTTTTGAATAAGAGGTTTTTTCAGCAGATAACAAACACCTTGAAAAGGGTTCAATCTGTAACAGCTGCTTTTGATTTTTCTACTAATTAAGATAGGAGAAAATATATAATCTTTTGATAAAATGTTCTTATTTCAGTTTTGCAGGAGTTATGTCACTGTGACCATGTGTTTATATAAAGCAAAAATTAAAGTATGTTTCTGAAATTATTGATAATACTATTGATTTTTATTTCTACATTTTTTTCCCTATGGTCTTTTTTTCTGTGAGTGAAATAGTTTGACAAACTCATGTGTTCTTTTGTATGACAGAAATATGTAAATTTAATTGAAGAAAAGCAAACAGGTTTGGGTGTTTTTTCTGCATGATAGAATATGAAATTGCTTTTCAATGACAGATGAAACTTTTAAGAACTACTACCTCTTGACAGTGTCTCCCATTTAAATGCCTATTAGATTTCTTCTTATTATGTCACACTCAAAATTACTATTTTTTACTGTAAGAGAATGAAAATCTAATGTTATTTTTCTAACTGGCAAAGGTGATCACTTCTAAGTAAGTTCAAGTGAGGTGCTCAGAGATAAGAAATTTGTACTTAACTGTGAAAGAAAATATAAGGAAATTAGTGCTGAGAATGCTTTGTTTGGATTGAGTCAATCACTATCAGCCAATTACCAGACAGAGTTTTGGAAATTGAACTACATTGTACAATTGTAGTATGATTTTGTAAACCATGGTTGCAGCACCAATCACAGTGTAGCAAATTAACTTCTGGAAAAATAAATATATAGTTATGCTTCAGTAGCTGTAAAGTGCCTATGTGCTCTCACTGAGACAGTCCCTTTTAAGAGCAAAAATCTACATATTTTGGAGCTCATGCAACTTGCCTGTATTTTCTGATGAAGAGGAGAAAATGTCCCTGAGGTCACTTTCATTTTGTTGCATTAAGGTAAAGGCCTGTGAAAATGGATTAAGAATGATACTTTAATTTCAGACGCATTACTGCAAAGTGTATTTGATGTGAAAATGGCTTTTTGTTCATATTCCCATTACTGTACCCATTGGATACTATATCGGTTTAAAAAAGGCACCCGTCAATGAATTGCAATGAATACATGAATTACTTCTCACCATCTTTCATATTGCATTATGTATCATTCTTCTTGGAGCACAGCATTAGCATTATTTTCTCAAGAAGAACACTTTCTTCAATTCTGTGACATTTTAATCAAGGAATGAAAAAATATTATTTATACTTATGCTGAAAAATGTAGGTTTATTCCTTCATATTAACTTCTGTAACTGTATTATGTACAAATACTTTTTACAAAATTCACCACCAGCAACAACAAATGCATATGAAGCCAAAATGAAGATTTAAGGGGAATACTTTCAATGGCATATCTCAGTTTGCATTTCCTTTTCCTTTTGGAAATCTCTTCTGCTTAATTGGGGTAGAATGATCCATTTTAAGTTAATTCAGTGTTGTTATATTAAGTAGAGCACTCTGAATGTTAATAGCTGAGCACTGGCAAACTGGGAAACCAAAGCAATTCTGATTTCTTTTCACTCGTGTATCCAACACTCTTGACTACATTTTGGGCTACTCTGTAAGCATAAGTTAGGAGCAGTTTGCCATGGAGTATGATGATGTCTGAGTTGCTCATTCTGTGCTTGTAGCAGTGAAGGGATCATTTTGAGTGCAGGGGGCCAGCAAGGTATCCCTTCCCAGGAGCCAGGGCTGTCTGGGGACACCACCCAGGAGGGGGACTCCTAGCCAGAGAAAGAACCTTGCAGAAGGCCAGTTCCTGGGGATGCGGAGAGTTTGTGTTGGGGTTGCCATGACAACAGGCTCTGGGGAGTTGCCAAGATAAAGAGGGAGGTGGAATGACAGAAAAGGCCTGGGACAGGCAGCATGAGGAGCTGATGGAAGACGTCCCAAAGGTTGTAGCAGGGTCTTGGAGAAGCACATGGCCTTGGTCTGCTGACTTGACATCATACTGTGGTCATGCAGAAGGCTGGGAGAGGGGCTTAAGGCCTGGGTAGATATGCAGAGCTGCCAAGGGTGTGAAAGTGCAGATGGTGAAGTCTCAGGAGCCAGTCGTGCCTCACACCAGAGGGCTGAGGGCAGCTGAAATACCCACGGCTTTGCAGGAGCTGGTCCCTGGGGTGGAGAGTCCCTTAAAAGCACACTCAGGTGAAAAGTCTGAATTGTACTCAAGGGATAGGAATTGCCATTTAGCTCAAAACTTAAAACATAAATTGTAGATCAGCGCTGTGCTTCACTTAGGCCTGTGTGGCAGACATCAGATAGAACTGCTCTTTTAACAGTAGAAGAAATTGTATACATGTGAAAGATAATTTTGGTCTCTGTTATTAATTATTTAATAAGGACTGGTGGAATGAACAAAAAAGATTGAGTGCCTTTAAGTGGAGAACTTAGACATTTCCCTAGCAAAGCTTTAATATTTGATGCAGAGATTGTTTTCATGAGCAAACGTATGGTCACAGCAGGTGTTAACTAAAATGGCCTGAGAAGGGAATGTGATTTCCCCTTCCTCCCCCAGTCCTCCAGCCCAGTGGATGTGCTGCCTATGGTGAGTTCTACTGAGGGGTGTGAGAATCTACAGCACAGCTTCCCTTCTCCTTTCAGATGTGGGTTGTGCTTCTCCATGATTGCTGCTGTAATGGGCTTAGTGTCTAGGAGCAGCGTGTACCTCCACAATTTATTTCTCCATTTCCAATTTCACACTGCAAACTTCCTGGGTGTAGTTCCCAGACAGGGGTGGTTTGCCGCAAGCTCGCTGGTGATGGATGTGTCAAGGTGGTCATGAGGAAGGCAAGAAAATGTTCTGTGCCCTTAGCTGGCAATGTGATGGAGAGCCAGTGCATGAAGAACCCTGTCTCTCTTTTGCTCCAGATAAACCCCAGTGCACAAAGCAGCTGTGAAGAAACCGCACAGGGCAGTGAGCCCAGAGGTGGCCTGGGGCTCATTGTGGCCCTGCAGCAGGGGAGAGACGGCAGTTCTCTGGGTCCAGTTGCCCCACTGTAGGACTCCAAGTCCTGCTTTAGAGATGTGAAAGGAAAATTTGTCTCTTTTGCACTGGCTGCTCTCAGTGTCCCCTGCAGCCCTATGTGGCCACTGGCTGCTCTCCGTGGCCCCTGCAAGGCCCATAAGCAAAGATAGGAGTGCACACAGCTGCCATTTGGCTGAGGTAGCCATTTGCCAGTGGTGTCCCTCCTGTGGCAGCTCTTTGCCCGAGGCAGCCATTTGCTTGCAGAGCTCCATGTGGGGCGACCATTGATCTGAGGCACATGTTTGTTGGGGCTCCCACACATGGTGGCCATTTGCCCCAAGCAGCCATTTCCCCAAGGCTCCTCCTGTGTGATGGCCATGAGGTGGCTGTTTGCCTGAGGTGCCTCATGTGCAGAGGCCATTTTCTGGAGGTAGCTGAGGTGCTCGTTTCATCCCTGAGGGGACAGTGTGTCCTGGAGGCTGTGACCTGGACTTAGTGACAGGAAAACAGTGCTGCCACCATCTAAGAATAGGAAACTGGTGGCAGCCAAGCGATGACAAGGACAGCAAGAGGCAGCTCTGTGCTGCTCTCTGACACATCATATATGCAAGCAGAAGACAGCCCTTGAGGAACAGCCACAGGGAAGCACTGACCTGGAGTGACTGATCTTGGGAAATCATGAAGCTTCATAGGGAGGGCTGTGTTGGTGGCTCTACTTCTTGTACTTTGAGGTCTATCTCTGCCAAAAGCTCAACATTATGTTGTTCCTGTTCCACCACAAATAGTAGTCATCTGAGCTACTGAATGCTGTAAAGGAAAATAAGTACTCTAAAGCTTTGTTCTGTTTTTCTAACAGGTTATTAAATGCAACTTTAGAAAAAACACTGAACAATGGTTTGAAAATACTGCTTTTTACAAGTAGATCTTGTGATTCTTGATCAATGAAGATAAACAGGCACATAGTTGAGTGGAGGTGCTGTATCATTTGTGCATGTTTTAATCCAAAATTTAATCACACACAAAAGTTGTAAACAAATGTTTGTGCATCCTTATTTTGTTAAGACCTCTGATCCAGCAGTGTGAAAACCTTGGAATGTGCAAGGAGGAGGAAATCACTGAGAAGAGCAGAGAGGATAAAGTATGATGCTTCAGTAAATAAGACTTCAGAGAGAGAAGGAGGAAAGGCACAAGATCAGGAGGCTGTTGGAAGTCAGGAAGAAGATAGGAAGAGGTAATAGCATAAGAAGAGACACAATGAACAGAAAACAAATGAGTGAAGATAATGTCAGGTAAGGAATGGCGCTGGGTGTAGCATTGTCATGGGAGAGTCAAACTTGCCTGTGGTGTGTGGGAGATGAACATGGGCATCTTGAACACCCAAAAAGCCAAGTGCCATGTCAAGCACAGTGCCTTTACTTGGACTGCCCTTGAAGGCTTTCCCCAAACAGGTGTAAAACCTAATGGTGCCTGGTTGCTTGATTATTCTGCCTCATGAGTATTTGAAAGTACTCCTTTTAAAAGGCTGTGTGCTAAAGACACATTTAGTCCTCTGGGCAGCATTAAAGAATAACCCATCTATTTGGACAATGTAACTTTCTATTATTTGCCTGGAATAGAGTTTAGTTTGTAAACATGTGTGAAATCTGAGAACCCTTGCAGTGCAAGTGCTGCCTCCCTACCATTTTTGAAGAGGAGGAGATGGCAAAACTCCCAGTGGGAAGGGGGAAGATGGTGCCCTGCTGCTCCCTGGGGAATACTTTGATGTTCTTTTCTGGCAGTGCACTGTCACTTGCTTTGGGTGGCACCTGCTTCTTCCATCTCCCCTGGAGAAGTCCGAAATGCAGTCACTGCATGTAGAATCTCAATAAATAATGTGAGCTGAAAACCAGGCAGGAAATAAACTCATCTTTACTCTCAGACATATAATCTTATTTTATAGCTGGTGAGTATCATCTGAAGTCAGATGAGATTTTCAGAACAGCTCCTTAGTCAGACACTGTTTCTTTGTGTCAAAGTAATTTTTCTCTCTGGATTTGCCTAACCTGGTGGATACCTCCAGGAGGAAAAAGTAATCCTCTTAAATCATGATAGCCATAATCATACAATTGAACATTCTTTTATACAGTGGCTGTTGCAAATGCTGTGTTGAAAAGAGGCAATTCTTTCTCTACAATAAGCTCCCAAGTCAAGTTCTGTTATCCAGGTTCTTATTAGTATTAGGTCTTGCTTACTGGTGTGCATTTGTGAGGAAAAACCAAGGCAGAACAATAGGAATTCTGTGATGATTGACTGAATTGAGGCAGCTTTGGTCTTGGCTATAATAAAAGGGAATATTTGGAGTGGGAGTATGCAAAACCAGACATTTGTTTATGATTAAAGAAGATGGAGTGTTGGGAAACCCCTTTGTGGTATAAGTCTGAGTGTATTGTAATAAATAATATTATTTTTCTCATAGACTTCACTTGTTCTACACATTTTGAATTTTCACTTTGAATTTTCAATTTTAGGTTTCATCTGCGATGCTCAGTTTGAAGAAGCTGAATGTACTTCTATCTATCAGAACATATAACTGTTTTGATCTAGCTATGGATTGGTGGTTTGAAGAGCATTGAGGAACTGTTACAGTGGAGCTAAGGAGACAGAGAAGATTTTTACTTAGTTCAAACCCCAATTCTGGGTGACAGTTTTTCTAATTGCCCACCGGATCAGTTATAGAGATGACATAAACAAGAAAGTTCATGTTGCTGGCTATAAACTGCTGGAATTGCTTCTCGTGTCAAGGTCCACAGATCAATTTTCCAGCCTCCTTGGAATACAGGGCACGGTTTCACCTAGTGATCTTTCATCATTAACAGAAAGGCATGCAATTGTTTAAAGATATTAGAAACAGGGAACATGTTTCTTTTCTTATTTCAGCAGTATATAATTCTTACTATTAAAAGCTTTATCTAATTTCAATTTGTCTCACTTTGGGGCTTTTTATATCATTGGGTCTTGATAGACTTATTCTGCAGGATTTAAGAGCCATGTTTACAAGTATTTCCTCCAAAAAATTTAATCAAAGCAGCTTTTTTAGTTTCTATTCTTTGTCTTTTGAGTTGATTCAAAAACCTATTATTTATCGATTTTTAAGTGTCCTTAGAACATTTGAAGTCCTATATGCAGTATTTTATTATGGGTATTAACAGTGCTTCAGAGGTGAGCAGAACTACTTCCTGATGTCTTGCTGCTTTTCTGCTGTGCAGCCAAGGATTACACTGGAACTCAGCAATGATATTAGAGTTGCTGCTGTGCAAGGCAGGGGCCTCCATTCTGTAGGTATGGACAACAATCTTTTATTTATAGCTTTATTACTTTGCATTGGGGTGCATTACAACTTTTGGGGTTTTTTGTGTAGGCTCAGTTTATCAACCATATGGGTGCATTCTGATTGAATACCCTCTCCTCTTTGTTGTTTATGGTTTTTATTCTGTTTGCTTTTAGTTTTATTTGTGGGGATGCAATATTTACCTCCAAACTGGAAGTACTGTATCATCAGTGGGACTGACTCCTGTTGCATCATGATGACGTCTAATATTTTCAGTATTTCTTTTCTTCTTGTTTTCAACACTTAAATCATTTAATCAGTTTTTAATCCATTAAATTAAATCCATACTTTAGGGCCTTAAAAACCTTACAAAAGTGAGCATTTCTGTTCTTGTCTTTATCAGCCAAACTTGTAATGCCATCAAAGAATGAAGAATCTTTGGCTCTGCAGGAACTGCTCATGGAAAATAGGCTACAGAAACATTTTGAACAGCTGTTTTGCTTGAGAATTAAAACATTGTGGAATACTGTAAGTAGAAGAGGCTTTAAACATTTTCAGTCCTTTAGTGTTTTCAGATATCTATACAGGTTAATGTCGGCATCCTATCTAAGTGTGCATGTAGTTTATGGAAATTTGCATGACTCTGTCAACTTCACACATCTGGGATTTTTGATGAAATTTTTATTCAAACCTTGTCCTTAGAGTGGATTTTGGCACCAGCTTGACCTACTTTCAGTAAATTTATTTCCCCTACCTCCAGGCAAAAATGTGACAAGTTTGCATTTTTAACAAAATTTGACTGTATTGCTGTTCATTCCTCATGATGCTGAAAGGAGTGTAGAGTGAATTTGTTCTTCTGTATAAATATTTTTTTTACCCATTAAGCACCTGAAGGCTCAAACTGACCTGAATTTGCATTTACTTTCTTGCGGATTTTTAGTCTTGTAAGTGTATCTTTACAGATTGTATTGAAAGAACTGAGAACTTCTTCTATGAAACAAGTTAACTAGTTGTTTGTTATAAGTCCACATGTACAAAAATCCCCAAAAGCCCTCATTCCTGCGTTTTGCAACACAAAGGAATTTGTGTTGGAGACTGATAGCATGGTCATAAGCTCGCTTTTCTCTTGCCTGCATGTTTATTTGATGTTAAGGTAAAATAACATGAATTCTTTCTAAATCTCCCTATCTCAGCAATTAGTGGATACTTAAGGCTTCAGAAAAAAAAAACCATGTATGAGAAGTGAGTATGTACAGACAATACAAGGGCAATGTCAAAGTAGTAACAACTTTGTTGCTTTCTTTGCTTATTTTTGTTTATGTGATTTATTGACTGATTTCTTTATCAGGTGTGGCTTTTTCCTTATTTGAATATAGCTTGCTTGTCTCTGTTCACTGGTAAGTAGCTAGAGTGCTGGCATCAGTAGTTCTGTTGCCTGTGGAATACTTTCTTCTGAGACGAAAGTGTGCTTCAGCTGTATAGCTATCAAACAACCATCTGATCCATCCTCGCTGTGCAGAGGAAATTATCTATTTCCACTTCTTTTTACATGGATGACTTCTGTGGAAATTAGGTGTTTCATGGGCACACTACAGTCTCAGCATCAGTACAGCACAAAACAAGTGACATGGGGAAAAGGAATTAGCATATGAGTTGATCCTATCTCATGTTTAGAAATTGGATAATTTTTACTCCTTCTTTATGAAAATCTTCTGCTCGAAAACTAAAATCATAGAGGGATTGTGCACTAATTCTATCAGTGGAAAAAGGTTTTCAGCTTTTAATACTAGAAATCAGGTCCAGATATGTGCACTTCCAAGCCCTATAAAAGGCTCTTTCTCCTTGATCATGAAGTCTCTATTTGTGATATATAAGAGCAAAAATTTAGTCTTAAATATAACTATATGCATTTTGGAATGAGAGAAGAGTAAGACATTCAGGTAAATACTAGCACTTCGGCATAAAATCAGACACAGAGGATTTAAGCATAATCCTTGATTCTGCAGAACTCAAAGCGCTACAATTCCTGTGCAGCACAGCACTTAAGCATGTACATGCCTCTAAGCATTTACCTAGTTCTGCAGGGATCTATGAGGAATACTCATGAATTTAAAGACCAAGAAGAGATAGAGATGGTTTGTTAGTGCAAGGATGGAAGGCTTGTAACTTTGCATTATCAAGCCTTTCTTTCTTTTTGTGTATTTTTCTTAATTTTTTAAATTTAGCTATTATAATGTAGACTTTGCTCTGTCTCAAAGGTTTCAATTTTTATGTATGTGTTTAATTGGATTAAAACCAAAAAGATTATGGTTTTATTTTGTAAACAAAAAGTAATGTTTTCCCCTGTGTATTTTTGCACTGACTTTCCAGGCAGAGAGGAGCACTAGGGGAATTGTTAGTGCATATGTTTATTCTAAAACCTGCTCGTGTCCTCTGATATTTTTTAATGCATTTTACTATATTTCAGCTGTGCACATTTTGACAACACTGCAGGTACCATTGTGTCTCAGTTACTACCTGACATGGCTTCTGCTGGCTAGGCAAGCTCACTCACAGCCCTATTGAGCCAACACCACTGCACATATATCCCCTGAGATAAAAGGGAGGCCTGAGGAGTGTAAGCTGGTCAGAAGCTGTGTGTAAGTACCTCAAGGAGGTGTATCTTTATGTAGTGATATCTTTTTCACCATGCACAACATCCCTCCTTGCACTGCAGTGGTACAGTGCAAAGAGGGATGTTCCAAACAGGGGAAGGAAGAGCTGATCTTCCCATTATGCAGAATGAGTTGCAGAAAAATTAGCCCAAGGCTACAAATCATGACTGCTGTAGTTGGGTTACAAGTTGCCATCTTAACTGTTGTGTTGGAAACTGTGCCTCTCCTGTCACGCAGCTGGATTGAGTCTAACTGAAACCACTTTCATGCCCAGGTCTGCCTCTTCCTCAGTTCTAATGAGACCTTGCAATTAACTGCTGCTTTGTGGAGCTTTGTGGAGCTTTGTGGGTCAGACTATGGAAGAGTTGCACTTGACAAGGAAAAGTGGTATGGAAATGACTCAGTCTAAAGAATGGCACAGAAGGCAATTGTTTACCACAAACTAATAAAATTCAAAATTCTATGGTGGAATTGGTAAAAGAATGCAGCTTAATGCACTGTTTTGGAATAGTTCAAAAATGTGCAAATTACAGCACTTCCTTTTAATCCTTATGGCTTTCCCATAAAGATTTATTTGTTGACACTTTATTAGTATTAGTGGGCAACCAAAAATCAGAGACTAGGCAGATGTAAGAATATACTGTCCTGAATGGTTACTATTGAAAACTATGTGAAAAACATCTTGTGAAGGAAGACACACAACTAACACCATGTATGGTTTCAAGCATCAGCATCTTATTATTCCCCAGTACAACCTTTTCCCTTATGCATAACACCTGTGTGCACTTTAACTCTTTTGTGATTGGTCAATACAAATCAGCATTGCGTGCTGCTTTTCCTTTAACAGTGGTCATCTGTTTTACACAGCTGCACCCCATTAGGGATGATGCTCTAGCAGCCCCATTCCTAATTTTCACAATCTATTCTCCCATGATTTTGGATGGGGGAGACTCAGAAAAATGCAGAAGTAAATTCACCATTTTCACTGGTTTAAGGTCCACTGCTGATGATGGAGATGTTCTGATCCTCCTGATTTCAGTCCTATTTAATAAGGGATGAGCAAGAAGAAAAGTTGGTAACATAAGACAAATATCTATGTTATTGGTGGGTCATGGAGTTTGAGAAACGTCTTCAGGAAGCAATAAAAGATTTCAAGGTGTAAACCAAGGAATTACTTTGGGATTTGAGGAATGGACTTCAGACCATTTGTCTGTGTACATTCTAGCTGTTTCAGAGATTACAACGACAATGTTTTATAATGCTGATTATTATCAGTGTAAAAGAGATCCAGAAGCATAGGTGATCCTTGTATTGCTTTTTGTAAGGTGTTCTGGAAGGCTCATGAAATGTTATAAGCTGAAATTCGGAAAATGTTTTGAGTCAGAAGTTCAAAGGCTTGTTTTGACCCCTGTAATAAATACATTATTTTAGGTAAGATTAGAAAGGGAGCAAAGAGATCAGAACACACTGTGAGTTATGTTCTATTGATGCTTGTTCAGTGTAACTATTGCAGTCAAATCAGCCTAAGACCACTGGACTTAGCAAAAGAATACAGACCCCCATGGATCTAGGCTTGTACTTGGAAAAGGGGAACTTACTCTTTAGGTTCAGTTTTCCTTTCAACTTCTTCAAAATTCAAGATGTTTTATGATTATATGACATGAATATTTTAAAGCAATTCTAAGAAGAAACACAAAGTCACGACTCATGTCCCAGCATGTGCTTAACTTAGCATATGGTTTATGTTTCCTTGAGGTTTCTTTATTATTTCATGAAAGAAAGGAGTGGTACTTCTGTGCATATGCAATTCAGAAAGTTTATATTCTAGTAAAATTCCAATTTTTGGAGGTATAGAGCACTGTTTAGTGCTCTATCATCCTATGTAGTTGATATGCCTGCTTTTTTAGGCAGGTTTGTTTGTTTGTTTGTTTTTTGTTTGGTTGGTTTTTTGTTCTTCAACAAGTCAGTGAAAATTGAAATAGACTGGTAGTGACCCAAACAATAAAAAGCACATATGGGCGTCTATTGATAGCAGTCCCCATCCTTTACTAAGTCACAAAGATAATAGAAATGCTCACATATAACGTATAACCTGAAGATTCTTTTTCCTGACCCTTTGCCATTTAGGAATTTCCCAGTCTTGTAGTAGATGTTCATTTATCTTTCCCACTTCTCTGTAAGTTTTATATTACTACTTTTTACTTTATTTTTGTAAATAACAAAGTACCCTTTATGTGTACAATGGACATTTTTGACAGTTTCATATATATTGAAATCTTTCAGGGGATAATGATTTAGTATAATGGGGTTTATGTTGTTAGGATCAAAATTGAGCATATACTTTTGATCTGTTTTGTAAGCAGCACTATGAAAAGAATTTGCCCAAAATGTCAAAAACCATTGTTAAAAGTGTTGTATTTTCTTAAATCTGTGATGAAAATGAAAGTTTCATTAGAAGGCAGAGCTAAAGAATTCTATAACTTACAGCATCTTTGTGGTAGGTGACATTTAGACATTTGTTTAGAGGATTGTGATGTACCAAACAAGGAGAATAAAGGAAGCTGCAGGTGGGTGAAGGTGGTGTTGCCCAGAACTGTGCCAGGGTGGGGCTGACTTTATGGCTCTGCTGGTCTGGGTTGTGCAGAGAAAACATCATAAACACTTGTGTGCAAGGTCAGGCTGACCTCTCTGGATCCACATGTAGCTTATGAGGTTCTGCTGCTCTTCAGGCAAGCTTAGAGCATAGTGTCAAAAAAGCTATTTTTTCCGGTAGACTACTATCACAAATGCTATCACTTTGGGCTCTTATTTCTGCTGTATTGCCTGCTGTATTGCAGGCAATTGCTGTATATCCTGGAAAGGATCCAGATAGAAAGATCTTCCCTGAAGATGTCCAGGGTAGTGAGAAGAACCACTCCAGTGGAAAAAGAAAAATTTGATTTTTGCCTCTGGTTTTATATGCTTTCTGGGTTTGGAGTCTGCAGAGGGCCTACCATGTCTGACTGTTTGGTTCTTTGTTTTGCATCACTTGAATCAGTGAAAGTTCTTGTACTTCACATAGCAGTGCCGAAAGGATCAGGAGAAAGTGACCAATCTCAGGAAGTAAATGACAGAAAAAAATGTATGAAAACTCAGGCTCTATTTTCTTTTTCTTTCAGTTTTTTCCTATGGTCTTCAGGAAGTGAAGCAGTTGCTGAGGAGTACTGGCCAGTGAAAGTAGGGCATTTTTTGGTTGGGTGTCCCTCCTGCCTCTGCAAATGTATGTGTTCCTTTGCCAGTTGAGGTCTTTCACCTTCCTTTTAGGCATGGACAGTGCTTGGGTTTTTTTATCACTTAGCTGATTTACATCAGTTAAAAAAAATGTGAAGAGCTTATTTAGTCCTTTGCAGGCAGATGCTGGTTAAGAGGGAGAATCATTTAGTACCATCACTAGAGCATAGAGTAAATGATAATAACACTGGGATTTGTGCACAGAGATCTGTGAGAGAGATCTGTGAAGGGGCTGAAGCCACTTAAACGAACAGTCTTTGAGAAATATGGGGTTAAACTGTAAAATGCAAAGCATTTGCGAAAAGCTCAGCATTGAGGAATCATGGAAGCAATAAATTGTCTAAGAAAACGGAACACAGTGACAGGAAACCATAATAGACAAGATAAAAACAGGGAAATTATAACCCAAGCAGTTTTCAGAGCCAACAATGTCAGTTTGACCCAGTAACTTCTGCCAGGCCACTGAGACCATGCCAACTACACCAGGAAGCCACCCAAATTAGGAGAGGTTCAAAAGTTTAGCCCAAGGAAGACTCACGAGAGAGACCCCCGCCTGATGAAGGCTACCGGAACTCCCACCAAGATGACTCCTCAAAATGAGAGACTCCGTCTACGCTCCACCTATATATGAATATGCATGTAAAGATATGAATATGCATGTAATATGATGTAACCCATGCTCAAACTTGTATAAAAAGCTGCATTTGGTGCTAACAGTAGAATCATTTGTTTCAGGGAGACCTGGAGGATTCTCCAACACGTTGCTAATAAATACCTCCTGCTTATAGACTTGGAAACTTAGTCTCTGAGCTGTTATTATTTCGCCTTTTGGGGCAGAATTCGGTATCAGGGCAAAGCCTTGAGGAAGCTGATATAGTCATTGTTGACCTAATGGAGAGAGCTAGCCCTGCCCTTGTGCTTGAGACTGACTAACAGCAATATCTTAGCAGCATGAAAAAATGCTGCAGTGAAATGGAACAGGAACAAACGGGCTGACAGCAGTGTGCTAATCTGCTGCAGCTTTTAGGCTGTACATAAAACACTTGAAAATAGATGATTGTAAGCAGGAATATACTTTTTTAGGAATTTAAATTGTGATGTGGCTCCCCCTCCCCACCTTGCCAGCTCTGGTTCTGCAGCCTGGTACCTCTGCTGAGCCCTGGACTGGGAGCAGTGTGCCCCTCTGCCAGCTGGGGTTGGGGGCTAACAGAGGATAGCAGGCGGATGGAGCAAACAGGAGTGGAGCACTCGACAGCAATGACTCAGCAAAGGGACATATGCCCCTGACAGTGCCTTTGTGCATCATCAAGGTTCTTGTAACAGAGGTGAGTTCAAAACTGGGTCATCTCCCTCTGCTAACTCTCTTATTTGTCTTTTAAATTGTATTCACAATCTCTAGCTCTTGTCACTATTTGACTGGTCAAAACATAGTTATTAGAAGTCAAGGATTTTAACCAGGAGAAAGAACTAGTTATTTTAGAACCATTTGAGAGACAAATTCTGCCATTTAAACAGGCAAAATTCTGAGGCTTTGAGATTTGATAAATATCTTCTTTAGAGGAGTGGTAAGACTTAGAGAATTGAAAGGTGCAGGATAGGGATAGAGAAAAAAAAGAAAGGAGCATCCAGCCTGGAGATACAGAGGAGAAATACAAAAAGCTAGTCCACTGACAGTCTGATGTGTGAATGTAACCTAATTTTTTGTCTTCAGAATAAAAGTCAATTTGGTGCTTGTTATTTTGATATGATAGATAAGTAATCCTAAAGAAGAGAGGAAAATCTCTCTCCTTTCTCACTTTTCCTCATAAAATACTAATATATCAGTATGATCTCAGAATGCTTTTGGCTTTCCCTTGGGGCTCCTTGCTTTATATACTATAAGTTAAAAAATTACTCACTTGTCATGTGTGATTTATATTAAAATGTGATGCTGTGAAAACACTTAGATCTTGAATTTTACTGTAATACATTAACAATTTAGAAGTTATACAGTGAAAAACAGTGGGTGGGATTGGGTTTAGAGATCTTGCCAAAGAATACTTTACTATCACGTTGGTTTTTTCTGCTAGCAAACTTAGTTGAAGTATACCCTTTCTTCCTCGGTGACAAAGATTTGGGGTTCTGCCTCTAAAAGTCAATCTCAGTCATAGGATGTGACCCAAAACCTTGTCACTTGCTTGTAATGGTAAAAGAATTCCATTTCATGTTGTCAACTTTTCATTACTCCCCATGTCACAAAAATTGTTCACTTCAAATCTCCTATGTTCTTGAACTGAATTAAATCAGCTGGCATCTGGTTTCATGTAGTATTTGCTCTCTGTTTCCTGTTGTCTTTCATCCTCTGAAGGAAGGTAAAGTGGAAATACAACTGAATGTGCTTTTCAGTAATGAGAAGGAGGAAAGTGTACTTCATATGAGAACAAAAAGCAATCGCAGGAAAAAGCAATTTCTCCCCATTTGAAGAAAGTAACCTCAAAGAAATAAGAGGAACATTTTCATTAAAAGGAAAGTAATCTGTAATCTGCAGAACATCTGTCATCTTCCACTGCAGAGCTTTCATCAGTAGCATTCCTCATTTTATCTTATTTTCTAAGCAAGAATTAACATATAATGACATTATTGTATGTTAAAGTGAGTTGTGTCAGGCACTCGGGTATAAACACTGCCTGGCTTTGAGGAGAATGTTGTTCAGTTGCTTCTCTTGCAAGATTGATGCCCAAAGCAGCAATCTGTTGGACAGCATGTTTATGATGTCTCACCAGGACAGTCTCACAGCCTTCACTAAGGCTGACAAATCAATTTTGACATATTGAGAGATGGTTCAAATGCAACAACAGCTGGGAAATAGTAAGAATTTTAGAGAACATGACATATGAAGGATAAACAAATGGGGTTGGTTTCTGTTAAAGAGAAGGGTATGAAGGGGATTGAGGGGCAGCTTATTGATACTTAAGTGGTTGTTGGAGACAGAATTTGCTGTGTTACTGCTAGGCTGAGGAGCAATGCATTGGACTTGTGGTGCTGCTCAGTTTGTTTCTGTTAGGAAATACCAAAATGCCTTCATTTCAGTGGTAGATTTAAAAGGGTGTAAGGTTATCTGGGGAAGTTGTGTGAGCCCTTAGGGGTTTGAGGAGCATGGCAGATGAGTATCTGGTGATCTCAACATATTTGATACTGAATAAATGATGAAGTCTCCAGAAGTCTTTTTCAGTACATTTTTCCATTATTCAGATTATATGTAAAACACAAAACAGTGAAAAATATAAATGGTATAAAAACCAATTATGACTCTTTTGAGGACTTTGATTTAATGCCCTCCTCACTCCATGGTATGAGTGCTCATGCTTAATTTTAATGGGAGCCTTGCTACTGATACTGTGGAAGAAATCCAGCTCAATCCAGTTGAGTATGTTCTGTTTCCCCCTTCCTTTTCCACTTCATGTGTTAAGGCAGGAGAGTTCTTTAAATATAGAGATTTTGAGTATTTTAAGCCTTACATCTTGCTTATTCTAAGTGCTGAAGGACTAAAAGAAGACCTTATTGCAGGTATGACATGCAAACAAAATTTACTGTGCTTTGGCTGACAAGTACATGCAAAACCTGCCTTTTATTCTTATAATTCAGAATTTTTTTCCCCTTAGTGGTTCAGTCACTAGCTGTAGAAAGTAATGAAAAGATTTTTTTCCTGATTAACAAAACAGGACACTTTCACCAAGCTTTACCCTGAAAGCTTGTGAAAAGCTAAAGGTATAAGGGGATAGCAGAGACTTCCAAACAAGTGCGTAAAGATGTAAAGAGTTCCCTGTTTGTCTGAGGAATTAGACTTCTCTGATTTAAATATTTAAGTCCACCTTTACTCTCATGACCTTGATTTTAAATTTTTCTTTTGAGTCTTTAGAACATTCTCCCATTTCCCTGAATGATAGAACCTGTCTTATGAGATTTCCACAAGTAAGTTCAAGCAATTTACATAGAAATGTCAAGGTTAAACTTGCAATGGCTTTACCTTGGGGGCTCACATATGGTAAACAAAATACAATAGGAGTTAGGTAGTAAAATATGAATGTTCATGAGCTCAAATAAGCATTCCCTACCTCCCTAGTAAAAAGTGTTTTTTTAATTAATAAATTAATTGATCATCACCTGGCATAAAATGACAGCTGTAGAATTGGCTGATAATTGAAGATAACTTAGTTGGGCTGTTGTAAAGCAAATTAATATTGACAGTCTGTCTATTTTTCCATGTAATTAAGCAGTAATAATCAAACCTCAATTCTCTTCTTGGAGATGAATGATGACTTCCAAAATTAATGGTGTGAGGTGAAAGCAAGAATCATTAGCCATAGAAAATTGTTAAGAATTCAAGTAATTCAATTTTTTAAAATTATTGTTTAAATGCTGGTTTTTCCTCTATTTATTGGGGGAAAATGGATATTCCTACATGCTAAATAGCTCAAGATTTAACAGTTTCATTGTAAGCAGCCAAGTGAAGAGCAGACTCTTGTTTCGGCCACAGTCACATCTGAGAACAAGCCTAGTAATTGTTTCTGGCGCTATTACCTAAAGTCTCTACTTTTCACAATATGGATTTTAGGGTTCATCACTGGTACTTAGTCAAGTCACTCTCACTTATGAAATTACTCTCCTAGTAGGCGATAAAAGCACAACTACCATGTGGTGTTTTCAGGATCAAGTCCTACAGAGGCCTTAGTGCCTAGTAAAGGAACCAAATCAGCACTTTCACTCTACATGTGCTCAGTGGGAGAGACATTTCCAAAATAACTTTTTTCTTTTTTAAAACTTACCCTTCATCATTAATGTTTTCAGACCAAGTAGAGGACAGCAAAAAAATGTAGCAGAAGCTGGCCATCTGGGTCATTCCTCCCAGGGAGGTGCAATAGCATTTACTACACCTTCTAAAAATGATGTCCTTTGGGCGCTGAGTTGAATCTGGCACTCACTGCAATGGTGTAAATACTATTGAGTTCTTTGGTGCAAAGTCAAGATGAAAACTCTTCCTTTTTTTTTTTTCTTTCTTTAATAGCACACATCAGAAGTAATTTAGTTGAAATCAATGAAATGACATCTCAAATCTAAGCTAATACCAATTCATGCTACACTCCTGCCACATTTTATGATGGAAATACTCCTGTTTCAATGAGATGTGCTATGAGAAAACTAAAGCTTTTGTAGTGGAGATAGTTATCAAGATTTTAAAACTGCTTCCAAAATGTTGTATTTAAGTTTTAGCTGTGGGAGGTAGACAACCACCCTTTGCTCCTTAGTTTGTCTAGGTATGTCATGGTTTTGCATGGGAAACATTTGGGGCAGTGATGCAAAGCTTCCAGCCACTGGAAAGCTGGCCACGCCTCTGTGAAAAACACATGTTGAAGATGAAAGAAACCTGGGAACCTCTTTCCTTCCTGCCTGGGAACAGGTAACAAGGCAGGCCCAGCCCTACCCTTGTCTCAGCTGGGCCAGGCCAAGCAGGCTCTGTCACAGGACTTGGCCCCTCTCTGGGGAGCTTGCTGAGCCCTGTCCCGGCCAGGCCGAGCCCCAGCAGTGGCCAGGCAGGGGCAGGGAGGCTGCAGGGGGCCCTGGCCAAAGCAGGGCTGGGCCACGGCTGTTAAAATTGTTATAAATGATCAATTGTGAGCCAAATTATCAAAAATTGCAAAAATACTTATTAATCTTTCTGCATGACCGAATTACAGTCTTCGAAACCACCACAGCCAAAGAGACAGCGTCGAGCCCGAGATCGGCACTGGGTGAACCTGGATCTGACCTCTATAGCATCAGACCCTACCCCGTTCACGAGAACTGCTTCTTGTGGAGAGGTTTTATACAGTTTATTATGCCCAAGGCAAAGGAGTCCCAATTTCTTTTGTTACTCTTCACATTCAGTGCTGTTCCTTTCAGTGTGCAGAGCTGGACAAAGACCGTCTCCAGGGGACGGTCAGCCTTGATGGGCTCCAGGGAAGCCATGTATTCAGATGTATAATTCTGGGGTTCCTGGCTATCTTGATTGATGTAATCTGCAGGGCGATGATCTCTTAGGCAGTTTCCCATGACTCGAGATACTGGTGATCATCGTCCTGGAAGCGTCTATTCTTACCCTAAAGTGTCGATCGTTATCTCAGCTGTGTCTGGGAATTCTCTGGAATCTGAATAGACATCTGCTCTTGGGCCGTAGGTGGTCAGAGACACGTTCAGATTTTATAATCTTTATAACATACATTCTTTACTATCATAAATTATTTCTAACATATATTATGTTATATATGGTAGATTAATTCATGCTTTAAACTTAGAAATAAGTATATATAAAATATTAGGAGAAATCAAACCCTATGCTGGTGACTGCTCCCGCCGGGGACTGCATTCTATTCACATTCTAACCAGTTCCCGGACAACACTAAAGATAACATCAAGCCAGTTACCATATGAATAAAGAAATCTTGGACTATGAGCTAAGCCTGACTGAGGACAGAGTTATGCATATGGTAACCTCTTCCCGGACAGCCTGGAGACTGGCTCAGGCCATCAGAAGGGGTTTTCCTGCAGCACCATGCATGAGAAGATATCATCTGGACTTCCCGGAATGGAATGTCCTGAAGGAGCTCACAAGGCCTGCACCTGGAAAGGATTAAGTCTACACAGCACTCAGGAAATATACATCTTCTGCCTGGGTACTCAGACATTCATCTGAGTTCGGACTTTGTCTGCTTCTGCACATGCATAGATCCAACTTTACATGTAAAGAGACACAAAGAAATATGTGGTCATCTCTGCCTCAGGCAAAATAAACTGTATATAAACTGGCTCCTGTGAGCACTTGGGGTGTCCCTTCGGGGGAATGCTGTCACTCTGTCAGTGGGAACCCAAGGTCACCCAGCATCTGTATCCGGGGCAGATGCTGTCTTGGCTGTGGTTGATTTTTGCTTTTTCTGAAAATTCTATTTTTTTGTTAATTGACTTAATAAATCTTTGTCGATTTTTTGATAAATTGGCTATGGATCTTAATCATTTATAACATATTACAACATCTTGCCACCAGGTCCCCTCCACCCAGCACAGCCACCGCACGAGATCATGCGGCTGAGACCAGAGGCAGCCCTGCAGCCCATGCAGAGTTGCCCTATAACTGGAATTGAATGCAGCCAAAACCAAAGACCAGCCATGCAGCCCTCATGACACAGCCCCAGCTGCAGTTCCTGCTGCAAGCACTGAGTGACCACCTGCAGGCCCTGGGTGAGATGTTAACTCTTTCAGTGCTTCAAACCTCCCTCGAATGAGAGAAAGGAACAAGATGCAAGAATGTAAAGGAGTAACATGAAGACATAGAGGTCAGTGAAAAAGAAGTCAAGTCCTAGATGGGGGGGATGAGATGGCTTAATCTTGGGGCTGAAATCCTCTTGTAATAGCTAGGGAGAAAGACTTATTTTTTTTCCTGTAACACATGAAAGCCATGGGGAGATGAAGGGTTCAATCTGATATTGAGAAAAGGCCTCCATGCCAAAGTAAGCAGATGTTAAAGTAGCCGTGATTCTATGAGAAGTTTGAACAGAGGAGAGAAGAGTGGTCCTGTGTCCCCAGGAAGAGAAGAAGATCTCTGTTCCCAGAAATGAAGATAATTTTAGAGATCGATAATGAGAACCCTTGCCTTTGAACAGCTCATCTTTAAAACAGTACCCCATAAGGTGACATGGCCCATAAACATAGCTGTGGGAAAAGCTTGTAGAAAATGGGAGGGACTTCACAGTTGCCAATTTCCCCGGGCAGCTGCTATTCATGAGAGAGCCACGAGAGAACTGGTTTTTTCTTGTGCGGAAGTCTTCATAACATTAACCAGAGGGACTTCTCTCCCTAAGTGAACCGAAGAAAGACTATTCCAGAGGTGGTAAACTGACTGAAATTTTAGGTTTTCTGTCTTTACATTGTCAGTGGGAAAGAAAGGATTGTGGGGGGAGGAGAAGTGTTCTGAAGGTTTTGTTCTGATTCTTATTACTCTTTCTTTTAGTTGCTGTTAATAAATTTTCCTTTATACCCTTTTTAAGTTTTGAGCCTGCTTTGCCTTTCTCCTGATCCTGTCTCACAGCAGGAAGTGAGTGCATTGGTGATTGGCCAGCACCGAATCCACCACAGTTAGTAGTTACTGGACACCAGTATTTCACAGTATTTGCACTAACCTCCTTTTTTAGACCTTCCTTTGCACTGACTGCAAGTGGCAGCTTTAATAACTTAATGCCTAACCAGAAAAGAGCAGTGTCTGCAGACAGCTGTAGTGTGAAAGACACAAGTATCTATAATGTTAAAAGGTCTGATTTTCACCTAAAAATGTTGAACTCTTCTATGTCCTGCATATTGCTCTTGTGCTTGGGCAGATTGGTTTGTGTTTGAGAAATTAAAAATAAGCCTATCTATACATGTATTTCTTTAGAACTATAATTCTCTTTGAAGACCAGAATAAATCAGTGATCTCATTCAGAACGATTTCCTGCATAACTCAACCAAGCATGTTGCAAAGCCAGATGGGTGGATTAGAGGGTGTGGGGGGTTGGTTTGTTGTTTTACTTTCTTCCTCAATTTATTTTTAATTACATTAATTCTTAATTAGTTTCTTTATCTTTGGTAGAAGATTGAGACAACAAATTATTTGTAACTTACTGAAAACCAGCCAACAAACCAATCCTTCTACTATTTCTGTAAATGTTACCTT
Source organism: Camarhynchus parvulus (assembly GCF_901933205.1). NCBI lineage: Eukaryota > Metazoa > Chordata > Aves > Passeriformes > Thraupidae > Camarhynchus > Camarhynchus parvulus. The sequence continues at coordinate 2,554,131 of NC_044576.1, read as the reverse complement.
TGTTTTGATCTTCATATGTAGTAGTGGACAGAACACAGGTTTCGCCAATACTAAAAGCAAAACAGTACAAAAATCATGTTTTCTGCAGCAGATTGCATAGTATAGAGTGGAATCCTACAGAAATTTATGAATAGTTGTATGTGAAAATATTATAAGCCTTGAAAAAAGTCTTCCCTTTGATCATAGTGTTGATATCAAGTCTCATTATTAATCACGTAAAATGACATGCTGTCTGGTTTTGGTTTGTTGTACGACTTCCTAATATTTTGATTTTTGCACATACTCTTTTGTGGCAGTCCATTGTGATGATATCCCTGTAAGACATGATTTTTATTCTCATGGCTATTTATTGCAGCATAGAGCAATTGCTGAGGGCTTTAACAGATGTCTGCTGGAACTGTCTGGAGTCACAGAAGTAAGCAGCAGCATTTTACCTTAGGTTTGTAATCGATTTGTAAATGCCTAAACATTGTCATCCTATGCTTTTTAGCAGGAAGGAATGACTGACCCAGACCATCACCTGCTTTGTAGTGCTGGCAATGCAGTAGGGAAAAGTTAGGGGATGACTGCATGGGTCCTGAGTTTGTCTTCCAGTGCAGTGATGCATAATCTTGCTGCTTTCTTTGCTGTAGACATTGCTAATATTGTTATAAATTATCAAATCGGTAGCCAAATTTATAAAAAATTTAACAAAGATTTATTAGATCGAAGACAAAAAAATAGAATTTTGAAAGACCACCACAACCAAGTCAACGTCAGCCCCGGGTGCAGGCGCTGGGTGAACCAGGGTCCGACTGACAAAGTGACAGCGTTTCCTGAGGGGTTCACCCCGAATGCTTCAAGCAGCTAGCTTATATACAGTTTATTCTGCCTGAGGCAGGGATGACCGAACATTTCTTTGTGTCTCTTCACATGTAGAACTGAATCCATACATGTGCAGGAACAGACAAAGGTAGGTCCAGGGGTCCAGACGAATGTCTGAGCATCTAGGCAGAGTCTGTATTCATATGTAGCAGAGTGACACCAGTTCTTGAGCACGGTAGATATAATCTTCTCAGGTGCAGGCCTCGTGAGTAGCTTAGACATTCCAGCAATCATGGTCCAGGAAGGTTTAGATGCAGTCTTCCCAGGTGCAGATCCCAGGGAAGTCATCAATCATGGCCCTGGAAGGTTTCATTCATACGTTAACAGACCTGATATTATCTTAACGTTTTCCGGGAACTGATTGAACAGAAATAAGACTCTGCTCCCAGCCAGAGTAGTCAAAGACATAACTTTGGACTTTTACAATATTTTATACATATATAGCATGAATTATCTCTACCATATACTACAATATTGTACAGGGCTACAGAAGCAACATGTGGCAAAATAAATTGTCTGTAGAAAAGCAAACCTCAGTCTAGTAATGGTGTGGAACTCCAGTGTGGCAAAAGTTTTCTTGCAGTGTTCAGAACAAATGGGATTGTGTGACAGCTAGATACATCTGCATTGCAAGTGTCCTGTATTTTGCTGCACTGTTGTGGGGCTTTAGAGTAACTAAGGAATGTGGAGGCACTGGTCAGAGCATAGTACTACCAAACAGAAAGGTTTGAGGATGTGAAGCTTCCTTTTCTCTAGCTCAAAAGAACACTGAGAGAGTCTGGATAGGGCTAAATTCAAAGTAATTGAACAAAGGAATCTGCCACCCCTCTACTTATATATTTTCCTTCATCTGAACTGCTATACTACTTTAACTACTTTTTAGCCAGGTGTGTTGGCTGTGGCGAAGATGCAAAGTTGTTACACAGCTTCACAAAAAACCTGTTTTACACTCACTTTCACTCTGGGTTACCCCACAGACATTACCCTGTGTGTGTTGTGGCTCAGAGAAGACAGCCTCTGAACAAAAGGGAACGTGTAAATTCCTCTGTTTTTCTGTGAGTCACTGGATTCAATCAAGTAATAAAAAGAGACGGTTAATGCAACTGCTTTTGCATGTAGCACACATACAGAAACTCCTGCTGTCTACCTGCAACATCTCATGTGATGTTGAGTGAGAGCAATGCTGTCAGCTCTCTAGGAGCACTAATACCCAAAGCTGCTCCCATCTGTCTCCAGACAAATTTGAGTGCCCTTTCTGCTGTTGGGATGGTGGAGAAACATATTCACAGAGAACACTGCAGAGACTGCAAGTGGCTGCCTTGTAAAGGGGGATAAAATCTGCTCTTGCCCTCGAAACACAAACTGTGGGAGAGGCATAAGCAGCACTGGTATGGCTGTTAACCTCCTGAAAAATATGAAGGTTATTCAATGAATGCTGGCACAGTCCTTCCTTCTGGGTCCTGTGAGATTTGACTTGACTTTTCAAACGCCTAGTCTGGTTAAATTTTAAATACAGTTAATTGGGCCGTTGTACCACTCTTGGGCATAACTGCTAGGTCCAAAGCAACTTAGCATTTTTCTGTCACTGGAGCATTCTGCACTAACAGCTCCAAGAACTTTATACCACAGGAATGCTTATCTTCATTGCCCTTTACCACCTGTCATGGTTTGACACTGGCACAATGCCAGTGCCCCATGAAAATATACTTCCCTGGTGTTTGCTGTGAGATGTGACCAGGAAATAAGCAAAGCAGGCCTCTACCTTAGAAAAAAAAGTTTATTAACTAAACTACAAAAGGAAAAAAAACCACACACACACACACGCACACACACACCTGGAAAATGAAAACTCCACAAAAAGCATTTCCTCCTCCCCCCACCACATTTCCAATACATCTTCCAAATTTCAAGTCTCCATCCATCACCCTGTAAATACTCAATTCCAGTCCATCAAGAGGAGAGGAGTCCTTCTTGGGGCCATGGTGGCCTCTTCCTTGCATGCCCAGCGCTCTCACCACTGGACAAGGAACAGAGCTGCTTCAAGGGTTATCCTTTTAAGGGTGCTTTGACCAGTTCCAAAAAAGCACAGTTTCCTCTCACTCTCGGGACCTCTTGTCCCCCCCATACTTGTCTACCCCCTGGGGCCGGGGGGTCTCCAAAACTGAACCCTCTCAGTTCTGAGCCATCGCCTCCCCCCTGCAAGCAGCCTCTGTGTCGCGAGGAAGCACGGTTCTGTCCATGGCTGTACCAAAAAGACTCCAGCAACCAGCTACTCCATCATCTCTTTCCGGCCTCTTCTTTACTCTCCCAGCCTCACTCACTGCTCCGACTGTCATTCTCTTGCCCATTTCCTCTTTATCGTCCACTCCATCTCCCCTCCGGGAAAGGTCCAAATGCTCTGTGAGGTCTTCATTGTCCAGGAAGGGGTTAACAAACTTCTGCACGTGGCCAGGCTCCTTCCCTGCTGCACTCCCCCCTTCCCCCTCCTTCTTCACAGGCCGATATCACTTCAAGGCCACAGGCCCGTACCAGCTTTCTCTCTCTCATCTTCTAGCGGGGGGGGGGGGTGCTGCCCAAATCCTCTCGGGCCTCTCTCCCTCTGTCTCTCCTGGGTGGGGGGGCTGCCCAACGCCTCCTGGTGCCCCCACCACCCTTCCATCCTGAGCGGTCAGGCCTACCTCTGCCAGGCGCAGGTTTCCCCCCCCTGCCCAGCTCGAAGCCGGGCAGGGGAGGCCTTGCCTCTTTGCTGGCCGGAAATCAAAGAGGGAGCCCAAGGGAGTGCTCTGCTTCTAACCCCTGTGTTCTCAGAGGCGCATCCACCCTCAGTGGCCAAGCCTGGTGTCAATTTAAAATCTGAACACCTATTGGCCTCTGGCCACTCCATTCCCAGAAAACCTGCTTCCTGTAAACCCACGACACCACCACAGCTGACAGCTCTCTCCTGGGAGTCAGATCAGAATTTCCTGCTCTTCTTGTGAAACACCATGACATATTCCTTTTTAGACTTTTCTCAGCTCAGTGGAAAAGCAACAGAAGTGCCCCCAAACTCCTGGTTTGCAATTGCTGGACAGTGAGAAAAGATGGAACTGCTATTTGGTTTTCAGAAACTTTGTTATGCGTTCAGCTCATAGATGAGACTGAATAGGATATCAGTAAAATCTGTGATTTCAGTATGGTTGAGATAATGTCTTCACTGCTGTGGTATCTGCTCTGTTATGTGATAGTAAGACACATTTTGCTTCAAAATTCATGATTTTTTTGTGCTGTCAGTAACACAGCTGCTTGTGAAGACATTTGCCATGCTAGGAAACCCAGAAAAATGTGCTTTGTTCCTCATTCATAATCTTGCTATGAAATATAAAGATGGATTTATCCAGCTACTTCATACAAAATCATTCTGTCTTGTTGAGACTCATAGAATTCTTTTCCCACCGTTAAGTTTTACTGCTGAAGTTCCCGCACCAGGAACTTAATGTAAGTTGTTAAGCTGTTTTGGTTTTCCTAATTTAAAAAAAATGTCTAATCCTTCTCTTGTTTCAGTAAGTGAAATGAATATTAGATGACAGTATTATGACTGGTCTGTTGGTCTAGACTGCTACAAAGCTATGCAGTTCTTTTATCACCTACTAAAGCTGTAGAAACACCTATTAAAACTATAAAATAGAAACATTAGAATAGGAACTTCATATCCACACTGAGTATAGCATTTGTTTTTCATTTGAGCCCTCTACATTTTCTGCACTGAAACAGAAATTTGCCAGAAAACCAACATTCTGGCCTTGGCCGTGATCACTGCTCATACTAAACTGCTATAGAGATATTGGCAATACGGCATTGGGATCAGACTACACAGATTATTTGAGGCAAAAGAACTACATGGTGTGTTGGTTTTGCATTGGAATTAACTATGGAATTGATTTTTTTTTTAGAGAGAAGCTGTAAAGAGCTTCTTTTGTGCTTAGCAAAACCAATTGCTAGCTAGCTTTGAGAATAGGCATGTTAATAAGCCAATTAAAGAACTGAACACGCCTCTCTGAGAGTCACATTTTAAACTGAACAAGCATAAGAAAAGCCCTCTTGCTTTCTGACTTTTGAAAAGAAAAGTGCCTCCCGTTCCAGCTAGCGGCTGGGTAAGGGGTTTTTAGGGGAGGCTGCCAGGCCTTGGCGAGGCCAAGCCGGGCCGGGCCGTAGCTGCTAACATCTTGCCGCCCTGCTGCTGGCCCAGGCTGAATCAGATACCACCGGGCCCTGGAAGTGGCTACGGGCCAGGCCAGGCCCCCTCTGCTGCAGCCCACATGGCCTGGACATAGCAGCTGCCAGAGAGAGACATGGGAAGCCAGTAGCCCACAGCTAGAATGAAATACAGCAGGGGCCGGATACTAGCCATGTGGCCAAAGTGGCTGCCACCACTCTGGCCCAGGCCCCTGAGATTCTAACACACTTCCTCCCCAGAGTGGCCTGAAAAGCCACTGCCACAATTACTTTGGCTGCTGCCGACGGGGATCACGCAAGCCCTAGACGCGATATTAACTCTTTCACTACACGGATTAAACTTGCAGATCTTCAATCCTCTCTCAAATAAGAAAAAAGACAAAGTGAAGACACATAGAGAAATAACATAAAGACACCAAAGTCAATAAAAAAAGAGTCAAGCCTCAGATGGGAGGAGAATAAGGAGATACCTTAGTCTTAGGCATCTCCTTATTCTTTAGTAAGGCCATAATAATAGACTTTATTTCATAAAAAAGCATCTACAGTTCAGAATGTAGACATGAGCAAAAGCATCCATGCTGAAGCTGAAGTAGTTGTGATTTACATTAGAAGCTTGAACAAAGAGAGATAAGAGTGATGAAGATCCTTTACTCCCAGGGAAAGAAGAAAAAAAACCTCTGTTCCCAAAGATGAAGATGATTTCAGAGATAGATAAAAAGAACCTTTGCTTTTGAACAATTCATCCTTAAAATAGTTCATAAGTTTAACATGAACACAGCTGTAAGAAGGCTGTAAAAGATAAAAGAAACTCCACTATTGCATATTTCTGGGCAGCTACTATTTGTAGAAATTAAAAGCTATGAGAGAACTATTTCTTGTAAAGAAGTCTCCATAGCATAGTAAAAGAGACTCCTCTCCCTAAGAGAACTGATAAAAGACTATTCTAGAAGTAGTAAACTAACTAAAAATCCCAAGTTTTGTCTCTCTACATTGTCAATAACAAAGAAAAAAATTGTGGGAGAGAGGATAAGCATTCTAAAAGTTTAATTCTGATTCTTATTGTTCTTTTAGTTCTATTAATAAAGTTTTCTTTATACCCTTTAAAATTTGAGTTTGTTTTGCTCTTCTCCTAATCCTATCTCACAACAGAAAATAATAATTCTAGTAAGTACATTAGCTTTTAGAAAGCACTAAAACCACTGGATTAAATTAGTGCATCAGCTAAAAAATCTCAGATTAGCAAACCAAAACCACTACATATGGCATTTATTTTTTATTGATGAGAAACCTTTCAAATGTTCTCCTCAAGATGAAGGGAAGAATGGAAATGAAATAATACTACTTTTTTGAATGAGTGGCTTGGTTTCAAAGACAGGGGTCTGCTAAGGAAGGCAGAAGCCTCCCTTGGAATTGAGAATGTAAACCCCCATCCCTCCAAATTACTGTAAATGTGAAATAAGGGCCTCTTAGGCAAAGATATGGGAATAGGAATAACAGTTCTTTGCTAATATGTATAACAAGGTGCAGTGGTTTTGCATGGGAAGCACTCATGGAAGTGATGCAAAGGGAAGCTGCTACAGTTTCCTCCATGTCTGACAAAAAAACCCCAATCTGTAATTAGTTTTGAGAATTGACAATCTGTTAAACCACTGAGAAAGCAGATACACTTCTGTGAACACCCATGTTAAGAAATGAAAAAACCCCGAGAATTTTCTCTTTTTTTTTTTTCCAGTCTGCAAAGAGGTAACAGGGGCTGGGCAGGGTGGCCCATGCCACGGGGCACCCGCCAGGCCCCCCCACCATCGGATGCCAGGCAGGGAGGAGGGGAGACTGTGGGGCTGAGGCCGGGCCATGGCTGTGATTGCTAACACCTTGCTGCTACTAAACCCTGCCCCCGCTGTCAGCCCAGGGCCAAGCAGAGTCTGCCGGGCCCCAGGAGCAGCCCCGGGCTGCGGCCAGCTTGGCCAAGATTCTACCGCCATTGAAATTTGCCCCCAACCACTGGGCAGGGGAGATGCAAAGCCATCAGTAATATCCAAGCTGTTCCCCCTCCCCAGCTCAGCCACAGCTCTGGGATCAGGTGACAATCTGCAGGCCCTGGTGAGATATTAACTCTCAGTGCTTCAATCCTCCCTTGAGAGTGAGAGCAGGAAAAAAGTGCAGACATATAAAGAAACAACATGAAAACACCAAAATCAGTGAAGAAGTCAAGTCCCAGATGGGAGAGATGAGGAGATGCCTTAAGTCTTCAGCTGAAATCCTCTTGTAAAGCTATGGAGAAGGATGTAATTGATACATCAGACTCTTTTTTTTTCCCCTATAGCACATGAAGGTATGGGGAGATGAAAGTGTTCAAACTGTAGATATGGAGCAAAGGCATCCATGTTAAAGCAGATGTTGAAATAGGTGATCCACGAGAAGTTTGAACAGAGAAAGAGAGAAGAGTGATGAGGACCACGTGCTGCTATTTTCAAGGCCCAAGATGGTGCTCCAGGCAGTGGCATGAGGCACGGGGTAGGTCTCCAGCCATCTAGGCCATCTAGTGATGGCTTCCACCATGGTCAGCACAAAGTGCTTGCCTTGGCATGTCTAAGGCGGTGTGATGTTGTCAATCTGCCAGGCCTCCCCATACTTTGGGGCCATATATTTGGACCTCCCCATATTGTATTTTTGGGGTGTCCTGTGGCAGGAAGGAATGATGAATCTGACTCCATGCTCTCAGAAGGCTAATTTATTACTTTATGATACTATATTATATTAAAGAATGCTATACTAAACTATACTAAAGAATACAGAAAGGATACTTACAGAAGGTTAAAAGTTAATAATGAAAACTCATGACTCTCTCCAGAGTTCCGACAGAGCTTGGCACTGATTGGCCAGCGTGAAAACAATTCACAGCAGAAACCAATGAAACAACTACCTGTTGGTAAACAATCTCCAAATACATGCCAGACAAGCAAAACACAGGAGAAGCAAATCAGATAATTATTGTTTTCCTTTTTCTCTGAGGCTTCTCAGTTTCCCAGGAGAAAAATCCTGGGCAAAGGGATTTTTCCAGAAAATCTGAATGTCACATACCATAGGGGCTTCACCTGCTTGGCCTGTTTGATGGCAGCACACGTCTCACAGTCATGGATAACCTGAGAAATACTGTCCCTGGTTAAATCCACCCCTTGGTCTCAGGCCCACTTATAGGTGGCATCTCTGACCTAATGACTTGAGGCATCATGGGCCCATCGAGCTAGGAATAACTCTCCTTTATGTTGCCAATCTAAGTCTATCTTTGACTTCTCTATCTTTGCAGCCTGATCTACCTGCTTGTTTCTATTCTTCCTCATTAGCCAGACTTCTGGGGACATGGGCATCTACATGACAGACTTTCACAGGTAGCTTCTCCACCCAGGTGGCAATATCTTTCCACTCATCAGCAGCCCAGACTGGTTTTCCTCTACGCTGCAAGTTGGCCTTTTTCCACCTTCCCAGCCAACTCCACAGAGCATTGGCTACCATCCATGAATCAGTGTAGAGGTAGAGCTTTGGCCACTCTCTTTCAGCAATGTCCAGGGCCAGTTGAACGGCTTTGAGTTCTGCAAGTTGGCTTGATCCATCTTCTCCTTTAGTAGTTTGTGCAACTTGTCGTGTGGGGCTCCATACGGCTGCTTTCCACTTCCGGTTCATCCCTACAATGTGACAGGAACCATCAGTGAAAAGAGCGTAGCATGTTTTCTCTGGTGGCAGTTGGTTGTACAGTGGAGCTTCTTCAGCCCATGTCATTTGTTCCTGCTCCTCTTCATCAATGAGACCAAAGTTTTCACCTTCTGGCCAGTTTGTAATTATTTCCAAAATCCCAGGGCGATTTGGGTTTCCAACATGGATATACTGTGTGATGAGGACAATCCACTTGCTCCATATGACATCAATGGTGTGGTGGGTAGAAGGAACCTTTCCTTTAAGCATCCACCCCAGCACCAGTAGCCAGGGTGCAAAGAGGAGTTGTTTTTCAGTGCCAATCACCTCCAAGGCAGCTTGAACTCCTTCATAGGCAGCCAAGATTTCCTTCTCTGTGGGAGTCTAGTTGGCTTCATACCCTCTGTAACTTCAGCTCCAGAATCCTAGTGGTCAGCCTTGAGTCTCCCCAGGCACCTTCTGCCAAAGGCTCCAGGACAAGCCATTGCTCCTGGCTGCAGAGTAGAGCACGTTCTTCACCTCTGGTCCTGTCCTGACTGGGCTAAGTGCTACCACATGAGTGATTTGCTTGATCTGGGCAAAGGCTTGTTGCTGCTCAGGACCCAACTGGAAATAGTTCTTGTGGGTAACCAGGTAGAGAGGGCTAACAATCTGGCTGTAATCAGGGCTGTGCATTCTCCAAAAACCTATGGCACCTAGGAAAGCTTGTGTTTCCTTCTTGCTGGTTGGTGGAGACATTGTGGTGATTTTATATATGACCTCAGTGGGAATGTGATGCCATCCATCTTGCCACTTCACCCCCAGGAACTGGTCTCTCAGGCCGGTACTTTGACTTTGCTCTTGATGGCAAAGCCGGCTTCCAGCAGAATCTGGATGATCTTCTCTCCTTTCCCAAATACTTCCACTGAAGTTCAAAATTTTCCAGTTTTTCACGAATGGAACGGGACTGCTGGGATACATTCCTTGAGCTTTATTGCACCATCAGCTTCATTACATGGTTGAGACAATAGAAAGATGGCAATAGCTCACATCCTGCCAGCAGCAGCCAAAGATTTCTTCGTTACTTTTTCGCCAATAGCATATTGCTTAAGCTTACACACAATTATTCTAGCCAATCACTAAAAGCACACGTACACATGCTTCACACAATGCTTACTTGTCTACTTTCTATTAACAATACACAACACTTCATTATTAACTTAAAACCTCCTACTATCTTGCTAAGCATTTTTTTCTGCAGTCTTAAGGTCTATCTTAGTAAAGCCTGAAGCTATTGTTTCATGTCCTTTCTTGCTGTACTATTGTAACTTTTTCTACTTTCAGACTTTGAAGCTGTAGCTAGTTTTAAGTTTTCTGTTCTTTCTGTTTCTAAAGCCTGCTTTTACAGCTTTCTGAAAATCTTCTTACCTTTACTATTTCCTACATTTTGCCCTCTTGGTACAACCACAAATAACCTCTCTTAACTTTGTCACTTGTTGACAACCTTGTGTTACATAGCTCTTCTATAATACATTTTCTTTTTGCTTGTTTGAATCACTTCTCTTGCTTGCTTTAAGCATTGCTATTTTACACCACAGCAATTTTAATGCTGTAAAAGATCTGGTCTCTTCAAAGAATATAATTAAAATCTGCTAGTAGTTACTATTTACTGTTCTAATAAGTCTTGTCTGTTCCAAGGTCTTAATTCAAAGCCTTCATCTATGTCTATACTTGCATCCACTGTCTCTGTAAGATTTTGAGAACTTTCTGTTATTCTATTTCCTACATCTCTCTCTTGTACAATAAAAACGTTGATGTTTTGTCGCACACACTGAAGTATACAAGGTACTACTACTAGTATCACCACTAAAATAATCAACATATATAAACCTATTTTACAAAGTTCCGTTAACCAAGGTGCAAAGCTCCATCCTTTGAACAGATCGTCTAACCAGGATCCACTGCCTTCTTTGGTTTGAACTGTTAGATCTTTCAGTTTCTGTATGATTTTGAATTGGACAGGCATATGGTGTCTGAGCCTACTGCCTTGGCTAAGGTCACCAAAACATTTGATTTTGGTTGTTCCACAGGCAAATCTGCACTGAAAGAAGCAAGCAAAGCTAGCCAGCACCAGTGTAACACTTGATTTAGCACCATATCTTTCATGAGCTATTTTTTGGCTAAAGATTTTCCCATATATTTCAACTCACAAATTCTGCTTTTTTTTCCTTCCCAAACTTTCCTGAAGACTTAACAACTGTGTTAAAAATGGGTAATTTAACCTTTAAAAATCCAATGAGGGGATCCACTCAATGGAAACCACACTTTTGCCAGAAGAGCTCTATGAAACCAACAATTCACACATTTATCATTGACGTAAAATCAAGGTTTGCAGGTTCCACAAGTGAACAAGGTATGTAAGGTGTGACCCACAGTGTCCTATTTGGCTCACATCTGCATAATTGTTTCTCCTCTTTTGGACTCATCAGTGTGTTCTCTTGTGCGATATGGTTTGACGTTCTTTGCTGGAGCCCACTTAGGTCCTGGATCTGTAGAGACACAAGCATACTTCTTGCCCCAAGTTATTAGTTGGAAAGGACCTTCAATTTGTCCTGTCTCAGGACTTCTAATTAAAACAGGGATTTTCTTTCAGTTTCACCTGTGTGTTATTTGAAAAATGCGTAAAAGTTGGTGGATTGGATTCTGCAAAAGAGCTGTTCAAAAAGTTAAGAAATTATAAAGCTTTGGTAAATCTTATCTGTGGTGTTGCCTCTACTCCCCCCTTCTGCTGATCTAGAATGCATTTTATTGTGTGATATGTCCTTTCAATAATTGCTTGGCCTGTGGAGGAGTGAGGAATACCAAAGGTGTGATGAACACCCCAATCTATTAAAAATGTGGCCACTTTTTGGGATATATATGCAGGGCCATTGTCTTTTTTTACTTCTTGGGGCACAGCCAGTGAAGCAAATGCTTGCAAAAAATGTTGACAGGCATGATTACCTGTTTCCTCTTGTGTGGACAGAAGCGAAGACTACACCTGAGAACGTGTCCACTGACACATGGATGTTTTTAAATTTCCCAAAGGAAGGGTACTTATTGATATCTGTTTGCCATAATTGCAGGCTTTGCAAACCCCGTGGGTTGACAGCTCCTTTAGAAACAGAGGGTTGCATAAGCTCACAATCAGAGCAAGTACTAATGATAGCTTTAGAATGGTGGGTTTCGACATGGTCCCCATCAAAGGCCCACTTCTAGTTTTTCTCCACAGTGGGACAGTACCTCTCTTACCCATACATTAAGAGGCTTCTGAACAATGAAGGGATGTACTGTCACTGTCTTTCCTTCAGGTCCTGGAATGGTAATAATGGATTCACTTTGCAGACACACAATGGCACTTCAGATCCCTGTGAGGGTACCCACAAGTGATACCAAATTCCAATCACTCGGCCAAAATATGTGAGAAATCACAGTGACATCTGCAGCAGTGTCTGGCATGCCTGTGATGTAAAGTGTTCTACAAGGTGAGTCAGGCTGCAAGTCAACTCTGGTCAGTTACGGCCTACATGTTCCACCCAAAAGCCATCAGAACCTAGGATAGGGTTCCAAAACCTGAAGTCTCTTGATATGTGTTTTGCTTGGGTCTATCCAAAGGTAAAGCAAATGCAATAGCTATAGGTCTTTTTGCCTGAATTGCCATAGGAACACTAAATGCAAGAGCTAAAATTGCTAGTTCTTTGGCTAGAAGAACTGAAAGTCCAAAAATTCTGTTGTTGTCCTTGCCTCTAATTAAGAAGTCTTGTCTGTTGGGAAATGCCAGTAATTCCTGTATGGATACCTTCACAAAAAAAAGTCATTTAAAAGGCATATTAATTTTGTAGTTGCCAACTCAAACCTTGCCCCTGGGGGTAGTGAAATGGGGCCACTTGAGGGATGGGTGGCTGAGGCACAAATAATATCTGATTTGGGTTCCTTCTGGGTAAAGCCAAGGTAACTAAATTTTCTGGCAACTGGGATGCCGTTACTTGTGTCGCCACACAGTGGCCCACGATTTTTGTTGAGTGTAATGGTAAAGGATTACCATCGATGTCAAACCGAGAAGGACAAAGCTTTGCCAAATGTTTCCCTTTCCAACATTGAGGGCAAACAGTAGATGGCTTAGGTTGCGTTGCTGTTGTAGGACAATTCTTTTTCTTGTAACCAGGCTTTCAATGATTAAAACATACCCCTGTAGCTGAGTCCAACTGCACAGCCGCAAGTTTTTTCCATAATTCTCGTTTGTACCTCAAGGACCTTTTCAAGTTTTATCTCCCAGCTTATCTCCCACTTTATCTCCCAGATTTCTCCCAACTTTTTTTCCCAACAAATCTTGAGATTTTACAATCTGCTCCCCAAGACCATTAGCTTGAACCATAGCAAGGTGCTGCGGGGTGTTAATCTTACTGCAAGCTGAACGCATTAAAGGAATAGTCGGAGGCTGGTCAGGCAAAGCTAAAATACCTTTCCTGCATTCCTCGTTTGCATTAGTAAAAGCAAGGCTTTTAAGAATGTAGGGGGAGCACCTGCTCATCTGGGCACTGTGTTTCACCAGCTTGTGTTAATCGACCTAAAAAAGCACCATAGGTCTCAGTTTTGCTTTGCATTATTGTAGAGTAAGTATTCACATGAGTACCTGCTGGTTCAACAGTGAGCAATGCTTTTCTTGCAGCATTCTTAATATTTGTGAGCACAGGCCTAGGCAGTACAGCTGCCTGGTCTTTGGGTTTATCATATGGATATTCTCCAGCTAATTGAGCAATAGTAAAATGAGCATGAGGACTATTCACATACTTTTCAATTAACCTGTTGAGAAACTTTTTCCACTCCAAATCCCATAAAACTGTGAATTTGATAAAATCATAGAGGCCACGTTACGACAATCCACTGGAATAAGGTCGTAAGAATTAAAATACTTTTCACAACATTATTAAAATAAGGAGAAGCCAACCCACTGTCCTTAATTGTTTGTCTAAGTTCTTTGATATCATGACGTGATAGGGTCTCATACTGAGGCTTATGATTATTTCTACCATACCTCACAGGCATGACCAGGAGTTGACCATTTAAAGAATCAAAAACTTTGTCTTGTCTAAAATTCCATGTGATAGCAGCCCAATCAGTTAAGCATTGTGAATTAGTTTCCAAATTGGCACCTAGAACGTTCTCATTTTTTTCAAAAACCAAGGAAACCTCTGGGTTGGGTTGAAACAAATTAGGATTCCGTGTTAAATTTGTGAGACCAGAGTTAGGTAAAACAAGACCACCATCTGAGTTATTTCCCATGTGTGGTATTTGTGCTGCCTGAGACATTTGGGGTGTGGATGCAGGCTGAAACATTTGCAGGCTGTCTGACCAAGCTCAGGATTAGAAAAATTTTGAAAAGTTCCCATATTATCAGTGGAAACCCTTTCCCCCTCCTTCCGAGAAGCAGCAGTGTAGGAAGTGTTAGTGAAACAGTATTCAGGAAGGACAGCCTCTCTGGGAATGGTGCCAGCTGTTCTGGGAGCGGGAGGGCATGGCCCAGGAGCAGGAATGTTCCAAGCCTCTCCTGTGCTGGAGAAGGTGGTAGGGAGCTGTGTTGGTGCCATGGCAACCGCAGAGGATTGGCAAAATGCCTGGGTGGCGGCAAGATCCCAGGGGGACCTCAGGGGATCTGAAGCAGCCATGGCGCTGAAGGGAGGGATGCAAAAGGTGGTAAAAAGTTCATCGCTTCTTGCTGCGAGCTGCTCATGGGGGTGTCCACTGCCTCGAGACCTGCCATCCCCGGTCAGGCATCTCCCAACAGAGGCGCTCATGGCAGGAGAACTGCCCAAACCGTGGGATGCTGCCTGCGCCACCGCTGCTACCTGTGGCAAAGTGGCTGAAGCCCCCTTGGCTGCACAACATGGCCCAGGCAGTGTGGGAAGCCCTGGACATGCTGCAGCCTCTGGCTGGAAGCCAGTCTCAGCGTTGCAAGGGGGGATGAGGAGAAACCCAAAGAACCAGGCTGTGGGGTTGTGCGTGCACCCGGTGAGCTGATCTGGAAGGCGGCAGGCAGAGGGGGGGCAGACAGGCATGGTGGCGGTTTTGCCAGGGCCATGGCTCATGGAATCTGTGGGGGAATAGGACGGAGTGTGCCATAAGTGGATGAGAACGGTTTGGAAGTGCCAGCAGGGTCAGAGACAGAGTCAGGCTGCCCCAGCTGGGCAGAGGGATCAGGAAAGGAGAGCCCTGACGCAGAGACAGTGATGTGATCAGTTTGAGACCCAGAAATAAGAACAGAGGGACCTGATACAGAGACACGGAATGTGGGCTGGAACACGGTGGGGCTGGGTTAGGACTAGGGCACTTCCATTGACGTGTTCCCCCACACAATGATGTCATCAATATACTGTAGGTGTTCTGGAGCCTCACCCTTTTCCAGTGCAGCCTGGATCACTCCATGGCAGATGGTGGGGCTGTGTTTCCACTCCTGGGGCAGCTGGTTCCAGGTGTACTGCAGGCCCATCCAGGTGAAAGCAAACTAAGGCCTGCCTTCTGCTGCCAGAGGAATGGAGAAAAATGCATTGGCAATGTCAATAGTGGAGTACCACTTTGCTGCCTTGGACTGCAGCTCATACTGCAGTTCCAGCATGTCTGGCACAGCAGCGCTCAGCGGTGGAGTAACTGTTGAGGATTTTTTGCAGGTTGAGGAGTTTTTGCAAGACAATGGCCATATTCATTCAATGCACAACCCAGCCTGCTGGTAATAATGGACAATGGACATGTTCACAAACAATGGATAACGGACATATTCAGAAATGGTGTCAGTATATCCTTGAGAAAGATACAAGAAGAGTCATCGGGACTCAGCAACTTTGTCAGCAAGCTTGAGAAAGTGAGAAAAAAGAAAAAGCAATGAGTGGGCCAGATGACCACAGCAAGATGTGTGAAAAATTAGATGATCCAATCAGCATTCTATTTTAGATGTGTGAACAGCTAGGATTAATCAATCATGTATTAGCTAGAGATGCGTGGACAGTAGAAACTTATTCTAAATATAGCCCTTTTATGGATAATAAATTTGGCTTCACTTGATCACATTGATCATGGCATGATGTCCCATTCCTGATCCTCCACACCCTGCAAGTAACTTCATTCAAGGCACGATAGTCCACAGTCAATCTCCATTCTTTGTCAGACCTGGTGAATGGACCTCACTGACGACCCATGGCTCTCCAGTTTGCAGATCATTTTGTGGATGGGGATTACATATTCTCAATTTGTCCAATGCTGCCAGTGGTGCACCATCAAGGTGGCAATTGGTACTCATTGCTCTTCTACCTTCAGGAGTCCTACTGCAGATGGGTTTTCTGATAGTCCAGGCAGGTGTTCAATTGCTTCATGTCCTCTGCTGTTGGAGTTTTGCATGCTGAGAATTTTCGACTTTCTGTGCTGACAGACTCTGACTCCCAGGAGAGCACTGCATTTGACCTGAGGCCATGGAGATGGCTTCAAAATTGATTGATAGCACTGGGATTAAAGGTGTATGGTTTGATTAGAAGTGTGTGATATCACTGGGTGGAAAATTTAGGGTTTAAGGTTTTAGAATATAGTAATATATGTAGAGCAAGATGGAGGTTTTAGGGCCATGGCTGGTTGTTCTTCACCTTCTTTATGGGTTTGGGCAGTATTTTGTAATTGGACCGAAAAGTCCACATTGTGGACTTTGAGGGATCAGTTATTGGGTTAAAAGTGAAAATAATTTATGTGTCATTTCTTAATTGGATAGTTTAGCCTTAAAAGACCTTGTAACAGTCGATAGTGAGAAATTTTGTAGCTTCTTAGAAGAATGCTGTAGAACTCTTGATTTATAATCTAGATAAGAAAGAATAAACATCTAAGCCTGAACGTGAAATATTGTGTCAAGTGCTTTCAATCTTGACCTTGACAGAGGCAGGAAAAAGAAGCCAAAAACCGGCACTTTGCCTCTACAGCAGCTATTCCAAAAGCTCATCTGAGTGCCTTTGGGTCTTTGTAATAGCCGTTCCGAAGGAAATCTATGCCCAGAATACACGGGGTCTCTGGGCTGGTCACAATAGGATGTTTCTGCCACTCCTTCCCAGTCAGGCTCACCTCAACTTCCAACAGAGTCAACAGAGTTGCTGTGATCCCCCTGTCACCCCGGCAATGGAAACAGGTTCTGCCCCCACATGTCCCAAGGCATTAAGATACACTGTGCAGCAGTATCAACTAATGCTTCATAATTTTGTGGCTCTGATGTGCCAGGCCATCGGACCTACATCATCCAAAAGACACAGTTTTCCCATGCCTCTCCCTAGCTGGAGGCAGGGCCCTTCTAGCTCTGGTTATCATTTCTTTCTTGGGCATACATACTAGAGGTCCCTTAAAGGGGATTTGATAGATCATCCTCCCTTCTGTAATATCTGGCAGCTCAGTCATGGGAGGCTGAGGCTGTCTGCATTTTAGTGCAACTCCCTTGGTTAGTGTTTCCCTCCTTGAGCTGATGCACCCATGCTGCCAGGACAGAAGTGGGTTTCCCATCCCACTTTCCCATGTCTTCCCATGGTGATGCAGAAAGAACCACAGGTCAGCCTGTGGTGTGTACCCTCTTTCTCTAGCTGGGGGATGTTGGGCTCTGACTTTGGGGCCTGTGACTCGCACTGTTGCTTCATTGATCTTCCTCACCTCCTCCCTCATCTCCTCTTTAAACTCCTCTTTGAGTTCCTTAATCATGGAAGAGACATGAGCCTGCATTGGGACATTGATCAAACTCGTAATTTCTGAGCTTGTTGGCCACAGAACCCACTGTCTCTCGGTTGGTGTCAGCATTAATCATTGCAATGAAGGTGGTGTATTAAGATGGCCCTAGACTTGCCAGGTTCCACAGCATTTGCCCTGTGCACCTGACTTTGTCGGGGTCATTATCATGCTGTCCATCCCTCCCAAAAAGTACCTCCAATACTGCTACTTCTCTCAGCTGTTGGATCCCTTCCTCAAGAGTCTTCCAGCGCATTCTATGGTGGTGCTCCTGCATTCTCTCCCTGTGGACAAACCTCTCTCTGACACTTATTAAAAGCTGCTCCCAAAGGGAAAGGGATCCTGTCTCCCTTACAAAAATCTGATTCACACCTGAGTCCTCGGTCAAGGGTCCCAAATTCCTTGCCTCACCACCATCCAGTTGCACGCCTGTACCCATAAGGTCCCAGACCCGAAGTAACCAGGTTGTATAAGCCTCACACCCCTGTCGTACAATGTCTTTGTGCAGATTATGGAGACTTTCATACATCAGGGTCTCAGTGATGATCTCAACCTCTGGCTCCCCTGCAGGTTGCGAGGGCCATCCTTTCTTATCCCTATTATCTGGGTGCTCTGATTTTGTCTTAGACTTCCTCAATTCCATAGGGGCGACTGCTGCTGGCTGTGAGTGTCCTTGCAGTTTAGCTGGAACCTGGACAGTTGTAATGTCTGTGGGTTCCGCTGCTGCACTATTAGGCTATCCCTCTTTGAGGCAGGGCGAGGGTTTCTCACCAGCTGGGGAAATGTATTCCTTCAGCATCCGGCCATCTCACATATCTCCTTCACCAGAACCCCCACCCAGTCCAGGTGGTTCATTTCTGAGGTGATCTGTGGGGCAGGGTCAGGCTCTGGGGCAGCATCCTGATTCTCTTGGATAGGTATCAGGGTGGTTATCAAGGTAAATCTCCCCTTATCTCTGAATGCGAAATAGAATAGGCCTATCAGCAACACCAGCCATTGTATGATATCATTAGATTTAGAGAATATTTGAACCCTTCGAAAACTGGTGGGGTAGACCCAAAGAGCTGATTGAAGGAGAAAATTTCCCCTGTCATTTCCTCACACTGAATACCATTATTAAAGTAACTCCAAAAACATACAGTTAGTGTGTGGTAGCACTGAATCCATGTGCTTGCCTTCCAGAGGAAGTTAAAAATCCATTAATTCCTCACCTCATTAACTCATAGAGCAAACTGGATAACAGCCACAGTAGCCTTAGTTATAGGACCCATGTTTAGATAAGGGCCTGCAAATGGGAGAAATATAGCCACCTGATCCAGGGTAAGCTTGGCCACATGATGCTACCTAACAAGGTTTCTATATCCAGCACATGCAAAAGTGAAGTTACTCAAGAACTTTTCCCCCCTTTTTCTCTCTATGCCCTTGGGCCCCACTGTTGGCCACCAAAATCTGCCTCAGTTTAAAAGACAGGTGTCTGCTAATGAAGGCAGAAACCTCCCTTTGAATGGAGAATGTAAACCCCCACCCTCCGAATTATTCTAAGTTTGAAATTAAGGGCATCTCAGGCAA
Source organism: Camarhynchus parvulus (assembly GCF_901933205.1). Taxonomy (NCBI): domain Eukaryota; kingdom Metazoa; phylum Chordata; class Aves; order Passeriformes; family Thraupidae; genus Camarhynchus; species Camarhynchus parvulus. The sequence goes on along the minus strand of NC_044576.1, from coordinate 2,535,039 downwards.
AGAGATGGGAATAGGAATAACAGTTCTGTGCTAGTATGTACAACAAGGCAAACAAAACGACAGTAACTACGGCATTAACAACAAACAAAACCAGGGACCAGGTAACAGTCTTCTTGACTGTGGGCACTTTCCCCTTTGGTGCAGTAACTGTCACAGTCGGCAGGAACGTGAGAGACAACTACTCACTTTGAAAATTTAGAAATGTTTATTAAACCTTAACAAAAATACAACAAAGAACTACATAAGGAAAAGCTGCAGCGCTGGGAACTGCCCCTCGTGCATACCATGTGGCCAGTTAGTCTTCAAGATGGATGCTCAGTCCTTTATACCCCTGGGGGTTGCATCAGCCAGCCCTGGCCCTTCCTAAAGTCTGTCAGTCAGCTCTTCTTTGCCATTTATCAGGGGAAACTGCTTTCTTGTGACTTGATCGGAGATGAGGTGTTGCCATGCCACACTCCCTAAGTACCAAGCTTTTCCATTCCCAACTGCCCCATGCAAGGGGCACATGAGCAGCCTTCTTTTTTACCTGTCCTAGACAACCCTGCCTGTCTGATGGTCACAATACAGGAGGGGAAAAGGGAACTATGGGGAGAACAGAGGACATCTAAACTACAATAACATAACTATACATCACTAAAGCTTTTGTTAACATTCACACAATAGTTATCTTTTAATTGTGAGAGCCAATAATCTCATCCATCTATAACAGGAACGAGCAAAAATCCCAGGCTGGTGGGTGAGATGTATCAGAAGTTTCGCGGGAGGTGGAACTGTGGGGATGTGCCAGCTAGGCAGCAGGGTGTGGGCTACAGCAAAATCCACGGCAATACCGAAGAAAACCGCGGGGGCGGTGCAACGGCAGCCCGGCTCCGAGCAGGGCAGGGAGAGGCGAAGTTCAGGATTCCCGAGGCACATGAGCAGATGGTGATCGGTCCCTCAGGGCTGAGCTCCAGCGGTGGCTGATGAATTCTCCCCTCAGTAAGCAACAGCCTGGCCGTCCTCCTCCAACGCCAAAGAGTAAGGGAGAGCAGCTGCCCCCAACCCCCACTTTTACCTGCCCCCCCTTCTCGTGGTATCTCTGTCCCCCTTAAGAGAAACTCCCAAAAACCAGACGAGTTCCCCCTCTCAGCTGTCTCAAGCACCCAGTCATCAGTGCTTCTTAGCAACTTAATGGGAAAATATTCCACAAGTGACAATGTTATAAATGATCAAATCTGTAGGCAATTTATCAAAAAATCGACAAAGATTTATTAAGTCAATTAACAAAAAAATAGAATTTTCAGAAAAAGCAAAAATCAACCACAGCCAAGACAGCATCTGCCCCGGATACAGATGCTGGGTGACCTTGGGTTCCCACTGACAGAGTGACAGCATTCCCCCGAAGGGACACCCCAAGTGCTCACAGGAGCCAGTTTATATACAGTTTATTTTGCCTGAGGCAGAGATGACCACATATTTCTTTGTGTCTCTTTACATGTAAAGTTGGATCTATGCATGTGCAGAAGCAGACAAAGTCCGAACTCAGATGAATGTCTGAGTACCCAGGCAGAAGATGTATATTTCCTGAGTGCTGTGTAGACTTAATCCTTTCCAGGTGCAGGCCTTGTGAGCTCCTTCAGGACATTCCATTCCGGGAAGTCCAGATGATATCTTCTCATGCATGGTGCTGCAGGAAAACCCCTTCTGATGGCCTGAGCCAGTCTCCAGGCTGTCCGGGAAGAGGTTACCATATGCATAACTCTGTCCTCAGTCAGGCTTAGCTCATAGTCCAAGATTTCTTTATTCATATGGTAACTGGCTTGATGTTATCTTTAGTGTTGTCCGGGAACTGGTTAGAATGTGAATAGAATGCAGTCCCCGGCGGGAGCAGTCACCAGCATAGGGTTTGATTTCTCCTAATATTTTATATATACTTATTTCTAAGTTTAAAGCATGAATTAATCTACCATATATATAACAACAAGAAAAGAAGAGGAAACAAAAAACCCAGCTCCCAACAATAAAGACTAGTAAATGTCTTTTAAGAAGCATCATTGAGTTTAATGCGAAGGTTTGATAGTTGTTGAATGAATGAAAGTACATGAATGTTACAGAAGTTGATATTTTTGGATGAAATTGAAAATTAGGGTGCTCAGGCCCTGATGCAAGTGAGGAAATGAACACTTTTTTTTTCTCCATTTATGTTGCCTTTTTCCAGATGTGATTATGCTCCCAAATCAATGATTACACAAAAACTCTTTTGTCTCAATCAAGATCGGCTTCCAGTCTAGGAATGTTAGACTCCCAAACTTTATAAAAAAAGCCATTTATACCAGTTGATTATCTGTGTTGTTATGGCAAATGTTAACAAAGACTGTGACTTGGCAGTTTTACATGCTGGGCTTTTTTCAAAATTAATTTTATCCCTACATTTTTTATCCCATCATTTTATCCTGATTGTATTAGAAGTCAGCAGTTTTCGTGCACACTTCCACGGGGAATTGTACATAATCCACATATCTTTGAGTATTTCAGAGTTGGTAATCTGCCCCAAGATCACTTGTCAACATTTGTCTCCAGCCTTTCTGCCTGGCACCTGAACCACATACAAAGGGAAAAGTAGATGCTGGAAATAAAGTATGTTATCTGTGAGCATTTGTTTCCCATGGGTCTGTGCCTGGGAGAAGCTGCTGCTTGTGGCCAACTTGCAGCAGATAGGGATGTAGTCTGGGGAGACAGAGGATCATGTCCAGACTCCCTGGGCTGTCTGGCTGGCTCTGATGCCACATGATGGGATTTGTATAATTTGATCATTGCAGATCATTATGGTGTCTAACTCTCTGCTTTTATGCCTCAAATGACACTTCAGCTTTGCTGTTACCTGTGACTTTTCCCAGAAATTTGTATCTGACTTTTGAAAATTATTTTAAATATTAATTTCTTTGACTGGGAGGTGCCTTGCCATCCCTCATCCTCTTTGCCCCAGAGGTAAACCACAGAATTGCTGAATGCATTTGCATCACTTTAGTTGTTAGTTAACAGCTGCATATTTGTAAATGCTCTGTATGCTACAGTGAAGTGACACCTGAATTTGCTCTATGGTCTATTGCTGCAAATTCAAAGAAATAAGGTCAATTATGGAAGAATGCCATGGCAATTAATGTCTTACCCAGGGAGGAATATCAGATGAATTTATGACTGCATTGGATAAAAACTTGAGGGTGTGCTACAGACAGAGCAGAAGAGATTTTATTAGTGGTCCTGCATGGCAAGAACCCTGCCTTGGGCAGGAATGGCCACAACTGGAGAGTGGTCAGGGCAATGACAGACCTGATATTTTCTCACTCTGTTTGCAGGTCATCACCCAATGACCTTTTGGGGAATTAGAAGCAGCTGATATCATCAGTGCTGTGGTTGTGGAAGTGTCCTAGTTTTGGCCTGTCTCAGCAGGGTCTTCACTTCCTGGCCCTGCTGTGCCCCCAAGCTGCTGAAGAGAGTTTGAAGAGCTGGTTGCACAAACATCTGGGATGTTTGTGTAAGAGTTGACAGCAAGGGAAAGGATAGCTTTACCAAGACCTTGACAGTGAAAACAAGCAACATATGTCTTTGCTAGAGAAGCGGGAACAAGTAGAAAAACAGTGCCATGGGAGTCAATGATAGGTGAGGACAAGGCTTTGCATGTATCAGACAAGGAAGGGGATGTCTCCAGTATGCTGCTGAATGTTGGATGAGAGCTTGGTCGGAGATTGGGACTACATGATCTTGCAAGTTGATATTTTAAGAGGTGTTGTACAGGAAGAACTTGCAATATTTAGACGTTGTCTGAGTGCAAAGATGAGGAGGGATGTTAAATTTTTTCTTGATCAACTTCTTGATCAGAGTTCCACTCCTAAGGTCTCTTTAAATAAGACCCACAGATGTGGCCTTACGTGGCTTTTGCTGGAAGGTGAATTACCCTCTTCTGCTGTCAGGCCATTTTTTTAATAGTCCTGCTGGCTGTTCTGCTGTTTCACCATAATCTGCTCTCAGGGCTTCACCAGAAAGAGCTAAGTCTACTGTGAGTGAGTTTCCCTTACCCTTAAGAAGAATCAGGGGTCACAACAGGGAACCTACAGCTAGATGAGTAATTTTTCTCTATAAATAGAGCACCACATACTGGCTGTTTGATGATAAAAGGGGTGTGTGTCTTTGGTCAGTGTTCAGGACTCTTTGCCCATGCCCTGAGAGAAGAGACCGCAATGTAGCATTTTTGCAGCTGAAATCAATCCTCTTGTTTTCATCCTCAAAAGCAGCATATGCTTTGCGCGTGTCCTTTGTTCATTTTTCCAGAAGAGAAGGGGAAAGAGTGTGGTTGACTGATCATAGCAGACCATAAGATGTTTCCTAATCATGAAGGGCCACCATACATTCCCATGGTTTATGGTTTATCACACACCCCACATGCACTGAGCTCAAGCAAAGCATTTAGTCCACCATTGGCCCTTATAAACAGTGCAAAGCAAAAGGAAACAACTGAGGCATGCATACAGTGAGCTGTAAAAATTTTGTCTGGGCCAGTGGCCAGCTTTTTAGCTTCAGTGACTGGCAGTAGCAGGATGATGGTGTTCATTTACTGCCATGAGGAGAGTTCTCCATGTACAGGAGAACTTAGTTTTGTTTCCTTCATGGCTACAGAGCAGAATGTCTGTGTTGGTTCCAGCATCAAGAGCAACTGTGATTTCTGCAACCTTAAGAGCAGAATTTCTCCTTTCAATAATTAACTGTTGGCAAAACCACATGCCTGCAGCCTTTTTTCTGCTTCTCCATGTAAGTGAGCAAGCCATATGTATTGGGAAAAGAGCATGTGGGAAGATGTGTATTGCTGCTGCTCTTAATGTCTGTGTCACCAATGCTTCAGTTTAAATCAGATGAGGATCTGATACAATAGGCTGGCCATATGGAGTTTGAGAAAAGTACTATACTGCCCATTTTGGCACTTTTCAGCATAGATTCTTACTACACAGATTTTGCATTTGCACATTTTGCGTTCTTGCTTAAGAGCAACTGAAACTAATACTTAGTTTTTTTGAATGAAGGAGGCTCCACACAAAACTTCCCTTTATTAGCTAAAAATTCAGCAGTTTTTCACTGCCTGCTTTTGTCCACAAGAAAGGGGAAAAATGTATTTCTCTGGCTGTTTCAATTCTGCTTCAGTTTCTCTGCCAGATTTTCTTTTGGGATCTGCACAAACAAGTTCATGATGGCAGAGAAGATAAATGGGAGACAGCTATCCTGACACAGGCCGTCTTTGGTAATGCTATGCTGCAGTGTAAGCTGTTGATGGTATCCAGGGATCAGAGATGGGCGACTCTTGGCTTTTCGGTGAGTTAGGACAGTTACAGATAAGCTGCAGTTCTGGCAATACCAACACTTGCTGTTCTTTCTTTCTAGTCTTGTAAACTATGTGTGCTTGTAACTATAGATCTTTCCTTAAACTTTCCTGTTCTTTTTTTAGTTGGGAGTTTTCTTCTGTTTGACTTGTTTTTGAGGCCATATGCTTTTGAAAAGTTTTCCTGGATGGGTTAGGTTTTGTGAGCCATGGGGATTGTTGACATAAAAGTCTACTAATATATGAAAGCTATTATGAGCTCTGATTGTGAATTTTGTCTGAATTGTGCTCATTAGGTGAGAAATCACTAAGTATGAATCTATCTTAAGGAAACAAAGACTCATAAGTAGAAACTGTTCTTAATAATCAGGAGGTGAAGCCGTGGAACATAGCCTTTTCTATTGTGGCTGTGAATCTAAACTGATCAGCAGCTGAAATGAGACCCTTGTTCCTTCATATTGAAAGCTTCAATCAATTCTATATACTGAGCTTCTTCTGCATAAGCCAAATTTGTAATTTCCCCAGTTACTTATCTCTCTTTTCAGGTGGTTCTCTTTCCTTTCTTTCCCATTAATTTTTTTCCTTCCCTTCCTCCCCCCATATCCACACCTCACATTACCAGAGGCTACAAGCTGAAGGGAGATATTAAGGCAGATATTGATGTCTATCTAGAAGTGCAGGATGCACTCCTGAAGCTTTTCACTCTCTCCTTGCTTGGGTGATCCTTCAGTTAATTTTCTGAAGTTATTTAACTCAAGGTGTAGTGCTGAAGCATGAAATCATTAGTCATGAGCAGAATCCTGACATCCTTCTCATGCTTCAGATGATAAAGCCCCTTCTTCCTTAGAGAGCTAGAAGCTCTGTTAAAAACTGACTAGTGTTTGTGCAACAAGAGGCAATGTACCATTTCTTTATTCCTCCAAGTGCCCAAGAAAACTGGCAAGACCCTTATGTGGTGCTTATATCTGGTTTCTTAGGGGTGAAAAAGGAGAACTTTGTAGTTTTTGTTGCTCTGGAATACTGCCAAAGCATATTGCAGGTGCTCTTCTAAACAAAACATGAATATGAGTGTCTTACTGCTGCCTCTGAAAAGAGTGTTGCAGAGGGCACCCTGGCCCTGCTACCATGGTGGTACAGTATGTTTTTCAGAACACTGTTAACCCATGTCATAGAGGAGATGAGTGCAGAGATCCCATAAAGAGACTTGTGCTATTTAAATCCTGTAGTGCACAGACCAAGTGCCGAGAAGTGATCTCTCACTGCCTCTCTGATGCATCTTAGAGCTTCCCTGAGCCTTCTGGTGTTGTCTTGACCCCAGTACTTCTCTCTTTGCTATTTTTTGCATTTTAATTTTCTTTTCTTCCCTTGTGGACATTGGAAAAGTTTATATCACAAAGATCTATAGAGCCACTTGTGGTTTCTGAGTGCTTTGACTTTCTGCTATTGCTCAGTTCTCAAGGCTGGCTTGTGCTGCTACTGGACACTGTGTGACAGGACAGGTAGGTGGTCTTTGAAAATGTTTGCAGAACTGAAGCTCCTTTTCCTTTGTAGATAGATCAATATGTTTGCCCTTTTTTTGGAAGTGGGAGTTACAAGTGTGACAGTTACAAGTGTTACAGTTTAGGTGTGCCGTGGTTACTACTTAATTTCCTGCTGAAGTGCTGTAATAAGGAATACAGTTATCATCATGCTTATTTTGAGGAACTAGGAAAATGGTAGATCTCAACGAATGATGTCTGTTAGAGATTCCTTTTCAATGGCCTAATAGCATAGAGTAATTTTAAAAATGTCAGGAGCTGCTTGAGGCTGCCAGAGCAGCATAAAAGAGGTGTGAAAAGACTTTGGAATTACTTTACTATATACTTTTCTTATATAATCCCATCTTGACCCCTTTTTCCTTACATCACTTCAGTCCCTATCGAGACAAGTGCAGTGTTTCTGAAGTGGCTTCAGTGGCTAAATAAGGTAAGAATAATAGAGACCGTAGGCATCTGTAGGCTGAAGCTTTATGATGTTGCTAATAAAAAACATGAGAGGGGGACTGAGAGGCAGGAATAGTTCCTGCTGCAGTCTGAGTTCATACCTGAAGCTGATGCTGTCTTGGGCTTAGTTAAGGGGTACATTTTTTTGTTAGTCAGAAGTTTCCTAGTAATCCAACAGGCTTTTTGGTCTTGAGTGTTTGTTTTAAAGACAAACACTTTAAACTGATAATCTTCCCTTAAAACACTATTGTGCATTTCCTTTCAGTAGCAGCAAAATAAATGCTTAGGAAGAGGCCTGGACCTTACAGGAAACCTTTCAAACGGAGGAGGTGGTGAATGCCAGAAATTATGCAGTTGATGGCTTTGTCATTGCTTTGAGTCAGAACCTGTGATTATGAAACAGCTACTTTGAGCTCAATTATGGAATCATTGATAAATTGCAAAAGTGTATTTTCACCATGGAAATGGAAATTGAACCCCTAAAATCAATTTGCCATGGCAGGATGGAAGTCTTTTAATCACTACTGTCTCGTCTTCTGTTGGTTGTACCTAAAATACCATGGTTGAGTGAAGAAATGTACAAGCCTTTTTCATGTGATACCTTTCCATCTTGGCCCTGGGCTCATAGTTCACTGGCTTTTGTAATCAGTAATGCATAGTTTGATTCTTGTAGGTTCCACTGGAATTTATATATGTGCTAAGTATATCACAAGTATCATATAAAATTTGTTCTCATGGGTCTTTTTATAAATTTAAGAAGTTAACACTCCAGATAGGTTCTAAGTGAGTTTTATCAAAATCTTGTTGGATGTAACTCCAACAAGACTGCTTATCTTTTCTGTGACTGCAGTGGATAACTGTGTTATCCACTGCAGTCACAGAATAAATAAGCTTGAAATGGTTCTGAAAATCCATTAGCACTTACTAATTTCTTTCACACTTACTGTTCAAAATGTGCCCTGTGGGCCCATTGAAAGTCATCTGACCATATATGAGCAGGAATGAGTACAGGTGAATAAGGACTGCAAATATTTAATAATTTTTAATTACAGGTGATAGAGAGATTATTAGAAGCCTTTTTTGATTCACATTACATTGGCGGACTTCATTTTTCATTGTCTTGTTATGCGTCAGTTAATCTCTGGAGGAAAAATGACTCCTGATGTAGGATTAATTGATATGGAGTTTCATACTTTCACCCACTTCTGGCCTGCACCATGGGAGCAGAGGTTAATCCATGTTACAGGGAGCAATTTGGTGACTGGGCCCAGTAAGGCTATCTATGGTAACTAGTATATGCTCTTGCAATGTCTGACATTTATTCACCTAAAGCCATCAAAACTCTGATAATAGAAAACTAAATGCTAATTTTCAATTCTGATCCTTTAAATTATGCTGATGCATCATCTTCTAGGAGTGTTTGTGAGGTGTAATTTAATTGAATTTTTTCCACCTACAGATTATACAATAGGTAAATTAAAATTAAAGCATTGATTCGAAGATGTCTTTACCATCATCAATGAAATGATTGTGCAGTTTACAATTGCTTTATTTTTTTTCATAATGCTGGTGGTACCTAGCATTTTGTTTATCAGTTTCAGTTTATATTATTCATAAACTGAGAGAAATGCATTATTTAATAATATATTCTTTCATGCGCTGTTTTCTAATTTCCTGACTTAATTCCTATGAAACCCTATTAGTTGTGCTCTCAATGAATATTTATCTCAAATTCAATTGATTTTGACCTTCGTCCTAGCTACAAAGGTTCCTGTAGTAGCATGTGTAGAAACAGGATGTGACAAATGTGGTGCCATATCTTTCACTTAGCTTAGTGAAAGTAGTGTGCTTAGTATGACACCCTACTTAAAATACCCACTCCACAGCTGATGGTGTTAGATCTGCATTCTGTAGCAGTGCAAAAGTACACCTGAAGTCAAAAGTGACCAGATCTTCCTGTGAAAGGGCTGTGGCAACCTCCTGTCAAGAGTCACAGATGTCATTAGATTAGTGAAAGCTGAGCCTCAAACTGATTGTAACCATCAAATCCTGAATTTCACTACTTGTGAAGATCAATCTCTTGCTCCTGCTTTCTGTATGTATAGGAGATTCTGGCTTTAAGATATAAAGAAAGATGAGGTCACAAGAACAGCACCAGTGGAAATTTAGATTCGATATTAGGAAAAATTTCTTCACCACAAGGGTTGTCAAGCACTGGAGTAGGCTGCCCAGGAAAGCAGTGGAGTCACCATCCCTGGGGGAATTTAAAAGACAGGTAAATGGGGTGCTTAGAGATGTGGTTTAGTGGTAGATTACAGTTGGACTCAATAATCTTAAGGCTCTTTTCCAACATAAATGATTCTATGAAAAGAAGTCTGAAATAGTGTAACTTGTTCTTTTCTTGGCCATGTTTCTTGGTGTCCCATGTTCTTGGAGTCATCTGTGCTCTTCTCATGTGCTGTTTTGGAAGGCTCTTGAGTGTGACAGAGATACATTCATGGAGGAACTATTATTGAAGGAATGTGGCATTCTGAGGATCTTTGAGTACTTTTGAAGAGAAGCTGGACTTGTGTCGCTGTTGTCTAAAACAAGTGCTGCATTCACCAGGATCTCACCTAAGCCTTCCACCATGCACCAGCAGAGTTTATAGGGAATGACATTTCTCATTTCTATTGCTGTTAACACACATACATTCATTATTTTGTGATGCCAAGTGTAAATGGAACATGTCAAGGCTGAAGTCTAAAAGGTCTTTTTTTGGCTTTGGTTTCTGCAGTATGCACACACAGCATTCTTTAATTATGTTACTGCACAGAATCATGTTTAAGATTGCTTCAGTGCTCTCTCTGAACTGGTAATATAAAAGAAATAAAGTTCAAAAGACACAATTGGAAGCTGAGAGCTTGCTTGCATCTCTTGTAGGATGTCTCGTGAAAAGTTACGTTTCCATTTCAGTCCAGTGGCCATTGTTACAGTGTGTTTTCCTCTTTTTAGTTTGACTTCTTTCTTTATTGACTGTATGATTTACTTTAGGACACAGATTACTTTATGGACTTTGCATTTTTACTTTATTTTCCTTCTCTGATTTTATGTGATGCACAAATTTAAAGTGTCAGTGCACAAAAGATGCTTAATACTTGGATGAAAACTTACTGCCAGAACTCTCACTCCTTGTCCTTTGGTCTCTCTCCCTACTCCATCAATGTGCACCTAGTCCAGAGGTAACCCCACTATTTGGAAAGGAAAGTAGAAGATAGCTGAGATGAGAGGCTGCTTAGAGCAATTATGAACCACCTGCAGAAATCTCCCCTGGCAGTGAGTTCAATAGAGAGTGCCAGCAGCTCTGGGATTCAAGTTTGACTGTTCTCTTCGTTTACTCAGGCAGGAGCTCTGTGGTCTTTTTCTCACCCAGCATGGAGGGAATGTGTTCTTAAACAAGACTCTGAGAGTCCATTGATTTTCAGTTGAGAATGAAGGTGATAAATTTTATTGCACAGAAAAATGTTTTATGCTTGAGTTTTCTGGCATCAGTTCCTGTGACTTTTGAGAATAGATAATAACTCATTCTAGATCTTAATGCTGATGAAAGTGTTGGATTTTAAAGAACTTTCACATGGTCAGGTTGTTCCACAATTGTCTGTTGTAGGGTTGTGTATTGATCTGAAGAGCACTGGCTGATCTCTACAGGTGTTTGAATTAAATTCTGCATTGTAATGGAGTAATAGTATGTGAAAAGTTGATTATCCAATTTAGAATAATAAACCAGGGCTGAGATCTTGGATCTCTTGAATGTGTGGCTTGTCATTGACTTCACTGGGGACATGATTTCTTCATTTTGCCATGGGGCATTTGCCATAGTTACATTGTTAAAAGGAGAAACAAAGTTTGATGTGATTAAAGTAACTTGGAGTGCTGAGATATATGGAAAGATGTCTCTTTCTGTCTTAGGCTGATACAAAGTGAATTTCTATTGTTTCAAGCTAAGCAAGTACCTTTTGTCCAAGTTCTGTAAATACTCTTGTGCTTACTCCAGGTTTGGTGTGACTAGTGATTCTTCTCATCTTCAGTGCTAACTGGTTTAAAAAAAAGTATTGTTTTATTGTGCCTATGTGCGTTGTCCAAGGAAATGGGCAGACATTTGACTGAGACGTGGAATTTTTTCCCTTTATGAATAATTTAAATTCTTTAATTGAAGCACTGTTCTATTTTTTTTTTCCCTGAGGCAGGTAAATCAGCTCCTCAAGAAAGAATGGTACCACTTATGTAGAATGCCATCATTAAAGTGTACTTCAGGCCTGCCATTTAAATTTGCAAGGAAATCAATTCCCTAAAGGAATAAAAAGGACAGGATTGGTGCCAAAAAGTCAGGGTGAATTAGTCACCAGAAAAATCTTTCATTCATGGAATTAATAAATAAGGGAGAACTGCAAAAGATGTGCTGCTAGGTTTTGTCACAGAAATAAAATAAAAGAAATTGCAAACCTGGCTTTCTGACAAAATGTCACTTCCAGTTTAAAGGAAGGGTTTAAAATCAAATACAAAAATTGCTAATCAGTTTTGTTCTTTTTGAGTCTGTTTGTGCCTTCTATGGGTATTTTTAAATCTGAAGGCTTCCTTTATCAGAATATCCATGGACAGCTCTCTTCCATGCAGAAAGTTTGGCCTACAGAGTCCTATTTATTTGAAGCTTGTCTCCTGCCACTTTCCCTGGCTTGCTGGAGCATACAAGGTACTGGTGGTGTCCCAAACAAATAGGAATTTGGGCAGGTAGGATCCTTTGGAGGCTCAGAAAGCCCTCCTTCTCCCTCTCCTTTACTATTTGTAGTGGTGAAATTTGTGCCTTTTGGCTTTAGAAACTGAACTGTTAAAAGAGAAGTCTGAATTTTTAAATAAATCTCAGCCTTGAATGTGACACTTTATTTTTTGCTTGTTCATTATTTGGCTTTGCCTAAAAGGCATCTTTATAGATACTGTCTATTTTAATCCCAGTGGCCTGACCAAGTTCATTCTGAGTAGTTGAAGAAAGAGAACAAGAGCAAAAGGATATTTTTTTTCTTTATGGAAACATAGAGAAAAAGCACTCATTTTTTCCTGTTTAAAAAACCTACCCAAGTGTAACCACTAAAATCAGTAAAGGTTTTCTTATGGGAGTACTTTAAAAGCAGTTCACTAAGATGGGAGCCTCTGAAGTGTCCTTTTTGGGCCAGGACGCACAGGGACTCACGCAGTAAGAATGAACCTTTGCACCCACACATAGCATGACATGGGGGTGGTGTGTTCTCTGAATGCTTCAAATGAATTCTTTGAGAGGATCAGAGAATCTCACAGCATTCACTTAAGTGTCCAAACTCTGACTTCTCTTTCATGTGAGACAGAAGTAACTGTTACCTAATTCCTGTCATGTAAAGTGGTTTTCAGGAAGAGAAGAATCACATCTAGACTCTATTCTAGCATGAAAGATTTGTAGGTCCATAGATTTGTACTTGGAAGGAAGCTTTAATACTTTTCAGTAACATCCCTGACTCTCTTTATTTTTCATTATGCCATAGTACAATTCATGTCATGTTTTTTTCCTGGAATATATATACCATGAGTTTGTTAGCATAACAGTAGTTACAGAATGTCATACATGGTATGCATGATAGTATATTGATGTTTATTCTGTTCTTCCAATCTTACCCTAACAATTTGGAATTGGAAAAATAAATTTTACAGTTACAGTTTTAACCCCTATATAATGGCACTAGCATAGCGTATGACCTCCTAACTATTCTGAATTAGCTTCACTTGAATTTAACAATATCATCTCCACTGTTTTGTAAATACAGCAGGGCTGTGAATCTGTTCTGGTCTGTGCTTGCTGAGTGTCTACCCAGGCTCCAGCCTGTACTCATATTGGCTTGATTTTCTTGTTGTATCAGTTTGACCAGGTACAATTACAGTGCCTTCAAAAGACTGTGTTCTCATTTTACATGAACAGGACATGAATTAGACCTAAAAATATAATTTAGGATAGCTAGAATCCAAATACAGTACCACCGTGTAATTAAGGTATCTTTGTATTCCTGCAGAAAGGATTGTGTTCAGAATGAATTTCTATTATGTTACTGTTACCACAGCAGTGGAAGTGAAATGCTGCCTGGGTTATCCACTGCAGTCACAGAATAGATAAGCTGTATTTTTGTGTCAAAATGTGAATCAGTTTTGCGGTCTGGCCTGTTGCAAGAAGATTCTACCACTGGTACCTTGCTCTGCTAAGTACCACTTAAATGGGTAGGGACTGGTCATGTAGACAGTCCCTATGTTAGGTCCTGCATGTGGCTCCCTTTCAGCTGTGAAAGTTGGGCCAGGAGTTACTTTGATGATCCTTATGGGTGCCATCCAGCTCAGGATATTCTATGATTCTGTGACTTAGAATTCTTTGGCTCAAGGAACATCATCTTAGATCAATTCACCACCAGCTTGCCTAAGCTCTGTTTTTGTTTCATACAACATGTGATGTCGACCACTGAAATGGAAACTTAGCAAAGATTTTTTTTGTTTCTCTTTTTTCTTCACACTCACTTTTTTCCCCTCACAGAGTCCAGGAAAGATTTTGGTCTGTGGGAAAGTGCACAGTCCTTCATCTGAATCTCTCTTAGAGCTCTTGTGCAATGGCCTTGAAGTCAACACCCCCCCCCCGACTTCCTCTTCCTTTTGTGAAGTCCTCCCCTTAATAAGGATGGAGTGTCTGACTTTGGTTTGGAAAAACTCTCCTAGGTTGGCTAAGGTTCTGAAGCTGCTCCCCTCAAGGTTACATGAAAATGAATGCAGCTCCACCTTCCCCTGCACCTTCCCCTACTAAGTTTCTGTTGAAAAAATAGTTTGCTCAAAGGCAATAGAGCTTTCTGAAAGAAATCTTCTTGTTCATGTAGCTGGGTGTCTTTTTAAGTCAATGGATCTGAATTCCTTTCTTGCAAAAAGGCACAGCTTTATCAGCTTTAGAGTTGATAATTAGACTGTTATGTATTCCCTGAATTTTTAGGTCTTACATGGACTATGAGACCAAAGGTTGGTAAATAGGACCTGAATTTCCTTCCTTTCTCCTGTTTTTTTCTGGAGGCAAATCACTTCCCCTGCTAATAAATTGATGACTAATCATGTGCTCTTCTTGTTACATCTTATGAAACTGGTAAATTGGCAAATACTACAAAAGCAACAAGTACCTCCACTGTTCATCCTACCCAGGGGCTACATCCCAGATCTGATCTTCCTCCACTGGAAGACATGGAGAGATAGAGAAGTACAGGGAAAGTCTGGGTAGTAGCATTGTTGCTGTATGGACTGATATTCATTAGCCTTTCCTTCTGTTTACTCCAGCTGCATCAGATGAAAAGCCAAGAAGATTTGTATACCACTGGAGGCTTTGGCACTTCCTTTGTGCTATCTTCTTTCCTTCTTCCATTTTTGGAAAGCTGGTGGTTAGAGAAAGTCCCTTAGGGATGAGGTTGGAGGGGTTGTTGACCTGATTGCAAGCTTTTCTTCTGCCCTCCCTGGCTCGGTGGGAGAAAAAGATAGTGGATGTTGGTGCCTTCAAAATTTAAGGCTTCTTAAAATGCCAGTGAGCAGGCGGTAGCTTTTGGCTTTGTTGTGTTCTGAGATTTGGCTTTTGAGCAAATAGTTCACTACAAAGTGTCTCAAATGTCATAATTTTTCACACTTTCAGGCTTATCTTGCCACAAGAAATGGCCAGATGTGTTTTCTTAATGTTGACAAATATTTGTAAGCTACTAACCAAGCCAATTTCTTTTTATGAGTTAAACCTGTGTTTATACTGTAGATGTGTGAAATAGGGGCAAAACATAGCTGGCAAGTTAATATTCTGTGTCGCAGAGAATTTTTTTTTAATTACAAATATTACATAAAATATGGATTTTTGTTAAGAAGGCATCTGCAACTTCAGCAACAGAGAAGTAAGGTTATAGCCTACCATAAATGCAGAATGACATTCATTTTGAAAGATCCCCTTCCCGTCAACTTCTACCACTACTGGTTTTCCACTAACTCTGTTTCCATAGTGCTGAAGCAGAGCTCATGATTCCTCCATTTTAAGTCATCCATGCATAATTAGGGTGAAATATCACTTTAATAAAGTGAATGGAATGACTGAGTTTGAACTCTATGTCACCTGGGAAAGTTACTGAGATCCTTTACTCTAGATTTGCATATAAGAATCATGTTGGAAGAAATCTGTTTTCAGACTTAGTCCAAATTTCATTAAACTGGGCATCATGCCATTTGTTTTCCATTGTTATTTCATACAGAAGATATAACTTGAGAAATATTGCTGCTGTAATTTTAGGTTTCACACTTCGAATTGAGGAAAAACTACTCAATTGAAAATAATATTTCATAATTTAAATTTAGCATATTTGTTAATACAGCTACCCAGTTGAACTCCTTAAACTTCCTGATTGGCATATATCTCACTCACTGTGTTCCCTTGAGTGTGATTTGGGCTCTGATGAGTAAAACAGAATAATTTAAATTAATTTTCCTTGAGGATGTGGCTTTTTGTTGGCTTATCACTATTTTGTTACTGTTATTAATTTGGTGGCAGCAGATGCTAATAGGGTGCATGGAAGGTGATTGTGCCTACCTCACAACTCCAGGTTCTCGAATAAAATGCTATTTTTTACAGTAGAGGATAAATAGTAACAGAGTAGTGTTGAAAATCATAGAGATTTTCTACCTTCCAAGTCTGTCCCTGACCTTCTGGACACAGTCTTTTAATTAGTTAGTATGTGTGAGAAGTATTAACAGCTGCTCTGGAAAGCCAGTTTCGAAAAGCAACTCATACTTCAATGGAAAATTTTCCTAGAAAAATTGTATGTCAGAAGTACATTTTTTGGAGCTGATTCCTGAAATTCCTTGCTAATGCCAATGACAGGTCACTGAAAATGTTCAGGAAAAATCAGCCATCAAATTTAACCAGTTTCATCTAGATCTAGTAATTATTTAACGCTTTAATTAGTGTAAGAGCATATAAAATGTTCAGCAACTAAAATAGAAGTGATAGTTCATCTGAAATTATCCAGTGAGAATGTTCTCAGGTTTCATCACTCAGCTATTTTACCAGTTCAACTTATGAGCATTTTTGAAAATGCCATACAATTATTATTAGTATGGAAATGTTCTTAGACATTCAAGTTAGTCAAGAGACAAAAAAGGAAAACAAATATTCCAAACAGTAAGGAAGATTAGGTCTTAATGAGTACACCATAAAACTGAATGCACATTTATCTCTGCAGAATTGTCATCCTCTGCTGCTAAATGTCTGATTTCCAAATCCAAGTAGGATGGGAAGTACAAGGATTAGATAAACTCAGTATGTCTTTTTTTCCTGACATTGTCTTGTGGTTCAGATCTTCAAAGTCCAGCATCATTGTTACTTTCAAGGTGGCCTTTCCAACAGCAAGGGAAATGTCATTAAATGGCATCAACAAAGCTCAAAGTATTGCATAAGCAGTTTAAGGAAGGCAAATACTTTGTATATGTCATTCTCTTTTTGTCCAAACATAAATTAAGTTTTCATTTCAGATTGCTGGTACTTTATACATAATTCTCACATTAGTATGTAGAAGTGGAAACTAACTTAGTCCATTACAGTGATTCACATTCTGTCCAAGGAACAAACATTTTCTGATGGGACTGAGGACTGAAGCATATTAATGCAGTTGAAATCTTCCAGCTCCCAAAACAGGCAGGAAAAAAAATTGTTACCAGGAATAAAACTAGAAAAGCTAATATTTCTATCTGTGCAAGTATAGTAAAAAGGCAGGTGGGGTGCATCTGTATTGTCTGGCACTGTGTGCTGTCTGGTTTTTGACAGCTGGGGTGTGCAAGCACATTGGAGCAGGAGATGCTGCCTGTGTGGGATGCGCTGCCTCCCCCCACCTGGTTCCTGGTGGCAGGAAGGGGGGAACCTTCGGTCATGCTGTCCACTGAACAAAAAATACAAGTGAGATTTTTTATGCCTTTGGTCATTAGAAGATCCTCACACCTTTGAGAGGATTAACAGAAAGTGATGATGACATTTGTGGCGAGTTTCAGGAGTATGTTCACCCAACAAGTGAGAAGTGGGTAGAGAAAATATGTAACAGCTGGTCTGTGAACATATATTTTCACATACCACACTTTGCTGGGGCTGCACAGCCCTCTTCCCATCAGATCAGAGCTCTGTCCACTCCCAAGTGGTTTAATTACATTTCCTCTCTAAATAATAGTAATTAGTTATGGTTTCATAGAGCCTCAGAGGAACACAACTGAGCATTTCTTCTGTGCGTTGTTGCTTATTTTTTCTCTGACTTTGCTGCACTGAGTAGCTGCTCCTAGTGAAAAGGCTCTTACAATGCATGAGGGAGACAGATGTATTTCATCTGTGATTTCAGTTATTTCCATATATGAGAGGATCCTTGGAGATGTCTGTGCATGAAATGAATGCAGCTGCTCAGGTTGTTGACTAGAACAAGCTTACAGAAATTAAATATGCCACTAAGATGCTCTCATTTTCTGCCTATTCTCACTGATGCAAACCTCCATCTGTCTGCCCAGCCCTGAACCCTCACTGTCATTTACCACAAATACCTTTCTTTCACCTTCTGCCAAATACTTGCTCTTTCCACATTCTGGCGCATCACTATGAAATGCAGGCTCTGTTTGTAAGGAAACCCCAAACCATTGCTCCCTTCCACACCAGTCTGTAGCTTAGTTCCCAGCGCTGCCAGTGAGGGTAAAGAACAGAATCCAAGCAGAGAAAGAAGGTAAGCTACCTTGGGCAGCACTCTGGTTCCTGCTTCTACTATATGGGCTATCCCAGAATAAGGCTTAAGTTTTCACTCTTTCTCCATATCCAAGATTTTCCATAGCTTTTATGGTGAGGTGTGGAAATTCTAGGACTGGTTAATATGAATCACTTGAAGAAAACCCTTCTTTCACCACATTCATGGTATATTTTTTGGTGGTATTTCTTGAGAGGTGTAGAAAAGTGTAGAAGTGGACCAGTGTAGAAAAGTGTAGAAGTGGACCAGTGCAGAAAGTACCAGCATCCAGGTGACTTGAACCATGGCCAGGAGGTTCCTGTTGGCAGATCTAATACAGTTTTCTGAAGTGACGTGAGAATCTGGCCTGCTATTTTTGTGAAGTACTTCACGCCCTATACTTTTTGGTTAAGTATTCTGCTTAGAATCCTCAAAGGGTGTCTGAAACCACCCCAAAGACAACAGGAACTTAGACAATGAGTTTCATCTGTGTACTCCTGTCTCCTGTGGTACATTCTTGGGTCAGACTGTGCCTTTATCCAAGTAGGTACATTGTATATCACTAAGTATATGATGAAAAGGGTGAAAGATTCTCTTTATGCAGTTGCTCCCCATGAGTTGCTCATAGCATGTGGACATAACTGAATTTGCTACTCTGATGAAGGATGGTGCAGTGGGGTAAGGACATAGGAAGGATACCTGTATTACTCTGTCTGTCCCTCCCTTATTGTATGCTCTGCCAGATTTACTTGGATGCAAGGCCATTCTGTCAGAGAGCCACGGAAATGCCAGCAGCTCCATATGGGATTGAGTGCCACTGCTGTATGCTGTCGATATAACAACCTGAGCTATTATACAGGTTTGCAGTGCAGCAAGTGCTGTCACTGAGACAATGTCAGCAGTCTTCAGCTGGGAATGTATACAGGTTTTGTATCTTTGGGAGTTTTATGCCTTTTTTGCACACATTTGCCTGCTGGAGAGCAGATGGCAGCTTTGGTGAGTCTCAGAGAGGAAGTTCCTCTTGTTCTTTTGCAGAGGTGGCTCCAGTGGTACTAAAGAAACATGTTTGGATTCCTGCACTGGATTTTGCCCATGTCCTTTCTCATGCAGCTGGGTATTTTTTGTGATTGAACCTGAAAACTTTTTTCTAGCTCAAAGACTCAAATACTCCTGACTGAAAAATCTGTCACTTTCATCTGAGAAAGAACTAAAGCAATCACACAAATTCACTTTTCTCTGCTAGCTACTGAGTACAAGTCAGTTGATGCAGATTGGTTTCTCACAACGAGGGACAGAGTGCTCTAGAGGGCAGACTTTGCCTGTATTGGGTAGAAGCATTTCCAGCTAAAGACCAAATTCAGTCAGCCCAAATAGCATTTTGACTACTTAGCTTTCTTCATATTCATAAATCAGACAAATCAGTAATTGTTTAAAATGTGAAGGCTTCAATTTGCTGGTGTTATATGTGAAGTAAAGGCAGCATTAAATTAAAGATGCTAAACTGAAGAGGTCATGGTGTGACCTCTGTGAATATGTAAGTCACTTTTTAATGGTGTGGCCTTTTCCTTTCCATTGGTATTAAGTAGTTTTTTTGTTGAAAATGAGTAAAGGTCTGTACTAGAAATTCAGTTATTTTAAGGTTTCTTGTTGAACCTGGTGCAGTTTCAGAGAATACAACATTTGAAGAGCACACATTGCTCTTTCATAAAAGCACTTGCAAAAAATTTGTTGGGAGTTCTCTGATGGTCCCATCAGCAGTGGTATTGGTCACTGAGTCTGGCCTCAATCGGTGATGAAAACTTGTGAGGTGAAATAACATTATCTAATCCCACAAGATCCAGGTTAGTGTTTCCATAGCTACACTTACAGAGTGACAGATGGCCAGCAGGATTTTAAAAATTCTTTAGTTATCAATGTTTGTAATGAAAGTATCACTGTGCTCAGTGGAGTTGGTACAGTCTGCCTTTACTGAGGATGTACTATGATCTGTTGTGGGCATCAGCCTGGTGTCCCAGACTGTTTGTGAGATGCACAAGGGCTTGCAAGCAATGGAGATTAGCAGCATTTTGGCATGGTGCAGAATGGCACCTCTCCTGGCTTTTGAAACAGCTCATCTGTTAGTGCAATGGGTCAGGACCAGGTAATAAGTGACATAGGCTCTCAAGACATTCACAGAAGGCTAATTCCCTTTATTAAGAAACCCATTGCTTTTTATACCCTAATTTGCTACAGGTGGTCCTGATTGGTCCTTTAATTAAAACACCATCACTATTGGCTAATTAAGAAACCACCCTTTTGGTAAACACATCTCCATAACACATTCCACATGTTCACAACACCAGGTGCAGCAAGTTAAGATAAGAATTGTTTCTCATTCTTTTCTCTGATCTTCTCACAGACTTTCCTAGAAGGATGCTTGGGAAGGTTGTCTGTTGCTCTCTGTGACCGGAGCGCTGCTGCTATACTCATTCACCTCTAGCCAGCCCTGCACTAAACTTAGAGGTACCAACATGCCACATTTGTGTCTTGAGTGAGTGAGCCTGGAAAAAGGAATCTGCAAGAAGGGAAAAAGAAGCTGACTTTCTTCAGTGTTTTATGATTCTGTTTAATTTTATATCTTGTATATGAAAGCTAAGGGGAAAGAAAGCGAAGATAAAATGGACAAGGAAGAGCTCTGGATTGTTGAATAAAATCCTGTCTTTCTCTCCTTTGCTCCTGGGCTGGTCAGTAAGGGTACAGAAATAATCCTACTTGTTTGTGGCTGTGTGTTTCAACTGAGTGAAGAGGCTGAGATGTGAAAAAAAGAAGGTGGGAGACAGTGTAAAATTTAAATATCAGTTTGAAATGTCTGTCTCCTAATTATGGTGGGTTTGATTTTTTTTGTCTCCTTCTCTGGTTTTCCCCCAGACCTTTACAACTCACCTTTTATGGTACTCATAATCTTTGCACATAGAATGAAATGATTAATGGCCTGCACTGATTTTTTAAAATAAGGAGATGCGGTAGCATGAAGCAGGGAACAGCAGACTTAAATTTTCCATTATGTTTTCACTCCTGAAGAGAGGGCTTTGAAATGACTACTACTATTGGAATGTCAGTGAGCTTCTGAATATTAACAATTTATTTTAAGCATGATAAATGCTTTCATTTATATTTTTTTTCTCCTGCTAAATTCTTCATTCTCTTAGGAAGAGATCACATTAAAATTTAAAACAAAGTGTTGGAAGAAATAGATTAGTTGTCTGTCTGTCTGTCTAGACATGATTATCAAATGAACAGTACATTAAAATGGTGGAACAATGGGCCATGCAGATAGAAAAAATAATTTTTAAGAGATCTGTTAAATTTAGAAAGCCAATTACTATACTGCCAAGGGTGAATTTTTCACTAAACATGTCCTAGTAAGTTTAAATGCCTATTAATGAATGTTTAACTGGTTCTTAATGGCAGTGAAGTATAGTGACAGTATGACTTCCACATGAAAATTAGTGTGATGTTGGCTCTGTGGAACAGGGAGATACATCACTGTTAATATGGTAGACCATTTATTACTCTGGTGTCTTAATTCAGCTGCATTCGCGGGCAGTGAATTGAGAATATCCTAATCAGTTTGGGTAAAAATTTGAATTAGAACTATGTCAACATGGTAGCTGTGCACCAGTCTGAAGGTCAGGGAAAAAGGCAAGAGAAGCTGCAGGAAATAGGAGCAATGTGACAGTGCTGGCCCTAACCCTCAAGTACAGACACACTTTTCACTTTTTCTGGAGCCACTGTGGGCAAGGGCTAAAACACTTTCCACTCAATTCTCTCTGACAGTTCTGTTTGGAGCAAAACTGTGCTAGATTTTGCTCCACTCAACCAGTGTTTTCTGCAATCAAGATTGCTTGTGAACCACTAAGTACAGTTAATGTTTCAGATCTAACTGCAATCCTAAATTCCTGGTTTTTGTCCTAGTCCAAACTGTCCACAACTTTTCAAACAAAATCTCTGTTCCTGATAAGGGGGAGCTTTGTTTCAGAGAAGCCTGAGTATCACCAACAGGAACAGGGAGCAGAGCTGCAAAGTTCTCATCCACCACCTGGATTCAGATAGACCATCTTGCAATAGGACTACAGGAGCAAACAAAACCCAAGGCTGCCCTCCAGCAGTGATGTATCTTTGGAAGGTATAAGACACGAATGTAGTGGGCCAAGCAGTGGGTTCATGTGCATGCAAAAATGATATGTCCAACCAATATGAACTGGCTTCTTTGGTGCTGCAGTAATTTATATGATAGTTTCTGCCCTCTTATGATTCAGGAAGGAATTTGGAGAATACAGTGTTTTAAAAAAAAGTGTGAGATAAGCTGGGCTGTTGGAGTATTTTCTTACTTCAGGTATTTCAGCTGGTAAACTCTAGTGTATTATTTCTTATCTGACATTCTGGCCTAGTCAGAATAATTTTCCACTCCTGACCTGACATCTGTAATTTCCAGTAATCTTTTTTTTTTCCTGAATGATTGGGTTATGAGGAGGACCAGAAAGAACCAAGTCTTTCTTGGTTCAGAAAGGGCTAAGAAAGACCAGAAAGAACTAGTGTGGTTGGGGATCAGGTACTAAAACTTCCAAATAATGGTCTCCTTACAAAATCCTTAACCTTGGCATTCCTGTATAACTGAGGATCTTAAAGGGCATTTTGCTCCCATGTACTGTTATCCCAGTAGCTATTAGTGTCCATGGGGACAAGACATGATGACTCTCTTTAGCAGCAGGTCATCTGGCATGGACACTCATGTATAGGCACAGGAAGGGAGTAGAAGCCACATCAGGAGAGGAGACTTGAAAATACCCATATTCATTCTGCCAGGAAATTTCCAAAGACTTCAAGATAATAGAGATATAAACAAAGCTTTCCTGTCCTTGACTTAGAACTGGAGCCAATGTGAAATGGAATCTTACAGGCATTGCTCTGCTCCTTTATCCACAGCCAGCTCTGAGCCAAAGTCTCTGAAACCCTTCAAAAGATGTGCAAGATTGTGGGGAGGGATTTGTGTCTCATTACTGTGCCTGCACATTGCACATAGTGTTTTTCTTTTGCTGTCCCATAGGTTTCTGAGTGCTAGAGTTCCTCAAGTTTGAGAAGTAAAACCTGGGTTTTATGTGGAACTTTGTCCCTTAGCAGAAACTAGGACTTTGTGTGTTTCATGTTTCCAGTCTTGATTCTGGTCTCTTCTCAATTTCTCTTAATCACTGTGTTCCTGTGGTGTGAAGAGAAAACCCCACACCAAGAGTTTTAATGCGTGATCTTACTACCATTTCCCCCCAGTTTAGAAATGTGTATGATAACTGCGTCTGTGCATTAACTGTCAAAAATAGTCAACAATAAGGTTTATTTCAAGGTTTCCTCTACTGTTTCCATGTGGGCTCTGGTAGTTAAATAATGGAGTAAGAATGAGAACCTTTCTATAAAATTGAATGTGACTGCAAAAGATAAATTGTTCATGTAAATGATTGTGGAACTCTATTGAGCACCTTTGATTCTACTGTGTGTAGATGCTTGAAATATGACTAGTAATTAATTTAGTGAAAGAGCAAATTGAGGATTTCAGTACTACTGGTGTAGTGTTCTGGAAAAGATGTTCAGAAGATGAAATTTAACAGTCTGTGAAATCTTCTTTCTTTTAACTTTCAGAAAGGTTGCCCTTAAGCCTTTTCTTCTGAGAGAGGCAAAATGGTTTTGTATTGAATTAAGATGCGCCAGATTTTTCCTTCCAAACATGAAATAAACACAATCCAGCTTTTACCTTGCTGTTATATTCCCCCCCACTCATTATAGTACGTGTCTTAGTCTTGGTCTCATGTGAGATATTTTTTCAGTTTGAATAATTTACCTTTTTTCAATATTGCTGAACAGAAAATGTTGACAATTCAAAAGCCAATCCTGACTGACAGTAATACGCCCTACAAATGAAATTTTATGTACAATAAATAGCACATTTATGTTCTCTGCCATTTCCCTTGTTACTTTAGAGTATGTTTCTTCTGGCAGGTATAGGTTCTCCACATGTAATTTCTTGTAAAAGCTCAAATTCTCATGCAGTCTCCTAACTCTTGTACTGGGGCTTTACCATGCACTTCAGTATACCCAGCATTCCTTTTAAGCAGCAAAAGCTTACAATGCTGCCAGTAGTCCATAAAAATATACTGGCTGTCTGGGTCTGCATGCATGGGAAAGTTGTGCTCTCATTAGAGAAATTCCGTTTGTCTTGTTCTGGAAAATGAAAAGAAGAAGTCACAGAAAGAATGGAGGAAAAGCATTTGTTTTCAAATAATTTTAAATACGGAGACACTCAGTGTTGAAGAAGAAACAATTTGTTTACACATTTCTAGGCACAGATCTCTTGCACTTCAGTAGTTGGGAATAAGAAGTAATGGGCACATTCTAATCCAGATACTTTGGGCTTCTTTCTGTAAGGCAAAATAATGGGCATTGATTGTCTGAAATGATAGGGTATCTTCTTTGCTCTGCCTGAACTGTTCTGTGCATCAATGTCTTCAGAGAAGAGAATAGTAAGAATTAAAGGATGGTTTGATCTTACGAAGAAGGTGCTGTAAGGATCAGTGACTGGGTGCTGAAGTCAAATTCCAAGAATAAATTAGACAAGCATGTTACAGTCTGTCCACAGCAGTGGAGCTGGACTAGGCCCTGGGACAAACAGCACTGGGTTGAAGGAATAGCTGCTCTGTCCACTGAAGCCCAGTTGCCTTTCCAGAAGCTGAAGCACAAATGGTGAACTCTGCATGAGGCAGCTGCTTGAGGTGACAGAAGAGCTGTCCTGTGAGCCAGGAACGCAGTGGGTGCAGGTGACCTGTGTGCCTAGTGCTTGGGGGATATTGAGTGCAGTGCAGGCAAAACCCCAGTGCTGCTCTCGGCAGCTGTCACACAGGGGCTCTCAGCTTGGGCAGTGGGACAGTGGGCTGTAATTAATGGTGAGATGTGCCTACCAGTTTAGAAAGAAAGACAAAATTTTTGAAAATCCTATGTAGTGAGATTATATCTTGCATTTAAGACTCTAAGAAGTATTGTTCTGTGCACTAGGGTATTCATCCAGCTCTACTGTAGAAGCACTGCAGCAATGGCTTTAGTCATGGTAGGTGTGGTATTTTGTCAGTTCTTATTAACAAATGCCAGAACGAAAATTGATGAACAGTCTTAATAAAAGCACTGATTGTGCAGTTTAAATCAAGGCAGTTTTAATAATATACTTAATCCTTAAATGTGCATTATTAGATTTACATATTTACATCACTGCAATTAGAAGTTGGTATTTAAAGAGCACACTTCCCATTTCATGTGGGAATTTTTAAAAATTAAAAGCCCATTTCAGGCTTTTAATCATTCTTCTCAAGTTTGCTTTTTCAAACTGCAGAATTAAGATAAACACATTCATTTGATTCTTTCCCTCTAGGCATGTACTATTTTTTCATCTGGAATGAAATTTATATATTTGGTTTGTCTTGTGCTAATCTGTAAAATAAATAAATAAAGAGGTAGTCCTATTCAGCATTAAATGCTTTCAAACCTTTAAAGCAGTGCTAGGGTAAATAATTTCTTTTCCCAAGTGTTGACATGGCAACAGTAGCACTCTGAATACAGCTTAAGCTTCCACTCTTCCCAGACATGTGTCTTCGCTCCCTAAACCAAAGATCTCGCTGTACTCTGTAATGGATAAAGATCATGAATTGCAACTGTCTGATCAGCCTCTGACCCTGCGCAGGCTTCTCCAGCCCCTTTGGCCAAATTTACAAGAGTAGTTCCATGAAAGGCATTTGCTAAATCAGTGGGGATTACTTCCAGCATCAGAGGGAAACATTGCAGTCACAGCACAGGCTGGCAGTGGAAGGTGCAGTTGCAATGCCTCCAGCACAGTGAGCCATGCTGCAGGCACTGCCATGCTGCCTTGTCCCTGGGGCTGTGGCTGTTACACAGCCTTGACCTGGCTTTGGTGTACAAACCCATGGCTTCAAAGGAAGGTTCTTCTGAAGAGGCAACTGCCCCCATCTGCATCTCAGTCCTCTGTCAGGAGACTGAATCCCCCACTCCTCTCAGTGTGTGTCATACATCCCTCTTTTCACACTTCCCAGAGCACTGTTTTTGCCTTGAGGAACCACAGGGCCTATGCTGTTTGTCTTCCTACAGGAATGGATCTGCAGTGCTGCTGGTGCTGAATGGTAACTGCCTGTGGTAAAAGTTTATTTTGCATTTGAGGTACCCTGTTTTCATAAGCCCCCTTAGGAGGGCTGCTGCATCAGAGCCCTGAATGCTTTTGGTTATGTAACAACATTATATGGAGACTTAAAAACCAAAAAAGTTTAGCTAGTGACTAGGATGACATTAATAATTCAGCACATTCAAATGAAAGATTAAAATCAGACTGGCAATAAGTTAATGCTTCTCTTCTGCTGACCATACACGTTTGGGTATGAAATGCTTTCTCATCAACTAGCAAAAATGCTATTGGCCATAGTAACCCTGTTGTCCAGCTGTCCTTCTTTCTCTCCAGCAGCCGCTGGGGATGGGTTTATCTGTCTTTTTAACTGTATGAAAAATGGTGTTTGCTTTGCGTATGCTACTAGAAATTAATTGCATTTCATTTTTAATTTTTCTTTTTCATTCTAGCCCCCCCCCTTCTGATCTCTAAAGTTAACCTCTCGTTCCCTGTGTTTAAAAGGATGTTGGCCTTTCTTTATTGCTATTTCTCTTGCTTCCTTTCTTTTTTCCTTCCTCTGTTTTTCTATCCATTTCTCTTTTTTCCTTGACTTGCTTTTCCTTTTGTTTTCCCTTTTTTATTTTCTCTTATGTCTTTGCCTGTTTCCGTTTTTTTATTTCTTATCTCTTTTTTCCTTTTATTTTTTCCACCTTTTACCTTTTTTCTTTTTTCTCATCACTGTAGTTTCAGTAAGTGGTGCACAGTCTTTGCCCAGGTGGAGACCATGTAGCCCGTTGTGGAGACACTGGAAGGTTCTTCTGCGTCCTGGCATGAAAGTGGGAGCACAGCTGGTGGCCAATGGATGGAGAACAGGAGGCTGGGGCAGCTGCCACGGCTCTGGTGGCATGCCAGGTCCTGTGCAAGGCTGTAGCTGGGCAGCCTGCCTAAAGTCACCCTACAGACCCTGTCTCAGAGCTCTTCTCCCAGGTCTTGGTAGGGATAATGATGTTTTTGGTAGAGATCATGATTGTTGCAGTAATCCGTGGCTAGTGCAATACAACAGATTGTGATCCTGAGAGCATGTTGGAGCACTGCAGATCCAACTTTCTCCACCCTGAACCTATTTATAGTAACATTCATAAGTTCTCTGGCTAAACTTATCCAGAATTCTTGGTTTCATTTCTGTTTCTGTATGTAAAGCTAAGCAGAAAGCATGTGATTCAGATTCTTTTTTCTTTTGTCATCTACATTAGGGACTCACCTTTCTCTGACACCTTGTTTTGTTGCTGTGTACATTGAGAAGCTCCTCTTCACCAAAGAAGCAGTGACTGCAGGAAAGTGAGAGAACGAATTTAGGAAGGACTTGTTCTGCTTTGGGAAAATGATGATGTTCCTTAATTGCATTTATTTGTGGTAACAGATAAAAGGCGAGCCTGTAGCATCTCTTAGGGTTATCAGTGCTCCTGTAATCCCAGTCCTGCTCCAAACCAGGGTAACAGTTGAGGTAATGGCCATTTCCCTGTCAGATGGGAAGGGAGTGCTGCCAACGTGAATGTAGAGGAAACTACTCTGATTAATTCGATCCAACATATGCTGCCTGAATGCACCAGAATCTGTGATGTTTTTCCAACTTTGCCTTGGCAAAGGGAAGGGTGAGGGCGTGGCTTTTGGACACGTGGTTGCAAAATTCTGCAGGTCACTAAGTCAGGGTGAGAGTGGTGGGTAAGAAGGCGGCATCTGCTCTGAGCTGCAGCTTAAAACAGCTTTATGAAAGGGTAATCTCTGGGGGACAGCTAGGCTGTCCCTCCTTGAAGAACATAGGGATGAGTTACTTCCTATCAAACTGCGCATCTGTAGTACTTCTTCCATGGCTTTTTCCCTTTTGCCTTAGAAGCAGTGAAGAGAAAATAGATTTCATCATTGACTTAATTTCACAGCACACACTGATACTGTATGGTTAGTTTTTCATACATGCTCAGTTGTGAGTGCAATATTTTGAAGAACTGACTAACATCAATAATATTTCCAAAATCAATATTTGTATAACATACCAATGGAATTCTGCTGAAATGGGACTGGCTGTATAGGTACTTTGAGCAGGGAGAGTTTAGACTGACCAAATAGCAGCTAAGGTAGAGAACTGCAACTGAAAATTAAAAATACTGTGGGAGGTGTTATATTAAATAGACATGTGACTATTTCAAAATCACTATTACACTTTAAATGTCTGAAGTGTAAAAGACAGTGATCTATAACATGTTATTGGTAACCCCAGTATCACATTTCAGAAATTGCCTAATTCAAGCCATAATGAATTTAATTCTACATCACAGTGGTATGCAAATTTTGATACCTTTGGTAGCCTTCCATTTACAACAGGTTTCCACGGTGGAATGAGCAGAGCACCAACACTAACCTGCAGCTGGCTCTTCCACTACTGAAAACTAACTGCACACACCTGGCCCAGTAAACTAGCAAGGAGTTAACACAGGTGCCTTGCCTTACTTGGAATCACTGAGGTATAGCTAGCTAATTTATTCCTACTGATTTTTGTTACTGCAAATCATCTTTTTTGTGTAGTTTTACCTGACTGCTTTGGCTGCTGATGGGTGGGAGACTGTGTTCTTTATTCCTCACCACTAGCTTGGTGTCAGACTGATCAGGACCTTGTAAGTGGTTATTGCCACTTCAGAGGAAGGCTAAAATGCAAGGAAAGGAGCTGTCAATCATCATCACTAGTCCAATTCATTACAGAGGAGGAGCTATTTTAAATAAATATTTTCTCGCCAAAAGGGTGTTAACAGGTAAAAGTGTTCATGTAATTTATTCAGAGAGGTTTTTGATAACTGTCAAGTTATTCAACAGCTTTCTCTCATTATCCTTTACTTCATGTACTTTGACTTGGCAAAGCCTTTAGGAAGACATTTAATCAGAGGTATGCAAATAGTCCTGTTAGCTTCAACAGGAAATAGGCACTTAGGAATAGAAAATCTTAAATATTTTCTAAATGTTGAGACATATTGGTAGTAGTTATATATTATGAGTTATGCGGCCTTTTTTTTTTTTCCTGCTGTGCAGTTAGAGAATTTTTCTGCAAGTTTTCAAATATTTCCTAAGTGGGTCTTTCCAAACCACTCTACAGATGCTGCTGCTCTGTGACCTGAAAATGTTTCTGTTTCCATGCTAAAACATAAATACTAAGAAGTTAGGAAAGAAAGATTTTTTGATTGAATAGAAATGTTTATTCATCATTATGTATTTTTAATTGAATTAGCTAAACCTGATCCTAAAATAACACTTTAAATTAGAAATTGAAGTACTTAACTTAGAAAATCTCATATTTTTTTTCTGTCATGCCCATTTGCACGATGCAAGTTTCAAAGGCCCTGGTTTCTCCAGAGTGCCTTACAGGGAGAATGAAGCGTTTATAAGAAAAAAAGAATTTGTCTTTCCTTGATTGTTCATTATTTCTTCAATTGAATTGGACTAATGTTGCAAATACTTATGAATTGTCTTTGTTTCCTATCTATCCTGATGGAAACGGGCTATCATTTAGGGAGGGACGTACAAGGCTGACACCCTAACTCTGGTCATATGAACTTACAGTGACAGGAGACTTGTAGTGCATTTTTCTTTTCCATAAATTGAAGACTTGGCCTGTTGCGGTGCGCAATGCGACCGCTTTTCAGTTGCTGTTATATGTTTTTTAAGTTTGCATTTAAAGTTTAAAGTTTATTCTGTATTAAGTCAAATTGTGTTAAGACGGCACCTGCCTCAGGTTCCCTCCTCCGTTTCTCCCCCTCTGTGATATGTCAGTCCTCTGGTTGCCTAGGGAACTCCCGCCATTTTGTATGTCAGTCTTTAGTGCCCTCCTCAGTTGCCATGGCTTCTGTGTAAACCCCTCCCATGTTTCCCCGGTAACCTCCCTGTCCATCACTTTCTGCCGACACCCTGTCCGTAGAATCTTCTACCGTGGGCAGAAGGTGACTGGAGCAGAAGTTGCTGTCCCTCCCCAACAAGCCTCCTATTTGTTACTATGTTAAATCAATCACTCAGTGCTGTTTTGTTACTGGCCAGGAGGTGGGTCGCTCCTCCCTTCTGGAAGCCTTTATCACTCTGCAATCTCCTCCCCCCTTGGGGGCAGCCATTACGTGAATATGTGCCCTTTCTCACCCTCAATAAAACACATCCTGCTGCAGAGACCTGCCTAGCCTCCTTTCCATCATTCATGCGACCTCATTTAGGTGGAGCGCAAGCTTTGCCAGATCTTCGGACACGGCCGAGGCCATCTCCCCCTTCTGCCGGGGAGAGCTCGGTCCCAAGAAGCTGCTGGCGTGCTGTGGAGCTAGCCAGGCGATTCTTACGCACCCCGGCAGCGGTGGCACCCGACGTGGGGCCCCCCCCTCTACGCATCCTAAAATGAATTTGGGCCCCATGGTCCGAAGAACTTCGTCTTCACTGGGCGCGCCAGCACCTCTCGTCATAGCAAGCGTCTGGTGGCTAGAGGCTGCGTGTCGGGAGGATTTAGACCGGGAACCTCTCCTGCACCCGGAGCCGGTCTGGAGGTCGCAGCTGTGGCATTCACTCCTTCCTCGCCCAAGCTTTGGTGAGTCATTTCCTTCCCCCTGTCTGGCCGCCGCATGCCGCTTTTTTTGGCGGGGCGGGCGGCTGTTTCGCCGCTTGCGCTTTTTTTTTTCTCAGCGCGGCGCGCGTCGGCTTCGCTTCCTCGGCGGAGCGGGCAGGTTTGTTTTTTTGCCGCGTGTTTTCGGCGCCGTCAGCTCGTGCCGCGCCGGCGGCGCGCGCGATTTTGCAGCCGCGGCGGTGCCGCGCCTTTTCGGCGGGCGCTGGCTCCTCGCCGCGGCTGCGGCGCCGCGTTTTTCGGCGCGGCACCGCGCCGCTTTTGCCGCAGGGCGGCTCGCGCGACTTTTTCGCAGCGGCGGCAGCTCCTCGCCACGGCGGCGGCGCCGCGCCTTCTTCAGCGGAGCAGCTCGCGCGATTTTTCGCAGCGGTGGAGCGGCTCTCGCGTCGCAGCGGCAGCGCGGCTCCTGCTTCCCTCCCCCGCTCCTTTGCACGGCAGAGCGGCGAACATTTTCCCCTCGCGTTTTTTCCGGTTACGGGTAGTGGCGCGAGTTTTTCCCCCTTCGCGTTTTTTCCGGTTACGGGTAGTGGCGCGAGTTTTTTCTCCTTCTGTTTACCCTCTTTTTCTTAGCTCACCCCCCTGTCTTTTTATCTTAGACCCCCCCTGCCTGGATTAGGCTTGTGGCTGGTCTTTCGTTAAGGTGCACCTTAGCGATTGTCAGGGGGCTTGGCGCGAGGACCCTCCCTTTTTCTATCTTTTTCGACCTGCCTCTCCTCGTTAGGTCTGTGGTAGGTCGTTCTATTTGTGTGAGCCGGCCATCCGTGTTTAGAGCCGAGCTCTCTTTTTAACCTCTCGTCTATCTGCATGTTTCTATCTTTCACCGCTTTCGAGCGAGGTTTTTTAACTGCCCTATTAACTCTTTCCCTATCCATGTGTGGGTGTCACAGCAAATGAGCAGACTGCTAATTTGACAGACATGGGTGCATGCTTGTCCTCTGCTCAGAAGGAGGCTCTGTTAGTTGTTAAAAATGCTTTAGTTAGTGAGAATGTCAATATTAATGTAAAAGAATTGCGAAAATTAACCCGATGGGTCTTTTCCCAGTTCAGAAGTGTTTCCCCCGACTAGTTTGGGGACCTCCAGTTTTGGGAAGAGGTCTCAAAAAAATTAGCTGATCTGGCCCAGTCGGGAGAAGTTTCTATTACCAAAAAATTAAAATTGATAAAGCACCTGATTTGGGTAGCTCAGGTCCTTCAAGTCCTGAACCAGAGAGAAGAGAAAGAACTAGGAAAACACCCGCGAGTTCCAGTTATCGACCCAAGTTGTATAGTCCCTTGTGTTGTTCCCAGTTCTCCTGAGCCCCGTGTCCCTATCCCCATCCCTCTCCCTCTTCCCCAAAAAGACCTGGGATCCTGAGGGAAGCAGCACCCAACCACAGCGGGCAGGAGCCCCTTCATCGCCCTGGCCCCCCTCAGGACCGCCGATCCCCCCGCAGTCTGCGTCTCGGGGCTGGCTGCCCAGAGATGCAGACCGACTTTCCCGCCCCCTCTTCTTCCCCAGTTCCCATTCTCCGAGTTGTTACGTCCCCCAGGTTAACTCCTAAGATTTGCCTCGTAGTCCCGCTACAAGATAGCTCCCATGGAGCCCAAAGTAGCAGTGACCACGAAGTTCCGTGGTGGTAAATCTTCCTTCCTTCTCCCAGAAATCTCCCCCTTGTCTGTCATCAAGTCCCCTTACGTTCAATTCCGTTTCTACCTCGTTTAATCCTCTTTTGTTCCCATCTCTGGCTCCCTCCACCCCCTGCTCTCTGCCTCTTGCCCCTCCTCCCTCTCCAATCCTTCTTGAGTCGTCGCCCGCTAAACAGCAGAAGCAGTCAAGCTGTCTAGCGGAAGAAAAATTTCCAAAAACACATAGGGAGAGGGGGCAAGAGAAAAGCCTGCTGCCATTGATTTCCACACCACCAGAAATTCTAGAGCTACTTTTCACTGAGCGTGGAACAAGATCATCTATCCCGCAAGTGGCAGCGAAAAAAGCGGAGTCAGAGATCCTCCTTTCCTATCTGTTCTTCATGAACAGTGAACCCCTCCAGAAAACCCCCCTACCTTTTTTTTTCCTAGTCGTTCTTAAATAAGTTTTGTTAGACTTTTAGTTTTGTTTGTAATTCCAGTTCTAGCCAACTTTTTAAGTTGTGCCTTAGTCATCTGTTGCCAACAATCTGTTTAAGTTCTGTCCTCTTAGTTATTTCCAGTCCTGATGGCCCAGCGACGACAGTTGTTGCCACTTCTGCAGCCGCAATGAGACCCCGCTGTTCCAGCTACAAACTTGTAGCCAATTCCCCCACTGAAAGTAATCAGAAAACGTCATAACAGCAAGAGATCTTGCTTCTCATTCCGAGCTGCCAAGCTGAGTCAGAAAAATGTTAGATCTATTATGTTAGCTTTTCTGTTGTATTGAAGATTCCGTTCCAGTCAATGTCATTTACTTTTGAATTTGCATGTTAAGTCTTTTATCGTGAGTCCTTCTACCCCTTTCCCTGTTTCCACCCCCTGTATCCCCAGAGCAAAGCCATTCTTGTTGTTAATAAATTGCTTGAGTTATGTCATTTTAGTCACGTTAATCCAAAGTCACTCAGCCCGACAGAAAAATGCGTTTGTCGTTTCCACCACCGCAAGTGATCTCGTTGCTTCATTCGCCTCTCCAGTCTTCTCAGCTGCAGTGCAGTTTTCTAGTCTCAGTCTACGTCTTCAGCAGAGAGCGCCACCACAGATGAAAATGTTTTTTCTTTGCGGACTATCGGGCCGGGTTGAGTTGCAAAGCCTTTCTTTGTGTGTGATTTCTAGTTTTGTCAACTCTTTTGTTTTGCTTTTCGGGCACCCCCCCTCATTTTCCTTTTCCTTTTTGTGTAAAGTAGGGGGAGATGTTGCGGTGCACAATGCGACCGCTTTTCAGTTGCTGTTATATGTTTTTTAAGTTTGCATTTAAAGTTTATTCTGTATTAAGTCAAATTGTGTTAAGACGGCACCTGCCTCAGGTTCCCTCCTCCGTTTCTCCCCCTCTGTGATATGTCAATCCTCTGGTTGCCTAGGGAACTCCCGCCATTTTGTATGTCAGTCTTTAGTGCCCTCCTCAGTTGCCATGGCTTCTGTGTAAACCCCTCCCATGTTTCCCCGGTAACCTCCCTGTCCATCACTTTCTGCCGACACCCTGTCCGTAGAATCTTCTACCGTGGGCAGAAGGTGACTGGAGCAGAAGTTGCTGTCCCTCCCCAACAAGCCTCCTATTTGTTACTATGTTAAATCAATCACTCAGTGCTGTTTTGTTACTGGCCAGGAGGTGGGTCGCTCCTCCCTTCTGGAAGCCTTTATCACTCTGCAATCTCCTCCCCCCCTGGGGGCAGATCCCTGCAGCCATTACCTGACTATGTACCCTTCCTCTCCCTCAATAAAACTCATCCTGCTGCAGAGACCTGCCTAGCCTCCTTTCCATCATTCATGCGACCTCATTTAGGTGGAGCGCAAGCTTTGCCAGATCTTCGGACACGGCCGAGGCCATCTCCCCCTTCTGCCGGGGAGAGCTCGGTCCCAAGAAGCTGCTGGCGTGCTGTGGAGCTAGCCAGGCAATTCTTACGCACCCCGGCATTGGCCAAAGATACTAAAGGCTTAAATTCAAATAACCTATTTTCTGTGGCTGCAGCTCTCTTCACAGAGAGCAGCAGGCACAGCTTCATAAGGATTTTTCTTGGGAAGGCAGTGAGAAGCACAGAGAAAAGAAGAGAAAACAATTCTTATCTCTATTCACTGCTTCTATTGTTTTGCACATGTGGAATGTTATGAAGATTGTTTACCCAAAGTGATATGTTAATTGGACACCAGTGAAGATTGTTTTGATTCCTTGGCCAATCAGGTCAAAGCTGTGTCCTGGCTGTCTCAGCCAGTCACGGGTTTTTCTTTATTATAGTATAGTATCTCTTTAGTATGTAATTTAACATAATATTAGTGTAATATAGCATAGTTTCAAGAAAGCAATTGTTCAGCCTTCTGAATCATGGAGTCAGAGCACGTTATTCCCTGGCTGGGGGATCGCCTGCATCGAAAAATTTCTACTTCAGTTTTTGTGCATCTGTGAATGGCCACAGATCTTCAGAAACGTGTATCAGGAAAAATATTTTACAGTGGAATTTAGGGGAAAACTAAATGATGTGAATCTGGGCCTAGAGTGTCTTTATCTCCATGTTACAAACTAATTAGTTACAACACACATAATGAAACAGTGCCCAAAGGCATGCCATAAGGGATGTGGAGAAGTGAAGAGCAGAAGGGTTGTCCAGGCTTCTCCCTGTTTCACCCATGCAGGGCTTTACCTGTATTTGTTGCAGCTTGCTGGTGAAATACAATCAGTTCTGGGGGTTTGCTTGTGCCTATTTCTTACCAGAGTATTGCATGTGGGGCTGCAGAACTGCAAGTGCTCCAGTCAGTTCCATTTCAGATATTATAGTGATCATAATTTTGAATGTGAAATCGTGGCAATGTTCTGAAATCACATGTGTGCCTTGTCTTTCATTGCATCCTTTTAGGTTCAGAACAGCTAGAGACAAATGATATGGAAAAAGGCCTCTGTGACACAAGTCCCTGCTGGCCCTGACTGTACAAGCAGGAAGAGACCTAGACAGAAGGTAAGAAAATCTTGTTTTAATTTTTAACTGATGTAAAGCCTAATGAGGTGATTTTAATTTATTTGGCTACTAGCAAAGGTATTTAAATGAAGCACATAATTTGTTAAATACTAACAAATATGCTTCAGGCTGTACAGCTAACGTAATTTTTTGCTTCACTGGTAGCCTTGGAGGCGTTTGATTTCCCTTAGCCCAAACTTCAACTTCATCTGTAAGGAGACCATACCAGCAGGTTTGATCAAGCATTTTTGTTTGTCACATTTGTAAAATACAGCATTTTAATTTCTTCTTTAGCATACTGGACCCTTCCAAAGCCCATGCTGCCTGTCCATCTACCATTTCAGATGTTAGTCCATGCAGGAATGCTGAGTGAGCCATACTGTTTGCTCTGTTCTTGTTCCATTGAACGTCTTGTTGTGTATAATTCTGCTGCTTGGTTTGTTTCTCACATGGTGCTAAGATTAGGCAGTGGAGGACTTTCTGACAACTGTAAAAACCATGTCTAACGGTTTTGTCAAACTGAAGGTAACAAGTTTTAGTACCTTACTACAACTTTCATTGCAAGTACTTGAATGCACCCTGAACCTATGAATTTTCTTTATTGTTTCTTGGCCTTGAGCCTCTATTTTGTTAGACAGAGCAGGCAGCTCTGGAAGTGGGAGTCCTCTGGAAGTGGAGTCCTCTGGAAGCACTGCAAGCTAGATGCACACACCCTTCAACCTTGCTCATGGTAGAGCTTGGGGTATTTGAATACATATTGGGTCCTATGCATAATTTATTATTTCAGTGTATTTCCCAAAGGCTGTGCAGTTATTCTGGGGGAGGGAATAAAGGGAGTATTGCTGGGTTATTTTCCCAACAGAATGATGTATGAAACTCCAGAGAGCTATTTTAAACATATGATAAACATAAAACTGGACTAAGAGGTACTTTGAGATTTTTTTTTTTTGGTGAAAATTCTTTTGATATCAAGCCACATAAATATTGAGAACTTCATAATGACTTTAGTTGCAGAGATTTTGATGGGCATTTTAATATCAAAGTAAATTGCTATTAGAAGGAAAAATTAAATGCTTTCCTACTATGAAACACTGAAATGAATATAAATTGTGGAGATATTGGAGATGGTTGTTGCACAGCAAGACTAGTCTTAAAAGAGGAAAGAAATCTTGATTGTAATAATTGTGTTTGTAAAATAAGAAAGACAACACAAAATTTTCAAGTAATACGCAGAGTTAGTAAAATGTTCTTGCAGGAACATTTTACCAGGAAAAAAGGGAAATATTCTTCTATTCCAGATAGGGAGAGGAAAAGCATTACTTGACTTACAAATCATCTGGAAGAATATTTATGTTCTCTGTCAAATATGTGTAAATTAAACCATATTTTAAATATTTTCATGGGTCCCGCCAGATAGAATATGTCTCAAGGGCAATCCAAGGAAGGGGAACATTTGATAAGCACATGTAGCTCTGGGCAAAGCTCTGTGCATTCCCACACAGCTGTGATGCCAGGGAGCTCTGCACCATGCCACATGTTTTTTTCCTTCTCCTTAAGCTCTGAATCAAATCCTTTTGAAATGAGTGGAGTTCTGTCTATAGACTTCAAAGATCAAGCACTGTGGAGAAAGTGCAGGTCAGGATTAATTTCCTTTTGCTTTCCTTTTCCCTTAGTTTCCTTAATTTCAGAAAGGCATATGCTGTATTGCATCTGTTCTCCAACAGTCCTGGGCCATGAGCCACCAGAGCCTGGCATCATGTCACTGGGCTGTCAAAACAGGCAGGAGCACAGTTCTTCTCTTCTCCTGGCTCCTTTAGTGTCTGACTCCTTCCACCAGAGCTTTTTTCCCTTCTCATGATATAGTGCAATAGAAGAAAGTATGTGGCATCTTAATGATGTTAGTTTTATGGTATTCTGGTTTTCAGCTGTGAGATGAACATCAGATGCTTACATGCTCTCTCTACCACCCACAATATGTGTGTGTGCATATAAATGTTTACTGTACCATTGCTGCTATAAAATTTTTCAGAATTTAGAAATTACCATGAGTGGGTATTTATGGGAGAAAAGGAGAAACAGATGATGTCCCCATCTTGCTACAGGGATAACACTATAGCTTAGCTTTTTTGCATCAAATGGAAGGACAAAGTGCTTCCTAGAAACCTGAAAATGTGATGAAATCTATATCAATTTTGGAGGCAAAGTAATCCACTTAAAATTTTTTCCTTCCTTTCTCCTTTTTTTCCCCAGTAGGGCCCAGACAAGTCTATGGCCATTTGAAAACCAGGGACCAAATATTATGCCCTTTTCTCTCTCTGCTGCTGTCCTTCCTTGTGTCCCTTCCCTTTGCAATGCATTTTTTCCAAGCAATTTCACAGTTAGTGGTTGAATATATTTGTGAGACAAGTAGTATTGCTGAAAAGATAACTCTCCCTCCCCTTCTTTGCCCCAGAGAAAGAGCAACAAAAGCCCATCTTATACAAAGTATAAGATTCTCATTGTATACAGTGGATGTAGTCTGAAGTTGGAAAGAGGTTAAACCAGGGAAATTTCAAGTTAATCCTATAAAAAGCATTGCTTGTGGGCGATCTTCCCTGCCGCCTGCTACTCTCTGTGCTGTGTCCCAATATTTGAGCCCTTTTCCCTGGTCAGAGGAGAGCTCTGGAGTCATGTCCAGCCCAGCACTAGCACTGACAACCTGTGAAGGTGCCCAGGCAGATGTTAATGTGGGAGAGGGCTGCTGGGGTCCCTCAGTAACAGCTGGTTAGACCTGATGAATCTAAAATTTATACTGAGTTTAGGTATGCAAGAAGAGTAGGAGAAGTGCTTATGTCTCGTGTGTGACCACTGGTGGGTTTTATTAACCAGGAAAGGTTTTATACATTTTGCCAAAGCAGAAAAGAGAGAAAGCAAACAGTGTTCAGCTGAGCAGTGAAAGAAGCTGAGCTGGAGAAAACAAGCAACTACCTGTTGGAAGTCTACCCAACACATAGCTGATGACTCAGTAAGCCTAGGTGGCAGACTACCAAGAAAAAATGGGACTGGCATTTTCAACCCCTGTGGTTCTATAGATCCTTGAAATAGAGGAGTTTGCTCACAAATTGCATTTTAAACTAGAGACATGGAAAGTTGGAAAACAGATCATCTGTCCATGGAACTTGCTGTTCCTGCCCAGAGATCTGGAAAGGATAAAGTAGGGCTGCTGTATGAGCTTTGTGCCAGAGGAGTTTTACTCTGAGGACATACCTAGCAGGATCATGGCAGTTTTGTACACCAGGTTCTTTGCACTCAAGCTATAGTTATTGTGGCTCTCCCTTAAATATCTAGAGTGTGAGATTCTGGAAACACTAGCAAAAAATAATATTTTTTACAACACATCTTAGTGGAAGGAGGACACTGAACAAGTCATAGAAACAGAAGTATTTACTTTTTAGCTGCTATGAACAAAGCAAAAATACTTTCAAATATGTTGTGTTGAGATCTCACTGGGGAAAACAACAAAAAGAATCATCAACTAAGGAGGGAAGAAAGCAAGTATAGAGAATCCTTAGGTATATTTAATTTCATCAGCAGGTTTATATTCTTCTACAGAACTGTAATGCGAAGATTTTTTATGCATCCATATCAGAAGACACTGGCCTGGAGTAATAATGTGATTGGTAAGACAAAAGAAAGCTCCAAAAGAACTGGTATTCTCTCTTTTCAGAAAGAAAAATTTTATGTTAATATTCTCAGTAGGACAGGCCAGAAATAGGTGCACAAACCACGTGGATCTGATTCTGCTGCCTGCATCTGGTGTTCCTACTGGTACCTGCTGAGAGCAGCTCCCAGTAAGTACATCACATTCAACTCCTATACTCAGAGTCTGTCTTCAATTAACATGTGAGTAAAGCTTATAAAGCAGTGAGGAGGAGCAAATAAAGTGAGTTTATTATTTATTGCAAATTAACTATCCTAATTCAGAGTCTTAGTGTGATAGCCACTGTGAGACTGAAGGGTCCTCATACCTGCTTGTAAAAGGCCATCCTCTGCCTTGTCTCCTTAGTGATTTCAGTGCAGCTGCCTCTCTCCTCATTCCCAGGAGAGAGGGGTGATGTGGGTGAATCAGTCAGCTGCCTGGAGTGCTCAGTCAGACTCTTCAGAGGAAATTCTCTGTAGCATTATGCAAACAATTCCCTACACCATTAGGTAGTGACTGAGATAGGAGTGATACCAGGAGCCCACCTGTCCCTTAGAATCCCTCTCCCTCCCATTCACATGCTTTAGCTGCAGCTGCACCCATTGGCATGTGCATACTCACCCCTCTCTGAATGCCAGCTCCCAGCAGACATCTCACATCTTTCTGGGATTAAAACCTTTAAAGAGTGTCATTGTTATTAGCTGGGAGGCAGAATTTTACATCTGGACTGTGTGTATAACTACATATAAAAATATATATATATGGTATATATGTGTTCAGTTTGGATTACTATGTATAACAACCTGTTAAACTCTCTGCCAACAGATAGTTTAGGACTTGGGTATGATAAAATAAAGAAAAAGTGTAGCATTCTGAATTTAAATAGAAACTTTGCATAAAAGTGTAGAATATGCCTTATGAGTTGCATGTAGAAGTGCATATCATTTAGTAAGTAAAATAGTGTGTTTTTAATGTCAGTTCTCACTGTTGGTCCGTCATGGAAGGAGCAACAGCAATCTAAGAGAGTTTAATCACAGTAAGGGCTTACTTCTTCCCCTGGCCAATGGAGTCCACTATCCTCTAAGTGCATTCCTTTATTCTGGCCTTCCCTGTTTGCCCTTATATTTGTGTCTGCTAGAACAAGAGCCCAAATGCTACAGAGATTAATCAACCAAATCTTCTTTAAACAAATCTATTTTTTTTAAACAGCCATCATGTAAAAGGGTTTTTAACTGTCAGCTCTCCTTGCAAACAGCATAATACAATTTGTTTGCATTCTCTTAGCTGATTTGGGCTGTCATAAATGCTAAGCCTTTCAGTAAATCAACTAATATTTAATACTTTACCTTACTATCTGCAAGCAAAAGGTCTTGCTTTTACTTTAATGTTAATATATTTGTTTTATACAGGTCTTTTAAATTATTCACATCGTATCTTAACAAGCCTCTTGGACAGAAAATAATAATAATAAACCAAACAGTTTTCATTGATGGAGATTACCAGCTGTTTTCAATGAAAATGATGAAACAATCAAGAGCTACGAAAGATGTAAACCAAAAGGATTATCTAATTATCAGTGTGCATATGAAATAATACCAGCAGGTTTGTAGATGACGCAAACAAAACTGCCATTTTCTGCTCATGTAGAGTTAGGTGGATAGTGCAATTTACCTTTTATTATTTTAGCAAGGGCTGAATCAGAGCCATCTGCAGTTCTACTGTAAAGGCATGAGAGAGAGATTATAAGAGCTCTGTTTTCACATTCCTTTGATACAATAATGGAATTCTGATAGAAAAAATAAGGAAAAGAAAGAAATGATTCTGAGAGAAAAGAGAAGGTTGATCAGGGAATTTGGTTAACACTTGGATAAGCAGTTTTGAATTCTGGATTTTCAGTAATAGGTAAAACTCCTGAGAACTTGAGAAAGCCCATTTGATGTGAGGCTTTTGTTCAAAACGTTTGAGAAAAAAAAACCCCAAAACAAACTGTGAGCATGTATCTGCAATAGAAGGGGAGGAAATGGAAGGATG
This sequence comes from Camarhynchus parvulus, assembly GCF_901933205.1. Lineage (NCBI taxonomy): Eukaryota > Metazoa > Chordata > Aves > Passeriformes > Thraupidae > Camarhynchus > Camarhynchus parvulus. Next base: position 2,493,764 of record NC_044576.1, on the reverse strand, counting down.
ATGTATCTCAACTGAAACAAAGATTATGCAGCAGCATTGATTAGTTCTCTAAAGAATTCCTGTCATTTGCTCACTTGCACTGTGTACATAAATGGCCAAAGGAGCATGAATGAAGTTATAGATCTGTGCACTTCAAATGCAGTTGAGCCTGACTGTTTAATTCACAGATTGTGGTGGTTTATGTTTGGGAAAGAAAATACAATTCTGACCATGAGGTTTTTGGAAACAATTTTCTTTGTTTTTCTCTTTTTAATATTGCTAATTTTTTTTTAAAGATAAAAGTAAGGAGTTTTCTAAATTTGAAAGACATAAGAAGGATACAGCCCCATAGCAGAAGTGTGAGCCATTACCAAATGTCTCACATGACAGAGTCCAGAGCACAATGTTCAGCCAGGGCCTTATTGCTGGGCCTTTGGCGCCTGGTGAGACCAAACGGCCAAAGCAGTCTCCCTATGGGATGGCAGCTCAGCCAAGGGCATCACAGCTTCTGTTCAGGCCCTGCCGTGGCAGCCTGGGGGTGAAGAGGGACAGTGAGGTGCTTAAGGGTGCCCCTCAGGGACTCCAGGCTAAGCTAGAGCTTTCCCGAAGTTCTGCAGCTGTTACATGTAGGAAGAATGCCCTTCTGAAACAGTGACTCCTCTCAGCATTTAAATCCAGAGATAATAAATGGCAGATAGAAGGGATTAGTGTCCTATATACCATAGCTGGTTTTCACAGCAACAGGCAGTGTTGTGACAGCATTTCTCAAGAACAAGTTGAGGGGTAGAATGACAGGTAAAATGAGAATCCTGCATAATCAGAGGTAATTACAGAAGCTAGCAGGATTCACTGGTAGGCTTTCTTCTGTGTAGGATGTGATAAAACTGTGTTTTTAAATCAGCAAGATATCATCATGTAATAAATGTCCACACTTGTCCTCCTGTAGTTCAGCTCTGTTATTCAGGATGATGTCAAACAACACACCTGCCAAAATTTATTCTACAATATAAGGAGTTTCCATGACATGCACCTGGTTTAACTGGGAATAATTCAGAAGTGATGACGTTCCAGCACATTTCTGTGTGTGGGGAGCTGTTTGTCATTTTCTGTTTCAATGCAGATGCTAGCAGAGCACAGACCAGGAGATAAGTGTTTTAAATAGGGCATCCAATAGGTCTGAACCAAAGCCTTCCATAAATATTCAAGAAAATGTTGCATTCCCCTTGAAGCCTGAGGTTAAATCTGCCAAACCCTGTAACTTCAGGAGAACTGTACAGTTGAGCTCAGTATGAACCTTCTGATTTTAAGTCTTCAGATCATCTCTTGCTGTTATGTAAAATCTGCAAATTATTTAAAGGCGTATTTTAATATTAAGCCATAATATTCGGTTAAGAAAATATGATTGAATTGATGATATTGTTCCATATTTTGTTATGCCAAAAGAGAAAAAGAAAGGGTTTAAGAGAGAAATGGAGAACAGAGAAAGAAGGAACAAGAGTGGCACACCAGAACTGCAAAGATTTAAATGGGTATGGAAAAAACCTAAAAGGAATTACTTATTATTCTTTTGAGCAAAGATGATTTATCTTATTTGTTAGGAAAAAATTTCAAACTGCAAATTTATAAATCATCTAAAATTCACACCTGTTCCATTCCCATTACAGAGAGAGAGTGGAAAGAAATGTCTGTCAAGAGCAGTATCTGTTTGCATGATCTCCTTGTCTGTTGTTCTCCAGTTGTGAGGTTTTCTTTGGAAGGATGTGGTGTGACTCATCAGGTGAATATTCAGCTAGAATGAAGGGGTTCACACAGTCTCTAATTCATCTACCATCTATATTTTTATCCTTGCTATTATTTAGTATATTCAGTGGGAGAGCTACACCATTATTTTCTGTTGCTCTATAAATATAGATGAGAAACAATTCTGTTGGTACATTTAAATAAGGTAAGCAGCAGAAGAAATTAAACTCAGAGCACATTGCTACATCAAACAGCTAAATCAGACTGTTGTAATGAAATATGTCTGAACTGATGCAGCTTCTTGCTGTTCTTCTGGAAATATGCAAAAAGTAGTTGAGGGGAAAAAATAAAGGGTGAAGAGAAAACAGTCAGATTTCCAGTATTTGAGCTCAAAGTCTCTCAAAGCAGAGATCATTGGGACTACACCTGTGGGTTTTTTACCTTTAGTAATAAATGCTCTCTGGATGTGCCAGTCAAGACAAGGACTTGTAGGAATTGTCATGTTAACATAAGCTCTCATCTTGGAAAGAACTGTGTGTGCTGGACCTCCCTTATGTGCAAGCATCACCTGGGTATTTGCACATAGGAGATCTTGGGCCAGATCTGAGCAGCATTTGCTGTAGAGCAGAGTATTTATCGCTGGGAATGGTTGGATGGGGAGGTGATATTCAGTCCTGATTCATAGAAGTCTTCTCTGGTATATATTGAGTGAAAACCTAATGATATTCTCTATTTTAAAAAACCCTAACAAATCAGCAAGTCTAACAGTTTCTATCACAAGCATTTTATTCATAAAATACTGATGTTTAGGACTTTATAAATTAGTTTGACTTGACTATTTTTAAAAAATTACAGAAAATGTTTATCTTTTTGACAATGAAAATGTGAGAAGCAAGTGTATACACAGAGAATGCTGAAGAGTTAGTGAAATGAAATGTGATATGGACATTCTGTTTGAAAATCAGTATGTCCTCTCTTTGGGAAGGAGAGTTCTTTCTGGGCTTTCTCTGTTAGGGGTACCTAGGTCCTTCCTGGCAGCATATTCATCAACAGGGACTCCAAGGAGACCTGGATTGTTAGTAGAAGTGCACTGCTGCCGTTGCAAGTAATATGTCATCATAGCTGAAATCAAGACTTGGCTGCCTGGAAACCCCAGTTTTCTTAACTGCTTAAGAAAGTGGGACAGCTCTCTTTTCAGGCTTTTTGTTGAAGGAAGTCAAATCATAAACCTTTAAAAGATGTCTGGTTTTTTTTTTTTAACTTGTACCTCATAAACTTACACTGCTGACATTGCTTCCTGTATTTGAGAAGTGTTATGTCTGGTAATTCATAACCATTCACAGAAGTTTCTGAGAAATATTTTTGTGTTTGTACGTAATACCATTGTACAAGTACTAATTGCTTTCCTAAAACAAAATGTCTGACAGGCATTGCTGTTAAATATTTGTGCTGACAGATCTGTAAATCATTAATGGTTTGCAGCTACAACATTTACCTATATTGGAATTTTCTATTGTGTATGTTATCATAAACCTAAACTCTTGAAAGTTGAAGGCTTGTTCTAGGAGGGGAGATGTTCACATCTATTGATGACAGATTGGCTACAGGAAACAAATTTTGACAACAGACTTTGAAGTAACTAATGAAAATAGCAAGTAAGAAAAGCCCAATCTAGTAAGATAACCTTTCCAGCAGTCGTATCACAAGGAGTACCTTTATGTCCTTCTGCTGTAGTATTTATTTTGTGCTGCTTACATTATTCATTGTTCACCCTTTTGGAGGGTACAGTCTCTCTGAGGCTGGAAGACTAATTATGAATTACCAAATTGTTCAAATCAAGCAGCAACAAACACAACAGGAAATAAGCTTGAGGCATTACAAAATATCTTCTGTTCACTTTTTGCTATAGTAATGTGGCTAAAATGATTTATGATGATACAACACCACCATTGTCCATGGCATACAGTAAGCACCACCTGTGGGACTGTACTCAGGTTTTACTGAGGCGAATCTAGGTTGCTGCTGAGGAAAAAGGGTGTTTTTACAGTCAGATAATAATCGATGGAATGCATTATTCACACTTTTTAGGATTGGTGTGTGTGGGAAGATGATTTCAGAGAACTTTAGAAGGAAGTGATAGTTATAACATCAATGTCTATCTATTTTTGTCCTACTTACAGCTCCTCCAAGTGTTTCTGTGAGAAAACCAGATTGTTTGAGGGCACATGAACCTTTTGTGAGGGTGTGTGTTATTTTGTGTAATCTGGATCCTGCAAAAAGATTCATGTTGAACCTTCTGCCATATGATTAGACCATTTTGGTTCTGTTAGGCCAATTAGAATGTACACTGAGGGATTTTTAAAGGGCTTTTCAAAATGGTTTACCTGGGATATTATTATGGTGTATATTGACCGTAAATAACCAAACAGATATCTTCATATGATATACTTTATGCAGGGAAGATGGTTTCAATAAAGACAGTCAATGAAACCTGAAATTTCTCTTGTGTTTAGCTTGATGTACACTTTGAGGCTGGCTTTCACGTTCAGTTCAGACCATAGTAGCACTCTCTTGAATTCTGTGCACATAGCTGATGTCTTTTAAATGAAATGTGAAATGCACTTAGACACCACATGAAACTCTATTGCCTCTTTTATAACAGCAACACTTCTATGGTAGTAAGGAATTGATTCTCTTGTCTGGATTAATACTGTTCTACTTTATATAAAAAACAGAGAAAATTATCTATTAAGAAAAGCAAAGCAGTCTTAGAAGAAAATTCACCTTTAGATAAATAAATGCGTAGTCCGTGAAGATATTTAAAGTGCTTAAATGGAATGAAAATACCCAATTCACAAGAAAACTAAAACCTGTGGAAAAAATTTGAAGGCAGAGAGAACATTAAAAATAAAAATGGAAATGTTGGTACAAGTGTAACAAGATTCGCAAAGGCAAATCAACCAAGGCTAATAATAATGGCCATTTCCACGTAATTTGGGAGCTCAGCTCAAGACTGGGCACTGCTTGATGCAAAGGTTGCTGAGACTATCATTAAATCATTCTTCTTCACTTAAAGAACATGATTATTTTCTTGTGAGTATGAGGAAAAAAGTAGATTTTCTGTTTCTGAATGACAGTATATATGCTCTTATACATATTCCAGACTGCACTTTTAAACACTTTAAAGATAAGTTGGGTTGTTTGGAAGGTTTTAGAAAAGTGAATGCAAACATTCATATCTACTTGAATTCTAGCTGCTTAAAAAAGGAGTAAAGGATATGATTTGAAACTCTGATTTATTTTACAGAGACATCAAGACATTTCTGGCAGATAAAATGACTGTTTCAAATAATTAGACAGTGCTAGATAAAATGTGTTGAAAATCATGCTTATAGCATAAACTTTCAATTGACAATATTTTTTAAGAACTTTTAGAAGACTTTGTGAGTGGGTAAGGAAATATGAACATTTACAGGAGGAATTAAAAAATCTACAACTACACAAAAAGACTAAATATTAGCAGACACAAAGGAGTCCTCAGAAGTGAAGTAGTGAAATGAAATGGTCAAATGTAGGATCATGGTGTACTTTTGCAAATCTCTGCAAGGAGAACCACTAGTACAATATAGCCCAAAAAGACTAAGGAAAAGTAGAGCAAGTAATACGGAGGATCTGTACACAAAGTGCTAGATTTTTTTAAGGTGGAAAGATGGTTTTTATTTTTATGTAAGAAAATAAAGCTATACGTTTCCCTGAAACATTTTAATAGATATTTTCAAATCCAAGAGATCTTCCAAAGTATGAAAGAACATTTAGGAAAAAACACAGATAATTTGGAAAGTTTGCAGAAGTTAGGAATCAAAGTCATGAAACTTAGGAAATGCTGCTATAACTCATGGATGATAACTTGGCTGCTTGTACATGATTAACTCCTGATAAAGATCAGAGTGATCCAGATGTGCAAATGAAGATGATTTGAGGAGGATGAATGACCTTTTTGTTGAGTAGGTCAGTGAGCAACTGAGTTTAGATTGGCAGCCTGCTTGGTTTCCTGTGTTGTGAAATGCCAGAGTACTAATGTGATGGATAGAGTCCAAAGTACTTTATGGTACTTTGTCTGTAAGGTCACCCAGAGGGTAGGTATACATAGAATAACATCCCCATTTAAGCTATTACTTAGTTTCTACTGCTTCTATTGCTGAACTATGAAACCTAACCAAGTATATTTTTCGGGTAGCCTTACTCTGCTATCTAGACCAGATTTAAGCAACAGTGAAAGGAAAAATTTCATGTATTTTAACAATGACATGGCAGCAGGTTTAGATAGACCAGCTCTTTTCAGCCTTTCTCAAGAATACCTTTGCAAAAAGGGCGTCTGCTCGCACAAACTTCAGGTCATAATTTGTAATTCTTAGATATGGAGTTTACTGTGTTTTTCTCTAGAAGAACCTTTGTGTTGTAGTTTTCTGTAAGAGACTTTGCTCTAGAAGCTGAATCCAGGCAAATAAAAGAGCTGTTATCAAATGCTGTCCTCAAAAGACTGCGTTAGTTATTTGTAGAGAGGTAGCATGCAGGGAAGAGAGCTAAAAGCAAACAGGGACACACCTTCCTTCAAGCCTCAGTGTTTGTATTTCTCTTTCAGGTCTGTCAGGCCTAACTGGTTATAAACACTCTCATCTCTGGCTAAGCAAGGATTGACTTTATTTCCTCAAAGAGCCAAAGTCTTCTTTCTTAATCTCAAAGGTTAGGTTTTTGTTTAGTCTAATGTTCTGTATATATTATGGAGATACACAGACCTTCAGACCAATAAATTTCTCCACAACCAAGGGCTTTGAACATCTTGGGCAGAGGAACAGCTTCAAAGGTGTGGGTAATTTGATGGAGTTTTTATTTTGAAAGGCATTGTCTGCCTTTTTGTGTATTTTTAGAGAGCTGATGCAGATTCCTAAATTCCTTTGAACCCTCTGAGCAAAAAAACCATCATAATCAAATGAAAAAAAAATAGATTCTACTTGTGAAGTATAATGGGCATTTCCTGTGCTGCTTGCAGAAATGGGTTAAAAATACAAAGAATTATGGGGTTGGTTTTTTGGTTTCGTGGGTTTGTTGTTTTTTTTTTTTTTGCTTACTTGCTTGTTGTTGGTTTTTCTTAATGCTACTTTCTTCTCTTTTCTTGCTGGCACACTGTATTTCTTTTTCTAGCCTAGCACAGATGCTAGCAGATTTTCTTCTGCTTTCTCTTCCATCTTCATGGAAAAGTCTTGTATTGATTTAAAAATCTGTCAGTGAAGGTAAACAGAGTTATATCTCAAGAAAGAACCAGCTAGAACATAAATCATTGCTACATGTCCTGTGCTCAAACATGCCAAAACACTGAGCAATAGCAGGACTACAAAACACATCAAATAAAGTTCAGGATATCCCAAAATAAAACCAGAAAAGTATCCACCACCAGTGGTGTCATGTTTAGACACCCGTTTTGGTACTTCTGAAAGCTTGTTCTAAAGCTACTTGTCTTAGCAGCAGCTTCTTAAAAATAACGTATGCATTTGGAAAACCAATTAGCTAAGTTCAGTTGAGGTTTTAAGCTTTTAGAAACCCTGTTATCCCTTGAATGTGATAAGCTGTGAAATCATGTGTAAGTTACCAATTAAGCTCATCTGTGTTTTTTTAATGAGCAAGAAAAAGATCAGATATATTTGAATCACATTCAAGCCAATTACGTTCCTTCCAAACGAATAAACTGAAGCTGTTAAAAGATGTGACTTTTCCCTAGGCTTTTAGTTACTAAATCCACCTCCCTTTGGTTGGTTCTCTATATTATACCAAAGATATAATGTTTCCTTGTCACATTGCAGCTGATCTGCAGCCCCTAAACTCAACCAGCCTAGAAGTAAACAAATCCCTGGGTAAACAAAGATAGGTTGGATTCAAACCTACCCAGAGACCCTCAGCCAATCTCATTCAGCCCTAAATACAGATGTATCATTGGCCAGGGATTGAGCAGTGTTGAGACCTCAACCAATAATGTATAAGCACAAGACATTTGAAGCCCCTATAAAAGGGGCTGCTATAATAAACTCTTGGCTCTCCTGTTGAGGACCACTTGGTAAGTGTGTGTCATTTCTGTCTCCAACCAACGAGCCCTATTTTAATATGTCCTTACTGCTCTTACCACATTTTCATGTGCTTTGGACCACACAGAAAAGATTACATAGTTTTGTATCAACTTATGTAAGCTTCATGAGAGGGTTGTAGTAAATAGGAAATCTTCTGCAGAATCTTAAGTTTTCAGTGAAATCATTACAGAGAGAGATGCATACATAGCATACAATAGCAAAAGGTGCCTTTTCCAGGCTATATTTGGTTTCGAAACTGCTGGATCTCATTCCATAAGAGTTGAATTGAATGGATGATGAATTACCGGAAGAAGCTGACATCTGTGGTATTCTTCTCAGTGAATGGAAGTTGTTACTATTGCCTGAATTGATACAAGGCCAAAGGTGTAGGAGGAATGTAGTAAATGCAAAACTTCCTTCTCTCCCCACAAAGTCTGGAATTGATTCATAGTGATGTGTCATTTCAGACGAATTGGCAGCAGTTTGTTTCCCATTCCTCACTCAGACACATTTCAAACTGTTAGATCTTGATTTTCATTTCTTTATGGATGACTGAAAGCTCTCAAACACCAAGTAATGCTGCTTTAACTCCAGAACTCTATGGTTCTCTCTTGATAGGGAGAAGAGGCATTCTCAAATGTATTTTGCATCTTTTCAAGATTTCTTTGGAGGCAGATTTGCAGATTAACCTGTCATGCATGCCACCTTATTTATAAATTTTGAAACTGAAAACATGATAAGCCAATTATATTTGTTACTGTTGAAAGATTGCTCTGTAACTCCTGTTCTGTACTAGAAGCAGCACTTAATAGATAAGTAGGTTGTATGTCAATGATCAAGTATTTCAGGTGAGTCAACCTAATGAACTATCAACAAATTAACTTTTCTTGTGTCTGTCTTTTCACACAAGACAAAGGGACACTTCTTCCTGAATAAAGAACGCTGTTTACCAAGAGTACAGCATGAAGGCAAATTGATGGGAACAATGTGTAAACCATTTATTGATGTTAAATTTATGTAGGCAATTGAATGTTGAAAAAAAATAATTTGCTGCTGAGTCTTGTAATATTAAAATATTTTGGGAGGACCTGAAAATATTTCAAGTGGCACACATTTAGTCTTTGGCCAAACAATGTCATGTCTAATGCAGGACCAAATTTTGTCCTTGAATTTTCACATAAGCAACTTTTGACAGTGTCTTAAGGGCAAACTGGCCTGGAGGCTAACTAAATGATTGCATGATTGCAGCTGGACAAGCCCAGAAGCAACTATTCTCAGACCTACCTGACAAGGTAGGAAAGGAAATAATAATTACAAGCCAGTCTTTACGAAGAGGCACTTGCTTTTTGCCTCAGTGTTTAACTGTACTGGGTTACTTGCTTTGGACAGTCTACCACAAGTTTTATCTTCTGCTTTTGCTGTCAAAAAGCAATTAATTTCTTTTTAGGAAGAGTTTGAGCCACTGTATTCCATGTGTTTGTCATCTCCACAATTCACTTTTGTAATTCATTCTCCCTGCCCAGGCTTACTTAAGCTCCAAATGTAAGCCATAATTCACACATAGTGTGGTAAACCACATCCTCCGGCAGCAGCAGTGGAGAAAGCCTATTATACAGGTGCTTTATCACATCTGCTGTACTGGATTCTGAGAGGAAAAAACAATTCCTGTGATAGATTAAGTCTATCCCAATAAGGGCTTCATAAATCAGTGCTATAGAAAGCAGGACTGGCTGTGGATGTCTGCTGAGATCCAGGAGAGGCTGTAGTCTGGCAGATAATTTAAAAAAAGGAGAAATGCCCTTAATGGAACTGAGATCTGGGAGAGGTTGTACTCTGGCAGATAATTTACAAAAATGGACAAATGCCCTTAATGGAACTGAGAGAGAAGACCAATCAGGCATAGGGAAAATAGCTCATTGCTGTAGGACTCACCTACTCATTCTATCATCATGACGTTTCTCTGATACCAAAAGCCAAAGGAAACCCTCCTCAGAGGAGGAGTTTTGAGATTCATCTGGGAGAGCTCACTGAGTTTGGGGAGAAGTCTCAACTCACTGTGAACAAGTTAAAGGCACTTAGGAGAAGAGACATTGTTAGAAAACTTTCAGAGTATTTTTGACCTTGGAGTTGATGTTTTCATGGAGATTTGGCAGTATTATTCCTTTGTTAGAATTGTTTTGTGAATAAGTGTATCCTTATACTCCTATCTGCAGCAGGAAGGATGTACCTCCCTACTCGTTATTTTAGTGTAAAAAATTGCAACTCAGTGGGTGAATGACACCATAACTTTTCAGACAAGGTTAGTAGCAGATTATCTTCCAAGATCATGACAAGAAAGCGACTTTGTGTAGGATAGATAAATCAATCTTTGAGAAGGTTATGGTGATATAACACATATGCATGAGTGAGAACAGGAACATAGAGAGCAACAAAGGTGTTTGGAATTATTGGTGGGTGATACCACTTATGTCTTGGTTGAGTATTCCCTTCTCCTGGACTTGGCCCACTATTTTGGATGCCCTGGGTGTGTTTAGAACTAAAGAGTGTAACAGAATTCTGAGTAATACTGTCCTATGGAACAGATTATAAAACCAGGTGCTATTTTAACTTTACTGACCAATTTCTTTTGAGTAGGGAAGAAATATCAATATTTATACATACTGCACTGTCAAAACATATTCTCATCTGAACCATATACATGTTGGATAGTACTGCAGGAATAAGACATTGGATTTTCTCTGCATTAATCAGTGGTGAATAGATGAATTTTCTTCATTTAGCAGAATATGCATGAAGTTAGCAAAACAATCCAAGATAAGAAAATCAGACACTGCTGGATTATGTGAAGTCAAGACATACCAGAAAGATAGGTGCCCTGTTGGCACCCACAGTTCTAATCCCAGGTGGCTGCTGCTTTGAAGTGGTAATTTATTTCCTCTGTTTCTTTCTGACCTAAGAGATGCCTGTGAATTCTGGTGTGCCATCTCCGCCACAAGTGTGACCTTAGTGTTTTGCTCCTCAGTTACCTATTTGAGTAGAACGGGGTGCAGTTTTACCTGACACAAGCCTTCTGAAGTTCAGCAAAGGCAAAAGGTTTGGCAAATGGGTTTGCGGAAAAGGACTTGTGGGTCATGATGGACACCGTGATGACCATGAGCCAGCAATGGGCCCTTACAACAAAGAGGCCAAACAGCCTCCTGGGCTGCATTGGGAAGACAGCAGCCACCAGGCTGAGGAAGGGGATCCTTCCCCTCTGCTCAGCCTTGGTGAGCTCCAATCTGCAGTGCTGCGTCCTACTGAGCTCCCCAATACAAGAGACTCATCGCTGTCCTACAAAGAATCCAGCAATTGGTACAAAGATGATTAATAGATTGGAGCATTGATCAGATGAGGAGAGTCTGTGAGAGCTGGGATTGTCTCTTCAAGCAAGAGACTTGGATATAATCAGAAAAATCCTCTCTGTAAGCACCAACCCATAAAACTTGTGCTTTTATAATGAGAATGAAGCCAGAGCAAATAGTTTAAAACCCTGTTTTTCACAAATAACCCACTCGCTTCCTCTCCAAAAGGATCCCTGATGAAATTCTTGGTGATCACAGGGGGCATACCCTGACAGGAGTGGCTGTTCCTTTTGCTCTCAGAATTGTGCTACTAACCAAGAGACCTCTAACCTAATTTCTTGAGGTGTATTGTTCCCACTTCCTTGATAACTGTGGACAGGTTATTCATCATTCATGGGATGTACTTAAAGTGCTTGGCAGCCTGTCAGATTTGCCCCCTGAGATGGTAGACATCTAACATACTCCATTTATCCTAAAAATGAGTTATTTGTAAATTATCTTCTTTCGAAAAAGAGTGCTGTTGCACCTGTACATAATTCTAAGATTTCCAAATTTATGAAAATCACTAAGGATGACCAGTGAATTAGAATTAAAATTTAGCATTTGTTGCTTGCTGTACAGTTGAACAATTAGCACCATCATTATTACAGAAGCACACCAATTCTTTGTTGGTGTTGTGTATTGACATTGGTCCGTAAGTCTTTCTTTTTTAATGAAAATTTACTAAAGGGTCTCCTCTTTCTTCCGACTTTACATAATACCTGCCATTTCTCTGCCCTTTCGGTGTCTATGTATCCTGTGTTAGTTAAATCAAACACCTATAAAAGTTTCTTCTTCACCGAGATTATTTTTTAAGCTATTTACTAGATCATCTCTATTAGATGAAGCTATTTATTTTAAGCTATTTACCAGATCTATTAGATGATCTAGTAAACAGCTTAAAACGTGGCTTTGATACTGAGCTCTCCTTTCATTTAGCCTGAATATGATTTGGTACATGAAATTGTAGATGAGAACCTGACTGGATTTTCAAAAGCAGGACTTCAAGTCTTGAGGTGCAGAAAGGCTTGGAGGACTTTGTCCAAAATTGCTTGCTTGCCCAGAATGTGTGGAAGCACTCCAAACTCCAGAATGCTCTGCTGACTTGTTAAATGAGCTTTTCATTTCCAAGGCCTAATTTTGAGGAAGTTGCAATATAAAATGCTGTTGGCACAAACTGTAATCTGCGTGATCATTTGGCTTATATTTTTTCATCCAATAAAATACCAGACTATTATTACTAGCAAGCATATATCTTCTAATAAAATAATTGGCTTTATAACTGCAGTAGAAGGCTTGCATGGATGTTAATCAGACTTGAAAATTACTTTGATTATGCCTTCAAATACCAAAACATCTTTGGTAAGACAAGTTATATATATTTCCTGTTTTAATGATCTTTATTTGGTGTAGAATTCTGGCTGAAATAAACGTAGGAGTCCAGTAGCACTGACTGTGGGAGGGCCATCTCCTAGCCTATGCTTCAGAACCAGGAGAAGTGGGCATCTTTGAACCAGCTCTGGTAATGTTTTTGCTGTGCAGGCATTTGTCTGTATTTACAGTGAATTCAGAGCATGCTTCCTCTGCCTGTCCAAACTGCTCTCCTGAGAGTTGACTCCAGCTACTGAGACGTAGTCCAGTAAGCTACCTCATCTCCCAGCCCTAAAGCAATATGGAGCAGGGATGAAACAACCCTAAAGTTGAAGAAAAATCCAGAAAGACTTCAAAATAGTTTTATAGTTTCCTTTTTAGATCTACCACTGCTAAATATTTCTGGTTATGACTTGAGAAAGTAGTCCTATGGAATGTCACTGTGTTCCCACTCTTCTAGGTAATTACTTACCTTAAGATGCTGCTGTAAAGCAGAGGAAGAAATTCCAGTATTTTATTTTTAAATACTGCAAAATTAACTCTTAGATTTCTCCTGAGCCTGTTACATTTCAAATGTCAAACTGCAAGAGAATGCTACAAATACTGTCTGAGTTACTCCTACTCTCTGAACTGTGATTATTGTGGTGAGATCCAGCCCCGTTGGAGCAAGATGCAGAGCTGCATTGCTGGTGTTTCTGTAATACCCAACTTCTAGGCTGTGGCCGCATTTGTCTTCACAGAGAAAAGCAAGGCACAACTTCCCAAGGATGTTTTCTGGGAATCGCAGCAATGAACCTTAGAGAAAGAAAAAACAATTCCTATCTCATTTGCTGTGCCTGTGTTTGCGCCAAAGTAGAATGCAATATGGAGATTGTTTACCCCAAGTTTTGTTTCCTTGGCCTGTCAGGGCCAAGGGCATGTGCAGACTGTCGATCAGCAGTCACAAGATTCTGGTCAGTTGAGTGCGTGTGCAGATTCAGTTTAGATGTAGTGTAATGTAGTATAATAAAGTAATTAATTAGCCTTCTGATATCAATAGAGTCCTCCTCATAATTTCTCCCTGCCACAGGGGTCGCTTGAATCCAATAGTAGGCTACTGGCATGCTTGAATAAATTGTTCTGGTTCATGCACAGATTTGCTTCTTAATGAAAAAAGTTTAATTAAGAAGATCTGCATTAATTTAAAGTCATTAAAACTCCCATAATATATTATTGTAGGTTTATTAATACTAAAAAGCTTGTTTTGCACTCAAGCCTGCAAACATGAATAGTGACGTATGAACCTTTGTTATGTTTGCTCCTGTGACATCAAAAATGTGTAGAAGATATGAAACTTGGCCAGCTTTTATTTTGATGGAGTTGGCCTCAATCTTTGTTGTTTCTTTGTTGTTTTAATGGCTGCAAGTTTTATCCAAAATGTAGAAAGGGAAAGAAAAGCTGAGAAAGTCAGCATTTTATGGAGCCCCGTACTCATTTTCAATGCAGAATCAGGGAAAGTGGTGCCTCTTGAGCTTGTATTGCCCAGTTTCTCCTGCATACACAGGTACAGCTCAGTTTCAGTATTAATTGTTCATTATTTATAGTGGCTGCTTCCCAAATTTTTTCCTCTTAATCAGGACAGTGCCACATTATCAGTTGGGGATTTCCTCTGTTATGTTTAGCACTTTCAGGCTCTGACATATCGTGTAGAGAAGTAATGTTTATAAGTAGAGATTAGGAAAAATCTGTTAGTGACAGATAGGTTGGGGGAATTGTAAAGTCTCCAAGAAGGAATATCTGTGTGAACAGGTTAGACCGGCATCTGTCTGGGAGCATTTCCATGCCATCACTCCTGGGCAGGGTGGTGACAGCTAGTAGATGACCTAATGCTCCTTTCCTGCTCTTCTTTCCTCTCATACTACATGTTAGGCATTTTATGCACTAATGAGCTTCAGGTTTCATCCAAAAGTTGAACTTTCTAGAAGAGGGGTTTGTGCATTTATTTTTAAGTGTGGCTTTTGCTGCAGTTGAATTTACAATGTTGTCCATGTTTTTAATGGAGGTGGATAACTAAAGAAAAAATTAATCACATGCATGATTGCTGTAAATTTGTTTTCTTCCACTGAAATCTAGACAATAATCCAAATTTAATTCCTTTTAAGGATATTAACTAATATTTCATATGCACCAAAACCTTCTTAAAGACAGTGATAAAGGTAACTGGGTTTTCAGAGAATAGGTAAGGGAGGTGGGCATCTCTGGAGGCTGACAGTGCTATAGGAACAAAACTATTTGCCTGAAATTTTTGATGTGCTATCAAATAGGATCTGCATGGACACTTGGAACTTTTTTGAGGTGACAAATTATGACATCCTTAGAAATTAAATGTGATGTTTAAGAAAGTTCCTGAGTGTCAATGGATTTCTTAATTTGACTTTTATATACCAGGTTTCATTCTAAAGCAATTCAGGAAAATAACAGAAGCTATAAACATTTTGTGAATATTAGGAAGAAGTTCCAGAAGAACTAATGAGTATGTAATTGGAAATACAAATTTGCATATAAATTTGAGCATGGTATTTCAAAGCTTGCAAACATCAAAGTGTATTAAAATGAAAAGCTACCCATGATAACATACAGCTTTTATTTTAAATTGGTAAAAGAATAAAACATAAAGGTTTTGCTTGTGAGATGGCTAATTATGTCAGATTGCTTTAGGCAACGGGCAACTTCAAGTCATCATGACATATATTTGCTTGGCTTTTTTTGGTGTTGTTGTATGCAATTTCTGTGTCCCTTAGGGGCCAGAGAACTGAAACATGTGTCAAGCATATTAAGATAATAGAGAGTTACAGTTTTCCATCTAGAAAAGAATAGCTGCATCTTTTACTCCAGCTTTGAACTCTAGGCAAATGCATAGGTAGTGATCATCTTCATTTGATTCATGGGGCATAGCAGAAACTAGCTTGGTTTTGCTTTGCTAACCTGAAAGTGCAGCAGCTGCCCTGGCCACGAGTGATAGTGTCTGCTGGCCTGATGGTGTCTGCTGGTGGAGAGCTGCTGTGCAGAAGGGAAGCTGGAGAAGGTGTCCCCTCTCTAACCACAACAGGCTGCACTGATGCTGCTGCACCACCTGGCCTCAGTCTGGCCAAGGCTCACACCCTGAACTCCCTGACTCTTGTATTTGCCTACTGCAAGTGGACAAATGGGGAGCCAGAAAGGATTCAGGGTTGTCCTCTTGCATTCATACACTCATGCTGAGCTGATGGTGCTGCACTTGGCTTGATTGAACTCCCTGGCTCATGTCACACTAACTCAGGGTTTTCTACACCATAGTTCACTACTACCAGGAGGTAATGCTTCTTTGGTAGGTTCTGCTTTGCTTCAGGACTGGATTAAAGCCTTCATTAGCAGAATCCTCTCCTGCTACCTTCACTTGGGAGCTAGAAAGGCTGTTCTGTCAGGCTAAGTAAATAATGCAAGTGATGTATAAAATGAGTAAGCAGTGGGATCTAGTTCTTGACTGTCACTTGGATGTGCAAAGTATTTGCCTGTGTGCTTGGCAAGAGATTAAAAAAACGTCTTTTGCGGAAAAGTAAAGAATAAATAGTGGCGAGCTTTTAAAGGCAGTGAAAAATGTCAGACAGATTCCTCACCTCTGCAGAGGACACCAGGTCATGGCAAGATTCTTATTAGTGGGTCAATTTTCTGCAATCTTTAAATGCAGCTGCACCTGAGAGTTCAGCATGTTTAGTGGTGTAATACATGGCAGCAACTTAGCAGAACTATAAGAAAAGCATGTATTCGTGCTCCTCTCTTGGCTTGAATTCCAAACAGAAATAGATCAGAGAAAATCAATACTGATAGAGCAGGAATCTTACACACTGATTTTATCTACTTCCTGGCCTTCAGCACTGAGGCTCTGTGAGGTCTCATATATGTAACAAGGTGGCACTTAGTGCTGAGAATCAGCTCGACTGTGAAGGCTACCCAGGACTAGCTCTTTCTGTACCTATCTAGTGAGAGGCAATAGGATGAAAGTGAAAATGAGAGCATAAAGCACTGCCACAAAACTCCCATTTCAGCAAAATGCAATAGGATCAAGTGAGTATTGGCTCAAATTATATGGGTTTATAAGACTTTGCCTGCCTGGAAAGTTTGTTGATTTTGAACTGCCTCCATTCCTATCAATGACACATGGGGTTTAGCTAGAGTAGAAGGTAGCTCCCTGTTGTTTTGCTCTGGCAGTCTTGCCAAGGGCTTTTGAAACTTGTAGGGCTTCAGGAAGCAAAACGCTAAATACAGGGTTAAGCTTAAGTTATTAAATTATGTTAAGATTAATTTACCTAATTTTATCATAGAACTCGAGTGGATCTATGTATTTATAGTTCAAGTCAGGTGAGGATGGCTACTCAAGTCAAATCATGCTGTTTGTCCTTGACTTAGAGGAAAGCAGTAGCAGGAATCATGTAAGGCAGTGTTTGTAGGGTAGGACTTAATAGTGTTAAAAGCTTTTCACAGGGCTATGCATAAATGAACAGTTTTGTTTGCTTTTTGTTAATATTTAATTTTCAATCAAGAAAAAACATAACAAAACCTCAAAATGAATATATGATTTATTGACTTTAAAAAAGCCCAGATCTTGGTATAAGCAAGCAGCTGCTTATATTCTCAGATCATGCATGATGTGTTTCACTTTATTCTGCTCCTGTACTTAAACTACTGTCTTGTAACCTTCATGGAACTGTGTCCACCAGGGCAGTGCTGACTACTATAGAATAGCAAGTACATAAGCCTTCTGTTACTATTAAAAAAAAAAAAAAAGAAGAAGAAGAAGGAAAAAAAAAACTGCTTAGCATGCAGGGCAGGAAATTTAGGAGAAAGCTTTGGCAGATTTTCCTCCTCAGGTTTTCTCAGCATATTGCTTTCTATAACAAGAAGTCACTAGATGGCTATAGAAGGTTGAGAGTTTCCCTCAGGATGCTGCACACTCTATGGAAGAGCAGGTCCCCCTAAAAAGCTGGGTACTGGTACAGAGGACACAGTCTCAAGCTATGTCAGGAAAGGTATAGGTTGGATATCAGGAAGGAATTTTTCACAGAAAGAATAATAAAGTACTGGAATGCTCTTTCCAGGGAGGTGGTAGGATCACCATCTCTGGATGTGTTCAAAAAAAGACTGGACATGGCACTTGGTGCTATAGTCTAGTTGAGATGTTAGTACATAGCTTGGACTTGATGATCTTAAAGGTCTCTTCCAACCTCATTATTCTGTGATTCTGTGATACTTGTCACACAATTAACAAGGTCTTCAAGATTCCATAATCCACCCCCTGCACAAACATCCCCAATGTTAGTGGCACAGAGCTGGAATAAATGGTTTTTTACCATGAGCTGTAGCAGAAGATGGCTGAGATGAAGAAGTGTACGCTTAAGCTGAACATCACCTGGCATGTGCAATGAAATATGCTGAGGGAATTATTGAAAGGCATGGAAGTACCAATCTCCAGGATTAAAAAAAAAAAAAACTAGATAAAATACTGCAAAATATATGGGGATATATGAGGAATAGAAATGTTGTTCTGTGTCTCGGTTTGGAAAGACAGGTGTCTGCTAAGGAAGGCAGGAGCCTCCCCTGAAATGGAAAATGTAAATCCCCTCCCTCTGAGTTACTATAAATTTGAAATTTAGGGACTCTCAGGCAAAAATATGGGAGCAGGACTAACAGTTCTTTACTGGGGAAGAAAACTAAAATAAAAAACAAACAAAAAAACCAACCAATGCAGTAAATCAAAACAAGACTGACAGAGTCAGAACACAACCTGACAGCGTGTTGGTCAGGGTGTTGGTAGCAGTGCGATTGGAATTGTGGCTGCAGCCCTCCTGGAGTGTCAGGTGCGGTTCTGCTGGAGCAGGGATCCTGTAGAAAGGTGCAGTCTTCCTCTGACAGTCCAGTGGAAGAGGCAGCTGCTCCTCTGGGAAATCCAGTGAAGTTGCTCTGCTGTCCTGAAATCTCAGATTATATTCAGTTAGGAATGTTTGGCTCCTCCCTCTGGGCGGAGCATCTCACAATGGGATGATGTAATTTTATCAGTGATGCAGTGAGAATCAATGGCCCATTCACAGAAGATGGAGGGAGGATTGGTTTATGGAAAAGAAAAGGAAAACTGCCCAGTTAACAGAAGATAACTGCCGCACCTCTAACAGATGGCAATAGAATGGACATTGCCTTACAATCTAGGACATTCTGTCAAGGTGACGAATAACCAAATTTATTCCTTTTCATCTCCAAACTTCCAGGATGAAGCCTGTTATTTTCTGTATTTAGCTTACTGTAGGTTCTCAAAGCTACCCAGAATCATTGCTTCTTTTTCTCTGGTGAGTGGCAAGCTGAGTACTTTTCAGAACTTTCCCTGGACCCTGTTTTTTTGGATAGGGGGGAGTTTCAGTAGCTGCTGCTGAATTGGTCAGCTGAAATGTTTCATAAGTTCATAGGTGGATGTCTTCTTTTGGTTGAATTCTGCATATAAACTGACCGCTCTTCCCTAATCTTTTAGCAAAGATTTCCTGGAATTTTTAAGTGTAAGGAAAAGATTTGATGTGGGTTTGTGAGTTTTGTGGTTTTCTGTGTGTGATGTTCTTTTGTTCCTCCAAAGTAGGAAAGTATGGTCCTTGATACAACTGCATGATTCCCTTGCATCCATGGCAGGGCCACTGACCCTGCAGTTCCTACTCCCAGTGCAGGGAAGCTGACAGGTTTTGTGTCACAAGAGATGGTACCTCCTCTTCACTGGCACTAAGCACATTCTGATAGCAAGGAACTTCACTATTTAGTCAGGTGGTGTAATCAAATGAGGTGAGTTTTGCTTCCAATTTTGAAAGTTTCTTTTCCCTGAATCTCCCAGGTCTGGAATGACTCAGGTGTGAGTGCCCCATGTGTATGCTGCTCTGGGATACACATGGCCTGCCATTGACAATGAGTGCTGACAAGCCAGCTGGTCTCACAAGGAGTCACAAAATATATGTGTTCATTAGATTGCATCTCCCTATTGCTTCGTGGACTTACTTAGCAGATTATTATAAATAAAAATCCTCTCTGAGCCCTGCCCATTGCTTACCTGGGTCTCAGTGCATCACCAATTATAAGCATGTTGGAAGTTTCTTTTTTATCTAAGTTAATATTGATGTCAAACATTACCTATAGCCTGGTTTTTACTTTTTGTTATGAAACCATTGCTAGCATGTCTGATGGAGATTATAGTCTTCCTTTTCTGAGGATAACCACTATCACCTACTTAAAAAAAAATGAGATAAAACCTTTTAGAATAACAACTATTACAAAATGCAAGAGGTATCAGTAAACCAGTCACCTGTGAGGATCATTCAAAACAGATGGTGAAGAAACAGTTTAGTCAAAAAATAAAAATAATGGCCTAATCAAGGAAAATGTTGTTTGCTATTACAGTAGTTATGACCCCCCAGGTTATTTGTGCACTCATAGTTTTTTCTGTGTATTCATTATGCAGAGGTGCTTTATGGCATATGTGAGGGCAAAAGAAAGTTGCTACAGCATGAATTAGTCCATAAGCCACTGACTTTCACTGCTACTGTGTTTGCCATCTTGCATACTCTGCATATAGAGTTATCTTTTACAGGGGAACAGATGGTGGCTGTTGGAACTGGATATATCCTGCTATAGCTTCAGGTACTGAGTTAGAGATATTTGCATATACAAATCAATCAATTTGCAGTATTTGCTTTTAAATATGCTCAGTATTTTTTCCCTAGCTCAGTTTGGAGGACTAGTGTAAGTCTCAGTTTTCTCAGTATTTGCTCTAGGGAATCTAGAGAAGGGTAAGTAGAGGTGTTATTTCCCAGTCTAAGGCTAATGGTAACCATCTTAGTCTGGGTTTGGATATTTGTTAAACCTTTTTAGCACATCTTACAGAGCACATTTTCTTCCCACACTGAGCAAGTCTTAAGGGGAAAGATGAACAACCTGTTTTCCACAAAAAGGGTCCTTTTTGGACCTGGTGTTTTTCCCATGCAAAGTTTGATTTCTAACATGTTTCCCCTACTCTGTCGCCTACCTCCAGGGAAAGGTTTGTTTTCTTTTAATAAGGCATTTTCCAAAAAGTAACTAATGCTTCAGAAAAAGAGTTGGCAGTGATCTGCACAATGAACATGAGTTGAAGAGGATCTGCTACCTCGACAAAATAATTCTTTTAAATCAGTTTCATGTTGGTAGATTATCTCATTAGTATAATTTCAAAATGTCAGTGGAAAAATGGATTTTTTTTATACTAGATCAACAGATGACTGATAAAAAAACCCTGTTTGCAAGAGGTGCTACTCTTCTGGTTATTTTTGGGACATCTGATAAAATATTATGAGCACTTCAGCGCTGACCCAACAATAAAGCATCTTGTTAAGGGCTTGTCCTAATGATTCTCTAACACTGCCAGGCTTGGGGCATTGGCAGCTTCTCAAGGAAGCCTGTTCTAGTGTCTGACCACCCTCTCTGTAGGGAAATGCTTCCTGATATCCAGTCTGAATCTCCCCTGGCACAACTTTCATCCATTCCCATGTATCTCATGCATGCCAGAGAGAAGATTTTAGCACTTTCCTCTTCCCATGCTCTCCTCAGGGAGCTGCAGAGAACAATGAGGTTGCCCCTCAGCCTCCTCTTCTCCAAACTAGACCCACCCAAAGTCCTTCGCTGCTCTTATAAAATAAAATACTTAAACTTTTATTTCCATTGGAATAATAATCATATATTGAGGAAATAACTATGGAAATGAAAGTGATAATGAAGAAGATAAAACTATGGCTGAGAACGTGTTACTGTTTAATATGTACTGAATTACAACTTCTTTGCCACACTGAGGCTAGACTGTCGAAGCTTAAAGAATAAACTCACAGGGATAAAATGCTGGGGGCAGGGGGGAGGAGGGTTGAAAAGCAGGAAACTCTTTTAATATGGCGTTTGTGCTGACAACCATGTTTACTTTTCTCTTTCAAGTTTTGCATTGTCTAGAATCAGCAGACAACTTGTTGCACGGTTCCTTGTCTGCAACAAAGCTCAAAACAGCTCTTTGTGAGGCGCTATCAATCATATGCTTGTCAGACCATAGTGCTGAATAAGGGCTGGAAGTCTCCACTGCCAAATAAATGGTCAGTGAATGCTGCCTGTTAGCTAATCAAGTAGTATCATTCACACAGAAATAGCACTATCTCGTTGTTTGCCACCATCCCTTCCATTCAAGTTGCAACTAAAACAGAGCAGTTCAGACCTGCAAGCTGGAGATAATAATATGTAGCTGATTTGGCTATTAGAAATGTAGATAAATGTTCCATTGGGTGTCGAGAGTAAAGAATTGGGGAAAAATAAATAAGCCAAAAGGTTCTTTATAGATAGACAAAAGTTGCAATAATAAAACTTAATGCAGAAGTTATACCTCCCAGACATCATCTTCTCCTGCTCAGTGGTTTAAATAGTACTTAGATGCTTGTATTACATAGAATAAGCTATTTCTTTTTACGGGGAGAGTTGTCACCCACTGTTTTTCTTTTATCCTTCTGACAAGTGACTAAGAACAGGGGTTTCTATTGATCCACATGGGCCACCACTTAAGTAGTGATGTTCACAGGGATGGATGCAGGTAAGTACCCATGGCTCTACCTTAGGCATTCAAACAGGTGATTAGTGAGCAGTAGACAAGCACAGCACCTTTCAGCCATTGTGAAACATCCCGATTTTAATGCATTTTTGTAGAAGTCAGCATTAGAACAACTTGGAGGAAAGCAACTTCCATAGTTGTATCTCAGTGACTTGTCTCCTGGACTCCACCCAACTGGAGACAAACAGGTCTAAGTTCACACCTGGCTCGTGTCATGGCCAAACAGCCTAGACCTTTCTTGATTTAACATTTTAAAATACACACTGTGACAAGTGTCCATTAATTTTCCAGGAAGGTATTTGTTCATGTCTGTGGAAAATAAAATCAGGAATATAAGCTTCAATTGCAGCTCTGCAACGTAAAAGTGAATGAAATGTTTTTAAAATGGCATCACCCAAGCAACAGTCCTTTCTGAGCCCATCACTTTCTGGTACCAACATTAGTGTTTGTTTCTGGGAAAGTGAAAACTGCTGTAACTTTTTGTTTCCAAAGTGGCATGAAATTATCACTGTTATTTGAGGCAGAAATAGAAATATGTTTTGTGGGTGGGTGAAATAGGCCTATTAAAATATTCTTGAAATAATTTCTTTTAATCCTGTGGCCCTCCTGGCTATTTAAGTGTTTTTCACATGCTATTTCCCATATATAGTTTAAAAACCAGTTTCAGCCCAAATTGGTATGCTTGTTTCCACTGGGAAACATTGCTTCTTGGGTGTACAAGCTGTTTTGCCTGTGAGAATGGTAGATTTTAGCCTTAGCTCTGATTAGTAAACACACTCCTGTTCTAGCATGCCATCATTTTGACTTGCAGTGAAAACTTAGTGCTGTAAAAGTAATATTTTTTTTAATTAATTAAAGAAGTAAAACAACACCTACTTTAAATGAATAGCAGCAGCTTACTTAGGGTGTATTATCATCTTATATTTCACCTTTATATCATCTTAATGTTTTTTCTGTCCTAGGCAGTGTAATAAGCTACTCCATTTAAATAAGCTCATTGCTAGAATATTGGAAAGAAAATTGACTAAAAAGTAATTTGAAAAGTCAAGTTTAGGGCAGTTCACACTTCCCCTTATATGTATCTGGCCTGAGATAATGAAACTGGATTCTTAGGAATTACATTCTAGTAAGAAAAGGGCGTGCTCCTTCTTTGCAAAAGATTTTTACAAATGATCTAATTGTGACACTGCTGCTTCATGAGCTGCAGACTAATAATTCCAAGCAGGTAAGAAGCTGTGGTTAGGAGTTTTCCATCCAAATTAGAAAATGGTGATCTGACTAAACTGAATCGTGTGAATGCTGTTGACACCTTTGACTGAGCACAGGTAAGAAGCAGGTTTACCTAAGCAGGTTCTTGTCCAGTGGCAGCCTGGAAGGTAAGCAGTCTGCTTGGGACTTCCATGAGCAGCTGTAAGTTTTTGGTGTCCTGGGGGGTGTTTTATGCTTTCTGCAGTCCAGAGATAAATAGGCAAATCCCAATCTGGCAGATTTGCTTTCTGGTTCCTTCCTTGCCTGGGCTCTTACAATTCCTCTTGTCTCTCTGGGCAGCAGTGAAGATTGTTAAGGTATTTCTGTTCAGCATGAAATTTTATGTTTATATCATTACTATTAAAAAACCTTTTTATAATGAGAACTGTTCCTTTAGAATGGAAATTCCAGTTTACCATCTCACCCTACTCCATGTTTCTTGAATTAGGAAAGCCAGTGCTTAAGCTAACCTCTCTTCAGGGAAGTATTCAATCAATAGGGACCAAATAGTTGAATGCCACAATAAAATTAGCTAGTCAACTGAAAATAAAAGGATATTTTCCCTCTAGATTATGTTTGGGGTCACTTGTGGTAAAAGGAAGATGGAAATGTTCTTTCTGAGCTGGATGTACTTTGCAGTGTGTGACTGAATGTTTCATATATACCTGGAGGGATTTCTGTCAGTGCAGAGGGTTATGAGCGAGCTGTGGAAATGCAGTCCTGGGAAAGCCTCTCAGGAGGCTTTTCCCTTTGAAGGCTGAGCCTTTCAGCCAGGAATACCCATTTGGTGTCCTCCTGAACCTGCTAAGGAGCTCCAAACTGCTACAGCTCTTCCACAGGAGAGAGTCAGTAGTCATTCCATAAGAGCTTCTGCTAGTCATCCACAGACATATGCTTTAATAAATGAATTTCCAGCTGTTAAAGAAGTCCTTTAATAAGTGCCTTCAGCTTACTTTAATCTTGCTTCATTCTCAGCCTCTGAGTAGGCTTCTCAATTGACTGATACTTTGATAGCATTTTCTAGAATAATTGTTTCTGGAAGATGATAGAAGAAGGTAGCTCAAGTTTGGTAGTTACAGATGCAGATTCCTGGAAAATCATCTCTATAAGTGCCCCTTTCTAATTTTTGCAATCAGGCTAAATTTGATTGTGCTCCGCTGATTATAAGCTAGACCAAGCTTCATGGTTATTAACATTCCAGTTGGGATACATACTTGATGTATGTGATGGTGTGGCTGAGAGGTATAGTTTTGAAGCGGAGTGAAACTGCTGGTTGTGTAACAGATCTGACTTGTGTCCTTCACAATTACGAGTTGGAGTGTACACATGCAGTCCCAAATGTGTGTCCACATACACACCCCACAGGTTCAAAAAGGAAAATGTCTAGTTTTTTTCAAAAATGGACTCCAGGATGAATTTTGCTATCTGGCAGCTGGACTGGTGCCTCAGCTTTTGAGGCTGACCTTTGCAGTATGGTCTGACAGAGCAGAGACTTCAAATAGGATCTCCTCCCTCTCCGATCACTTCTGAGCATAGTAACTACTTTGTACAAGTAACACAACAAATTGTAGAAACTGGTATGTCTGTGCAAAAAACTGTCTTTGAAAAGAGTTCCAACACTCTAAAATTATCATGAACTTTTACAAAAAAACTCCCTTCAAAGATGAATTTAAACTGTTCCTTGTAAAAAGGGTTTAGAAGAAATGTGATTCAGATTGGCTATTTTGCATTCTATCAGGGAGGCAAATGGAAGCAAGGAAGTGTTTATGACTCAGAAAACATTTTGTTTATCAGCATGATCTCAGCTCTTTTGTCCAAAACCTTTCCTGTTTGACACAGCGTGTGTCCTGCCAGAGATTGCAGGACAGGGTATGTCAGTGGCTGTGAGGTCAATGAGAAAGGCGGGAAAACAAGAGGAGCTAGTGAGATGTGGTGGCTATAGCTATTTCTATTTTTATAGGATAATAAAGAATAGGATTGCAAAGATGAAGTGATAAAAGGCATTAGAAGCATGCAATCATGTACAGTGAGTGTGAGGAGACAATGAAGCGACCCAGAAAAATACAGCAGATAAAGTCATAGAATAATTTATATTGGAAGTGACATCATCTGGTCTGACTATCAAAGATCAAAGCAGGGTCAGCTTCAAAGCTAGGTCTATCTATCTTGTACTCACGTGTCCACACTGTGCACTCCAAGCAGTACAGTCCAGGATCTCAAATTGGTTCTTGCAGCTTCCAGTGCCCCTAAAGACCCAGTAGGATCTGGAGCAGTGGCATAGTTTCTGGGAAAAGAAGCTTATTGCAACTCAGGTTCTGTTGGTGATGTGAACTTGTCTGGCATGGCAGGTGGTCTAAAGGAAGACTACAAGCCAGATTTCATCATTAGGACCTACTATTGGAATAACTACCAATATAGCTGGATGGGACGTGCCTGTGCTTCTCTGGCCCTTGCTGCTTGACCAAAAGGTGGCAGCTGTGGTGGTTTGACCTCAGAGACACCTTTGGCTGGCTGGATGCTGCAGCTGGGTGCTTGGAGGCAAGTCCAGACATGCAGGAGCTCAGGTTTACCTTGGCAGAGAAGCTTTAAGGTGGTGGTGAAGGAAAGGAGATGGTTTTGTTGGACGGTTTGGATCCAGAGCTTTATTTCTGGCCCACAGGCCCCTGAATGTAGCAATAGCTCCAGCAGAACTCCCAACCGCATGGTGTGCTTGCCCTTTTAACCCGGGCAGAGGGGGAGAGAGGGGGAACCAAGGACCACCAATCAGGTACAGAACGGGCAGGTCTCAGGTGAAAGAGACACCTGGATGGGCCAATGGCCCCCAGGGATGGAGAGCATCTTTTGAATCTGCCCAATCACTCAATGCTTCTCTGGAATTTCTGGGTTGATAGACAGTGCCCAGCAGCAGTCGGGGTGGGAGAAAGGAGGGATGATTGACACACCTGGCAGGGAATTATCAGGGAGGAACCTGGGGTATCCGAGGCAAACCATGACATCACACCACAACAACCTACAAGTCACTTTCTTGTTCTAACTCAACCCCCAAGCTTCTACTGACATGACTTCTCTCACTTTGCTTTCTTTTTGTTTTTTTTTTCTTCAAAGTCCTGTGGGGACTCTTGTGTTATATCACTGTGGTCTTCTCACCTTTGCATGTTGCACAGAGGGACACTTTTTCCAAAATACACTCTGTTTCCCTTCTAAAGCTCTGGCAATGCACTGCAGCCATGAGCCACCCTGACCCGTAAGTTATGATGGGTTCACGAATGCTTTAGGCAGTGCTGGGATGCAGTGTACATAGAGGACTGCAGCAGCTCCTGTCCATACTGTCTCAGCCACTGAGTTCTTCCTGAGGCACATGCTCAGAGATTCATGCTCCTTTTGTTTGTACCTCACTAAGTCATAGTAACTTCAAGGCAGTAAATTGAATTATGAGTGGGGGCAAGAGGCCAGAACAGATTGCATTTCACTTTTTTCCCCCCTAGGCATCTCCTTTTTTAAATTATTTAATTTAGAATGGTATTAGAATTCTTCTTTAAGCTGCTTTTCTATCCATCTATATATTTGTTTTTCGTTTGTTTGCTGCCAATACATGATGTTTTCCTTCTAATCACTTGCTAGCTTGGTGATTTTTCTTAAAACATATTCAGATCACAACAATTTTCTGGCAAAGAAAAGCATGAGATTTACTACCCATGAAATCTGCATCCGTATGGAGGAAAATAAACCCCTTCATATTTCACTGTCAGAAAAGAATAGTAGCCACAGAGTTATACTTAAATATTTAACCTTACAATATTCAAAAGAGAAGCAAACTAATATATAAAAGATACTGATTTCTCTGTCAATGATGAGGCATGTATATTATCTAACTGATCATGATCAGATAATAGTTTGTTATAAAAAACTGCATGTGTTTCAGAATACCGTAAGAGGATGACACTGAACAGGCTGTCATTACTGTCCATATGGCAGTGGTCTCAGGCTCCCGAGCAGAGTCTTCCAGTTATTTAGAAAGCTGGAGAAGAAGCAGGTCAAATTTCCAAGTCCATCGCACTTTCTCTGCCCTGAATGCTAATCCTGGTTTAAGGTGGAAAACATCTTGAAATATTTCATAAATAGAAATTCTTAGCACCTACTTTGTATTTCTGTTCTTCAAGCTGTTCTTCTGTAATTTTCATATGTTACATGAAAGCGGCAGAAATTCAAAAATTGTGTGGGCATCAGACTTGTGAAGAGAATCTGTAGATCCTGTGGTTGTTGTTTAATTTACATACTTGGGAATAGCAGGATAGAGCTCAGAGCTTGTTGATTTGTGTGAACAAGAACCACAGGTTTTCTCTACTGTCTCTTGACTTGTGGAATACAAACTTCATATCAGCTGGGGAACAACTAACAGAAAATGGACTGAGAACTAAATCTGTTGATTTCTATAAATGAGCTTTCTGAATGGTGAAACTTTGTAATTTTATTTAGTGTTATGAAATCAGGTCTGTTAGTATATTATTTCTTAGCAGTATTACAATGTCAAGAGGAAATACTTAAGCCAGTTCCCTCATTCATAAATGGTAGAATCTCTGAGATTATCTTGTATTTTTTTGTAACCAGTGGAATTTTTCAGTGCCTTACAAAAGCAAAATTGCCCCATTCACTGTTTTTATTTCTCTTTACCTAGTAAGGCTACTTGCATGTAGTGACATATTTATTTCTTTTTTAACTTGGTTTTTGCCTGTCATCCACATTCTTTGTGGCAATTGTAACTGAAATGTTTTACTTTCCTAGAATTGCTACCTTGTTCAAAACAGGTTCCCTTGGAGATGTCTCAGGGCATACCAAGACAAACTGGGTCCAGTGAACACTTATTTGGAGGACAGAGGAAAGACAGGACTATATCAGATATTTACTATTTCCCTTTTACTGTAGTCACTCACAAATTGCTTCTGTTTCCCTTTTTAGAATCCAGCATTACCAGAGTAGCCTTTTACCTGCCTATGAAAAACTGATAGGTGCCAATTTCTTCTCCATCTGAATGCAAGGAATCTAGAAGAAAATCCTTTCAGCCAAAGTTGTTCATGAAATACATGATTTTATTGCTCTGCAAATGGACTCCTGCCACACTTTATAGCTCCTTGAGCTGAAAGGTGTGCAATCTCTAATATAAAATTAAAATGTTGGCTACCTTATCATCTACTGCTGGACAATCACTGTTAAGTATACATTTTCCTCAGCTTTTTCCCTTTAATTATTTAACTTAGAGGATTGTCTGATTAGTATTATACCTGCCAAAGGGAGCTGTTCTCAGTGTATTATCTCATTGCTGATATATCTGAGGAAACTGGATGTTCTTGGAGAATATGTATGTGGTGTCTGTGTCTTCTCTGCTGAGAATATTCCAATATTTTGTTCTATCTCTGAAGAATCCCTGTTCTTTTTTAAAACACACACCCTTTCCTGTGTAGGAACATGGGCCTAGTTGAGGGGATCATGATGCCCATCTTCTTTTGCTCTTTGTTTCACAGGGACCATGTAGACCCCAGGGTGACTGTACTGTTTTATATGTCTCTAAAGTAAAAAAACATTGTGTTTCTATTGACGCTGCCAGTCTTCTGACTGTTTTTCTGTCGCCCATCAGTGATATCTCTCCTTCTGCAGTATCCTGCTATCACAGTGAAGATTTGGGCCCACTTCTCCATGTGGAGAGAGAGTTAGTCTTGGATAGCTTCTGTCTTGGTCGCTTTGTCCTTTGTGTACTGCGTTTTAGCACACAGCATTAAGCAAGTGCCCTCAGGCACAGCAGTTTCCTCTTCCCCTTCTTTGCCATTACGTCTGACCACCAGATTGATGTAAGTAGCATGTTAGCAGATGGCAGATATTATTTTCCTGTCAAACAGATAACCTGAAAAAATTGTCAGCTTTTATGAATAAAGGGTTGGAAGCCCAGTCTTTGGCTGTAATTTATCAAAGTATATCTCATTTCTGTTTACACCAGGTATTCACATGGACCCCAGTCTTTGATGGCAGTGCCCTGCACATTCACTGTTTTTTTTTTTTGCAGGGCAGATGACAGGGTGACAGTTTCTTGGGCTGCTTTATTTTTCTTTGAAGAAAAGGATAATCATCATCTATCTAAAGAAAGTCTGTGAGCCAGTGACATGTCCACGGAATGTGTAAGCAGCTGCCCAGACAGCCTGTGTTTCTCTGATGTAAAGCTGTCTTGGTAGAGAGGGGAAAAGAACCCAGAGGCACTAGAAAGGTCAAAACAGCTTTTGCTTTTAATGTGGTATAAGTTCTATTGTACTTGGATATTGGATGCTGGGGAAATACTTAAAAAATAAATGCAAAAGTAGGTGGTTTGTTATGATGTCTCAGACAGTCAAGTCAATCCTGCTTTAGGTAAGCAGCAAATCTAATTGGCTGCATTCACTGCAGCAGGAGCTGTATGACAGAAATACAATATGCACATTTGACTCTTCTTTCCTCTTTTATTTTTTTAAAAGATGTTTTAGTGCTTCACTGACAAAGGCATAAATTTCAATAGCTTTCTTTTGATTGTTGTCAGTTTAGATAAACGTGCCTGAAAAGTACTGTAATACAGCATTTTGCTTGAGGTATTTCTACAGGGATTTCCATTAAATGTGTACAGCCAGAGGATAAAATTAATCTGAAATTAATAATGTAGGGCTCTTCAGGAAGACTTAGCAAGTATGCCACAGAAATGGGATCTACAGATCTCACCCAACTAAATTTTTAACATTGTACTTAGAATGTGGACTCAGAATGAGTGAGCAAACATTAGATATTCAAGAAATGTGTGCCAAGTCTGCTGCAAGAAGCGTAGACAGCTAAAAGATGTCAACAGGGAATATTGTCATACCACTAAGAATAATGTGTTATCTAGAGCTTAACACTGAACACCATGTAAACATTTAATCACAGAATAGAAACTACCAAATGCAAGCAGTAGCATGAGAGTTGCATTCACAGCCTTGCACTAATCAAGAAGGTTGTGTTTGTTGCTTCTGATGAATAAATAATTTTAACCTTTTTTTTTTTTGCATGATTATGTCAGCATCCCATACATCTGCATCATCGTGGTGTTTGTGAGATCTTATTTCTGGCTGAGACAATGCAAATGTTCATTTTTCTGTAGTGGGATGAGCCTTCTAAAGAGACAAGAATAATGAGAAATATGATTGCTAAACCTTAGGGTGCAGTGCTGGTGTTCATAATACATAGTCTCATATACACACATATAAAATAGTCATAATGCAAAAGCAGCCATTTTACTTGACAACTTTATCACCATCTCCCACACTCAGTCTCTCAGTGACATGTGCTGAAGCTTCAGGTATTTCATAAAGAGCCAAAGCTTTATTGTTTTAGTTATGATCCAAGAACTGGTAGTGGGGGGGTTTCAGTGCCCCAGTGTTGTGGAAAGAACTCTTAGTGCGTGAAACAGGTTTCACAGTATGTCATCACACAAACCTTGTGCATTTTGCACCATACCTATACTTGGCAGGTTAGGGGAGAGTATTTTTTCTTGATGGGCAAGAATGGGTATCTTTATCAGAGCTGGGGTTAGCAGTTGTTACTCCTCATTTTCACCTTACGCACAAGCTGTCATCCTTCTAAGTGACCTCTTTCTCCATCCACGGAAATGAAGTGTGTCATAAATTAATTTAATGAGAACAGGACTCTCTCATTGCTATAAACGAATAAAAAGTGATCTGTTTTGCATGCAAAGGACTATCCTCTAAACTTCTGAGATCAAAGCAGGTCTCAGAGAAAGAAGCAAGTTTGAGTATTCTCTGAAAATCTTACCTAAAGAGACAGTTATTTTAATTATTATTTCCTTTGTTACTGAAACGTTATCTTTCTGCTGGCGTTAAATAGCTTAACAATAAGGTATTATCTTTTTGCTCTGGGCAAAAGTTGTTTCCATGTTAATATATGTCTCATCATAAAAGTTAATATGTAGTTATCTTACGCACATTTGGAACTCAAAGGGAAGTTGAACCTATCTTCATTTCGTGTAAAATTTTCTCAAAGACATAATAGATTAATCTGTTATTAACATTTGCCTGCAGCTATTTCTAAAATGCATTAGTTGGTTTCTGGGAAGTTAATTAATTCTGAAGGAATGATCAAGTGTTCTTAGCTTTGTGGGTTTTACATAGGACTAGGTCCTTACCAGAAGTCATGGTATTTCAACAGTAAAGCATTAAAAGGAGCAAGTTCAGAGCAATGCAACTTGACCTTTTCATCTTCCCAGCCCTGTAGAACTCCTAAAAAACTTAATTTTCATAAGTCACAAAGTGACTATTACACCATAAAGAGCAGCAGTAACTGTGCTAATATTTTTGTTATTTAAACTGGTTTCTTATGTTTAAAAGATACACTTAGAAAGACACAGAAGTCTACATAATAATTGAATATCAAGGGAGTCAGGCCAGTCTGCAGGACTCTTTTGTGCCTATTCTGGTTCAACATTCTCTAGTTAGTCATGTCTATCCCTGACTTTCCTGTCAAAGACAAGTTTTTAATGATGTTGAGACCTCACCCTTCAGACCTCTTCAGAATTACAGACTGTTGCTTTAGAGACACTGAAGTCTCTACCCCAATTTGTATTGTAAATCTCTTTTCATGGTGTTAGACTCATTATAAATCTCTGTCTGTAGCATTCCTGTTGCATTGGATAGGACAGCTTCGCTGGGGCTGCTGCTCCAGATCACTAGGAGAGCCTGAGAGGAGAGCAGGGATGGGACATTGCTGCTGGGCTCTGATGCTTTTTGTAGACTCCAGACTCTCTCTGGTAAGTGTGAACTAAAGACCTGTAGTAATGGATTTGAGTGCTAGCACAGAAGGATGAACATTGATCACTCCCTGAACAGGACTGTGACATGAATTACAACACATAACAAAGGAATGGAGGAAGTGTGTGAAGAAAAACTGAGAACTTGCAAAATAGGTGAAAGAGATGGGATGTGCTGCAATAGGAAACACTCAAACAAGTTTCAGTCCTTAAATCAAAATAATTAATAACACAAATAGCTGTTATTTCATTGATCTGAAGGTGTTAAATGGCTCAACTGAATGAGACTCAACAATATCCTGTCATTAAGAAAAAGGCAAGTGTCCCAGTGAGAATGACAGCAGCAAGAGCTACCAAGGGTATCAAAAATGTGACCTGTGGGGACAGAGTTGAGGAACGGGACTTTAGCTAGAGAAGGAGGAAATGGAGGGGAGACATGAAATTAGTTTTAACTCTCTGTGTGATAGCTGCAAAGAGAAAGTCTATCTTCTACAACTCTTCTGCTACTGGGATATAGTAAAACAGGTTTAGCAGGTGAGATATGGGATTAGAAGGCAGGAAAACTTGCTAATGACTGGAATGAGTAAATGCCCAAGCAGGATTTTGGGGTTGTTGCTTGTTGTCTTTTCTGAGCCAGAAATTGCTTCAGGAATTAGTGATCCTACCTTTTGGCCAGAGTATGTCTGACATGAGCTCCCTGAGGTCAGTTCCAGCGGAACTGTCTATAGTAATATGAATTTCATAAGATGAGAAGGATGGAGTCTATGCTACCAACTCTGTGTTAGTGGAGAAAGACAGACATGTGCGTGTATTTGGGGTGTCTCAGTCATTAGAGCTGCACAAGGGCAGCTAATTCAGCTTTCCCATTGATTATTGCCTGTCTTGCTGCCTGGAGAGATTTGTTGGTCACCCAGATAAGCCTGCAGCAGAATTTACAGTCAGCCTCTGGCTTGGGGTTTACATTAAAATCGTGGACTTTGCCTGACATGTAGCTGATGCTCACTAGCAAGGCAGGCTTTTCAGCTTTCTCCCACACCTGATAAATTATTTACTGTGCTCTTGCAGGATCTGTGATTTGAAGCTAATTTCATAATTTACACCATATCACCTCTGTAGCAGGAATAGACTTTTGTTCTGTATTTGCACCGTACCCAGTACAATAGAGCCTCACAGGAGCACAAGAAATGTAATAATGGCACGGAGGGACTTGCTTCATCACTAAGGAGGCTTTTCTGTAGTTTCCTTGTGGTTCTGTACATCTCACATACAATTACAGCAGAGAGAAAGAGCAACCTCTAAGCAAGCCTACCACACTGACAGCTTCTTACTTCTATTCACTGCAGCGCAGTCACATGCCATATATTAAAAAGAGTGCAAAATGAGCAATAACATCTGTAAGGCAAAAAGCAAAGGCAGTAAACAAACCAAAACAAAGCAGAACACATGAAGGGTGGTAGATTTTAGTGTCGCTTCCCCTTAAGGTACAGAACATTTCATAGATGATTGGCACATGGGATTGAATTAAAAGGAAAAGCTTATTTATTTGCATACTTTGAAAACTGCTGGCCATATGTAATCCAGGGGACATTACATAACTGTCATCCAGAGTTGTACATTCAAGTAGTTTTCAAGTAAGTTTAGCAAAATGATGTTTCTTAATGTTCCTGTAAGTACATCACAATGCTATAAGGCGACAAGCCTCTGTATACTTCAAGAGCATAAATGTTTACCTCCGAAGTATACACACACCAACCTGAATACTTAAAAAACAAGTCACAGTTAATTTTCTTCTAGTTCAACTCTTGTGGGTTTTTTTCCTCTCCTCTGTTACCTTTTATTTCATTTTACTATCAATTTGTTTCAATTTCTTCACACATCTTAACATCTTAAGTGTCTTAATTTCAGTTCATTTTAACGTCCCCTATTTTAGGTTGCTCATATATATATATATATTATTTTTTTTTTTTTTTTTACAACTGAATTTTTCTAGTGAGTGTTTCTAGTGAGTGGAGACTGTGGGCCCTAAGGGACCAAGGCAATGTCCAGGAAGTCTAGGTGTCACGTCTCCCTCTGTTCCCTCTGGAATTTCAGTCTCAGGATTATTTTGTATTTAAAAGCCCTTCAGTCTTTTTGGGAGGGTATCCTATGGAGGAGGTGTAGATGGATCTGCCTCAGAGCACTGGCCAGCCTTTTTCCCCTCTCTTTCTCTCAGCTGTCATGCTAATTGTGATGCTGCACTTCCACACAAGAAGGTGTTCGTTCAGATGTGCCACATATGTCTGTGTGGTTTTCCCCCAGAGGAAGTCCTTTGTCCATGTACTGCCTCTGGGAACCTCCCCTGCAGTGCCACCATCCAGCAGTCTGTAGTCCATCTTCTGTCTCCTTTTGTCTGGAATCTCTGTAGGTGTTGAGCTCCTGAATGTTGGTGTGGATCTATGTAATCATTAATGTTTTGATCAAGCCCTCCTAAGTGACATACTGCTTCCAGATATAGCCTGAGCTTCTTGAAAATCACATGCTGCTCACACATGTTGGGTCTTACACATCAAAATGTATAACTGAACTCCTTCCTCACTGTAAACACCTTGGGGCATAGTGAGATGTTGCTTTCTCTCAGCCAACAGAAGGGTTATGTGTTTTGCATCCTCAGAAAGTCCTAAATCCAGGAGTACCTTAAGCAACAAGTTGATAACATTTATTGGACTTGCTTTCACTGGTTTAGATGGTTTCTGAATCCAGGCCTAAAGGAAATTAAATACTCTTAACACTGAAGTGGGGCTGAAGATGAGAATTTACATTTGTAGATCTGGATGTTGTTTTTGGGCAATGCTTGTTTTATTTTCAGGGCTTGTTTACATCTAACAGATGAATGCTGGATGAATTTTCAAATGGGGAAAAATGTACTGTTTCAAGTGAGCAAAAACAAACAAGACACATACCTTTGAGCTAGCCTGTCAAGTTTCAACGAAACATTTCTTGCATCTAACAATTTTATGTTGTACAAGCAGAGTTTTTGAAGAGCAAAGACAGGCAATTTGGTAAATCTGTTGTCTGTAAAAGACAGTTTGTGTGACTAAGGCAAGAAATATGCTTTAATCTAATAAATGAATTTTTTTTTGTATAAAGACCATCCTAAAACTTTTATTTTCAAAACTTTTGGATTAGTTATATCAAATTGTATTACAGAAAAGTTTATTTGAACTTCATCTATTTCCTCACTCTCTTATGTGTCTACTCTGGTATAATTAAATGACAATTTATTTAAGTGTGGGGAGTAACTGTAATAGCAGTTGAATTTAAAAAGTAGTGCAAAGAAATGAAGTTGTATGTCAAATCTCTTTAGATCTTTAGTTACTATTATTGAAAATCCTGTAGGTCACATTTATTTTTATAAAATTACTATGCAAAAACATCAGTAGGCAAAATACAATCTGCATAATTGAAGGAAGTTAAATGATATGAAGAATGCCTTGAACAAACAGCTATGAGGGACGTGTACTTATACATAACCATTAGTGTAACTCTGTAAGTCTACTTAGACTTAATTACAGTGCTGCAGAAGCTGTGAGATGTGAAAAGAGACATTTTGCATATTGCTGTAGGGGTCATTGTATTTATGCAAGACACTGACATGGCTTTACTCTGAAGGGCTAATTGAAACAATTGGGTTTGACTACACTGGCAATATGGAAACCAAGCAAGCAGAACAATGGCAAGTGCCATAGGACTGCTCAGCAATCAGAGCTGTCATCTGGTCTGATTTGCACATGACATATCAAAAGCATTCTGGCATCTTACTCCAAACTTTTAATTTGATGAAACACACACACACCCAACAGCAAATCTCATCTGAATATTTTAATTCTTCCACAAATAAAACATTGCACAATCCTGTCAGCAAGCCTGGAAAAAAGCAATGATAAACTGTTGATACCCCAAGACACCTAGTTGGGAAAGAGTTAAAGCTTGACATTGATATCTCTTAGATTAACACAAATCTTAAGAGATTTTGTGAGAGTTACTGGTGTTACTCTGGTAAAGAGCTGGTCTGGTACCAAAGTTAGCTCTACAGTTTATCAAACCCACTAAAGACAAGGTAGTCTTGCAAATAGTGGAGTAAAAAATAATTTTGTGAAGCTAACTGTGAGGCATAAAAGGTTCTCTCTATGCTGTTTTTTTCCAAATGCGGTAATTGCTAAATAGACTCTTTTCTAAAGGCAATAGCAAGGCTTCTAACCCTCTCCTCAGTATTTCCCAGTATTGCTCTGTGTGAGTTAGGCCATTACAGAGTGGGTGGAGGACTGACTGGATGGGCGTGCTTAGCGGGTTTTTAGCGGGGTGTGCTCTGCTTGGAGACCAATGACAAGGATACCACAGGGGCACCTGCTGACCCTGTCCTCTGCATCTCTGTGAATCACCTGGTGCAGGCCACCAGGGGTGAAGGCTCAACAGGTTTCCAGTGAGGAGCATAAGGGCACACAGGAGAAGAAAAGATGTGACATCTCGCAGCTGGGAAGGAAGAACCTGGAGCAGTGATGCAGGCTGGGGCTGCCTCGCTGGGCAGAAGTTCTGCTCATGAGACCTGGGGGTCCTGGCAGACAGCAAACTGGGCACAAGCACACAGTTTGCCCTGGCAGCACAGGAGGACAGCACCATCGTCAGCTGTACAAGCCATGGCAGAGCTGCCAGCTTGAAGAAAGCACTTGGTGCTTGTGAGATCACATTGTGAAATTTCTTCACAGAATGATAGAAAAATATGCTTAAATAAAAAAAAAAATATTTTGGTAGAAGAAGAAGCTGGAATTGTGAAGTTCAGGGAGATGAAAAGCCTCACTTTGTACAAAATGATTAAGCACTTCAAGAAGGTGAAGAGCATATTTCATAGCAAAAACCATATGCCAACAATTATCACTACACTGAACTGGAAATTTATATTATACTGGATACCTGACATTTTGTAGAGAGGGGGAAGCAAAGTACTGGTTTATTTTTTCCACTGCATTATGATAGGAATTCTGACTTTTCAGTCTGAAGGAATACTAGTGATTTGGAAGGAAAGCATTCTGGGAGAGCACTGAGATGGAGTTCTAAAAGCTAAAATCAAGTTTTCTTAATCTAGAAAGAATGAAGAAACAGTTGAAGAAGAAATTAAAGCCTTTTGTGTTGGCTAACCACATCTGAAATATTTTAAAAGACATTTTAAACAAATGTTCTCCACTGCCTGCTATAAATCCTCTGTCTGGGTGGATTGTGAAATCTTTCTGTGATTGCTGGATTGGAAAATAATATGAATAATGCCAAGACACTGAGTGATGCTAAATTTTAATCATAAACCAATATCAGCCTCATAATAAATTTTAGAAGGATGATATTCGATTACTATGTCTTATTTCATTGTACTACTATAAGAAATGATGTTATTTAATGAGAAGTACTTTATGAAGAGCATGAATTCAGCACTATAAATTCTGTAGTGCCAGCATTGGATTAGAGCACATCACCACATCATGTAGATAGATGTTCCGCAGGCAGGGCCCAGTTTTTGTGTCAAGCTTCTCCCAAGTATAGTGAGGAGAGGCCATGCCTCAAAGAACTTTGTGTAACAGAGGCAAAGCTGAAAGAGTTAGTGAAGTGTATTGCTAACAAAAGATGCTGTCAAATATAATTTCTTCATGCATGGCCAGGTGTACAGTGTGTACTGATATTTCTGGGGTTTCTGACTGGGGAATTTGAAATGCTCCTGGTTTTTGGCAGTACTTGTCATGGTCCCAAGCCTGAATGCTTAATCTTTCCAGGTATTTTTAAGACCTTTCAAGTATTAATCCATGTTTTTCTGCCAGATGTGTTTTCAGGAAGTGTGCTTGGTGCTTGCGGGTTTTTTACGAAGTTTTCCAAAGATTATTTACACAATGAACCACACGTTTTATAGGCTCCTAATTAGATCTCACATATGTTTGCAATCTGGGAGGCTGCAAATGGCTACTGGGAAGTCCTGGCTGCTGTTTCCTTCTTTTCAGTTATAGGAACCAAATTCAATCAGGAATAAATTCCATGGATTTTAGGAGACTTGAAAAAGCAATTGTGTTCTAATTTATTTATGATACTTGTCAGACATTTATGCAATGTGAATCAGATCAGTGTGGTGTATGTCAGATCTGGATTGCGCTAGGTATGCAGTTATTTGCTCTACACGTACAACCAAAGCATTCAGTACAGCACTGACTGTAGAAGCAGACAAAACTGATCAGGCTTGATTTTATCTGTGGCTCTATAAAAAAAGTATTCCCAGGCTGTATGTCTGCAGATGAAATCATATTTCAAGTTAAGGTATGCATCCAGCTTTTTATAGTAACCCTAAATTCTGCACCTCATTCTGTTCATTGCAGTGATCTGCAGAGGTTTCCCCAGTGGTACTCAGTATATCAGACTCCACTCATCAGAACCCACTGGAACTGGAAACTTGGTGCTTTATGGGGCTGTAGCAACCCCAGGAAAAGTATTGTTTGAAGCACTTGAGGCTTTCTCATTGTTCAGAGTGAAGTAACATACGGATATATAGAACAAAGGGAAAAATTTTCAAACTTTCTTGATTCTAACCAGAGAAAGTTGTTTCGTGAAATGTTACAAGTCAAGCTCTTCTATTTTACAGAGAATAATTAATATATATATTTACTGTTGTTTTCAAAAAAGCTTAGATTTATTTCTCTAGATTGAGTTTAATAGGATGAATAAAGATTTTCATCAATATGTTTTCTGTAACAACTCAACCCAATCACTACTCCAAAAATATGTAATTGCTCTTTTATACTAAGATAAAGGATGTTATTTGCTCACAGTTACACTAAAGATCATCAGTAACTGATGCGATAGAGGTTCAGTTAAGATGTAAATGTAATGTGTCACTAGCAAAAGTCACAGACTGATCTTTATGGGACACACTAGCATTTCAAAGTTTTAAAGCAATACTTCAGAATATGAGTCACTGAGCTTACCCTGAAGCCCCATCCTGCTAAGTACATGGGGATGTTTAAAAATCTGACTTAGCCATGGCCCTGAGCATCCTGCTTTGTGCAGGGTGGCTGGATTTGCCAATTTCCGTGGGTGCCTTCCGATGTCAGCTCCTCTTTGATTCTGCAGATTCTCAAAACTTGCCCTTCTGGTGCCATTCTTTCCTTATAAGAAAGGTCTCATGGTAAGTTATATAAATTTGAATGACAGGAAAGCCTCTATTTAACCTATTTTCAGGAAATCACTTGAACTGAATTTTAAGTTTCTTTTTGAGGATATGCTATAGCTACCTATATAGTGGTTTTGTTAATTAAAAAAGTAATCTTTCATGAAGGTTCTTGAACTGCAGTCATCTTAAAGGGAATATAATATATGCAGTAGCATCCAAGTGATCTTGCCAAAGCTAGACAGCAATTTCTCTGGCTGATGGAGCACTCCATCATGAGAACAAGGAGACAGATTCTGCACTGTTTTGCACCTGGCAGATCTCCATTGACTTCATTAGGTGGATTTATCCTGAGTGTTGTAGATTTTCAGATGTTATAGGAATGTGACACAGATGTGAAAAATTAAGATACAAAAAGCTACTAGCTCTGGCCCTCTAAAAACAAAGTGATAATGCTGGGGATTTATATTCTAAATGTAGGAGGCTGAATTTACTAAATTAACCCCAAGCTTGGAATAGGATAGTAAGAATTTTGGAATTCTTTTTGGAGTGACAATGGTTTTGAAATTACTTGCAACAATGAGTTTTTAAATTACATTTTGAGCAAGAACAGTTTATCTCCTATCTGAGACGATACTAATTCATTGTACTTTTGTTCAGTTTCCCAGTTGACCCAAAA
This sequence comes from Camarhynchus parvulus, assembly GCF_901933205.1. Lineage (NCBI taxonomy): Eukaryota > Metazoa > Chordata > Aves > Passeriformes > Thraupidae > Camarhynchus > Camarhynchus parvulus. Next base: position 2,453,604 of record NC_044576.1, on the reverse strand, counting down.
ACAAATCTAATAAAACCTAGGGTAGAAAGTTTGAATTACTTTCTTGACCTCTGCAGCAGTGGCATAACTTGCATTGCCTCAGTACCATGTGCTCTGTTTGACAGGCTGTCAGCATCTTCAGCAGGACAATGTGCTTTTGGAAGTTCCAGCGCTTGTCTGCTGGGTGCTGGTGCCAGCAGCCAGTCCTGGGGAGTGGCTGAAGTGCTGGTTCTTTGTGATATCTGTCACAATGTGATATATGTCCACAAATAAATGATCCTCAAATGTCCTTCCTTCCACTCTGAAAGTGAAGGGAAAGCGACAAAGTAGAAATAAGGGAAGAATAGACTCAGAGGGAAAAACAGCAGATGCAGAGTAAAAAGTAGGGAAAAAGGTCAAATTGTTATCCAGAGAAGAAAGAGAGACCTGTAAAGAGCCTAAGGAAAAGGGACTTGTAAAGAATTTTTGTTTCAGGATATTTTTACAGGTTTATTGTTAGTCTGGTTTTGCCATAGAGAAGTGGTGTATCTTTTCACACTATGTGTATACATCTCCTCTCCCTGTAAGAACTGTTGAATTACTTGAACAGTGTACAGATGCAATCCATGTAGGTTTCATCACTGTGAATGACAGTGCTAGAGAGCAAAATCTCTTTCTTTTTGGGAGCGGAGGGGAAGATGTAGCACAAACACATTCTATGTTACACTGTAAAGAAAGGTGCTGACTTCCTAAACTGGCAGCAGCTCTCTGGCCAGAGAGAGAAACAGACAACTTTCCCAGGCATCATTCAGGGAAAAGTGCATGGGAAGATCAGAGAAAAGAATGAGAAGCAATTTTTATCTTAACTTGCTGCACCTGGCATTGTGAAAATGCGGATTGTGTTATAGAAATTTGTTCACCAAAGGGTGGTTTCTTAATTAGCCAATAGTGATGGTGTTTAAGTAAAGGACCAATCAAGTCCACCTGTAGTGAACTAGGGTATAAAAAAGCAATGGGTTTCTTAACAGAGTAATGATCAGCTTTCTGTGAATGCATGGGGTCTGTGTAATTTATTGCCCAATCCCAGCCAGGGGGCGTTGCGCTGACACCTAAACCTTAGAAAAGCTTCAGAAAGGGCTTACACAACAGCCTAAGAACTATGAAATCCAGGTGTGTAGAAAACAAGGTTTTGTTGGTTCTGAAAGCTTTGGATTGCCATAGGTGGTTTCTTTTAGATAAAAATTGACTTGCGAAAGTGATAGACTGTAAGAACTAGTTTACTAGCTAAAAGCTATTTTCAGTTAACTTTAGCTTTGTAAAATTTAGAACCTGGCTTCCAAATGGCTTTCTGATGGGGTGAACGTAAGAACTGAAATAAATAGAAAGCTAGAGCACTGAGCCTTCCCTATGAGAAAATTTTGCAAAATTCCAGGACTAGTTATGTAAGTAAATCCTGGAATTTCTTATCACCAAGTAGTTCTGGTACAGGATAATAATAACAGAAGTCAAAGTTGATGCATTAAAGGAGAATGACACCTACAGTTAAAGGAAATTACCCAGTGCTGACCCCGTCTGGAACTTGGACATACAGGGATAGGACAAGGGGAATGGCTTTAAAGTGCCAGAGGGCTGGTTCAGGTTAGATATTGGGAAGAAACTCCTTACTGTGAGGATGATGAGGCTCTGGCACAGACTGCTCAGGGAAGTTGTGGATGCCTCAACCCTGGATGTGCTCAAGGCCAGGCTGGATGGGGCTTTGAGTCACCTGGGTCTAGTGGAAGATATCCATTGCCATGGCAGTAGGATTGGAACCGTATGATCTTTAACGTCCTTTTCAAACCAAACCATTCTATGATTCTATGAAATATAGAAAGGTAGATTTTAAGATCACTCTAAGGAAAAATGAAAGAAAGAAAAACTAAAAAAAAAAAATAGGATTCTCTAAGTAGGCTGTTCCGAAACACAAATGTGTACTTCTGAAGGGTTTGGGGTCTATGCACGGAAAAAGTGCAACTTTGTTAGAGAACGGATTTTTACTGGCTTATTCACCTTACACCAAGGATTTTTGTAACTCATAGTTTCCATGAGAAACCTGATGCTTTGAAGCACAGCTTCGAAATCTTCTATTTTTAACACCCAAGACATTTTGTGAATGTAGCTTCTGTTCTCTAGTTGAATTGCTTTGTGAAAATAGCATGTTCTTTTCCTAGCCAAGTAACTTGAAATTATTTTCAACTTTTAAGGCATACAGACTGAGCCTTACATAAATGATTGATGAACATCACCTCCCACTATTTTCTAGAAATATTTTTTCCATTTAACATAATTTTGATTGTCATATTCATTTTAATGTCAAGGCTCATATAATCATGTATTCCTTATCTTACATTTGACTGACAGTAGACAAAGAGAGAAAGCATCCAGACCAGACTAAATACAATTTCTTACATATTTTTCTAATAGGGTCCAATTGTCCTCAGCTTGTTCACACTGGCATAGGCATATTGACCTTAGTGGAACTGGGTATATTGAGCCAAAGAGAAAATCTAGTCCTTTAAATTCCTTCTTTTTCTCTCTTGTGGCTGTGCAAACTATTTTATTACAGCTTGCTCTTTTTTCATTTGTGGAATTCAAAAGGCTTTATCCTTTTAGTCTCAAGCATCTCATCTTAATATTTTTAGATTTTTTAGAATAGTACTTGCAACACTAAAACCTTTCACCTTATTAGGTCAATATAAGAAATAAATATTATCCAACAGCCTCTTTTTTCTACTTCATAGGCTATTTGAAACACTTGACAAAGTGCTTATAAACACTGTCTATGTCCACTATAACTTTATGGACTATATTGTGTGAAAGATATGTTCTTATTAAGATTTGATCATCTAATGGCAAACCTGACCGGAATTTATAGTATGTCTCATGGCTATTTAAAATGGAAAACCAGAAATATTTTATTTCATGTAACGTGGGTCTTCATGTAAAAAGTTTGTTTAAACAGAAGTAATTTAGAATTCACTGTAAAACCAATTTTTTCACAATAGCCAGCATTCCAAAACCAAATACACTGCAGTTCTAGAAAATTACAATATATTTTATTTTGCTTGATACATCATTAACAAAATTGCCTTTTGTCTCTTCTACTAGACTTCGCATTGTGTGTGCTAACTTTAAGAACAAGAGAAGAGTGCAAGCCTAAAGATTAGAAAAACGGTGTTTTGACTGTTATGCTGAGTATTGTTGATATCTCCATTAAGAAAGTAATTGAATCAAATTTTCTTCTGAGGCATTTTGTCAAGGGAGCAACAATGTAAAAAAATATTAATTTAGATAATTTTAGAGCTCTGTTCACATTTCTACCTTAGCAATCTTAAATTCTGACTCTGTGCATGATAGAAGTGAATTGGTACTGAAGAAGGTGATAAAGGGTGGAGATTATAAACTTTATTAATTTTTTAATTATTGCAGCAGAGGAAAGTAGATGTAATCACTGTGCACTACAGCAGATCCTCAGAACATCACAGTACCTTGACTCTATGCTTTAGAATAATGCCTATAAAAGAGGACCAAGTACAAAGCAGAACATTTCACAAGACATAAAAAGTTGAAGGGTGTTTTTTCACTTAGTTATGAGTATGTCTGGCATTCCAGCTGACTGAAAAAATTGTCAGAATGTAATTTGTTATCGCTACACACTTGCTTTAAGCCACAGTGACAGTGCTTTATTTTGGAAACTGGGAATAATACCCATGCTAAAAGCATGCTCTCTTTGATTAAACTACATTTTTATTACAGCAAACTTTAGATATATGATAGTTTAGGGTGAACTGATTTCAACTTACTTGAACAGTTTATATTGCTATTCATTGTTGTATTAGTTTTAGACTGGGACTTTCAAACAGACCTAAGGGAGTTAAGTGTCTAAATCTGACTGAAACTTAGTGGGAAATAGAGATTTAGTTACCTGGGACTCTTTAGAAATTCCTGGCTATAAACTTGCCAGCTTCCTCAGTTTTTATTACTCATAAATACAGGTGATATTTGTCGATGTTTAAGGCAGAAAAGGATGGTTCGCTGCCCTCCCTCCACAAAAGACCATAAATGAGCTGGATCAAATCTGTTGTGGAGTATCTGTTACCTGCTGCTGGGACCATGTGGGCACATACTCAACTGTCCTCCCTGGTGTAAAAGGAAAGTCAGTGCATATTCTGAGATATTCAGATTGTATCTAACCATTCCTGCAAAGCTGAAACAAGCCCATTTGCTGTCTGTTCCTTGTGGTGAAGCCCTGGCACAGAAGAGCAACTGAAGGAAAGCATCTGCAGGATGTCAGATGGTCTGCACCCTTTTGCAGGGATAACTGAAAATCCAGTGGCCAGCAGCCTCTCCTGCCTCATCCTGACCTTCTGTGGGATTATAAACTTGTGCTAGTGGCTCTGGAAGAGGGGTAGTGCATCTCACAGAGGGATGCAGTTGGTTCTGGAGTGGTTGTGAGTAGAGCAGATGCATGGGATGTGGGATTAAGTGGCTGGGGGGCATGTTGTGGTTGTCTCAAGTGTTTGGCAAATGCTGTCTATCCCAAAGAGTGTCACCAGCTGCCTGCAGTTTGAGCAGTCAAAGGGGGTCCCCTTACTAAAGAACAAAGCGGTGAATGGGTGTCATCTTGAGCTAAAGGTGCTAATCTAGGGGAGAATGCACCTGAGGACCAGGACCTTCAAGAATGTGCCTGCATCATTATTTGTGAGTATTTGTAGTGGTGTTTTCTCATGTTAATGATGTTGGTGTTAGTCCCAAGTTGCTTGTCTGTCTAGTTTACAAATAAGAATCATAAAAATTACAATTATAAATGTCAGAGGCTGAGCTGCCTGCTAGAGGGACAAAGCTACTGGCAGAGGATTCATTCTAGAGGTCTGATTTCTTGGTCTTTGAAATCACTATGTATGTTTAAATGTTTCATAAACTATTTCATTGTCAGAATGTTCTGTAGACTGACCATGTTAATGTGTTTAAGAGTAACTTGTTAAGTAGCTTTTATAAATCAAGATTCTCAGGTTGTGTGCTGGTAAATTAGCCCTCTAGAAAACTCCAAATATTATCATGCTTTGAATGATAACCTAGATGGTTTTTTTCTGGCTATGTGAGACCATTTTCTTCCCTAACAATCCCATTGTCCTAGTACCTGGTTCCCTGGCAGATTTCCTACTTCATTTTGTGAAATATAAATTGTGAGTGCACAGGGGAGTGAGTTGGAGACAAAGAGACCACTCGCTCTGATACTCATGTGGCAACAGAGAGTGCTTATTCTCAAGCCCTGCTTTATAAAGGGCATTTGAAAAACCCGGTCTAGATATTTCATTGGTCTGATGTTTAAGCCCCCCAGATCCTGGGCAGTGAGATGACTGTAGCTTAGGAAATATATGACTGGGCAAAGCCCCTGTCAATCAGCCCAGGGGCTGGTTAATTTGGCTAGTACAAACTAGCTTGTACTGTGATACCTGGCAACATCTCACAGTTCTGTCTTCATAAATTTGCAACCTGCTCGCTCTCACCCATCTGCAAAGGCCATTTGAAAATGGGGTGACAGGAGACAGCGAGGGTTTAATTTGCATCACTGGAGCTGCAGCATTCACGTCTAGGATCTCTTAGGTGAGAATTTTGGCCAACATGTCGCACACTTAATGCTTAGAGGTTACAAGTTACAGCTTATCTCTAAAAACAAAGAACTGTACTGTCACTTCAAGAGTCCTAGATTTCTATGAGGAAGGTCATGAAGTATTCCAACATGTTCGAGCATCCATTGAAATGCACCTTGGGTTTAGGCATCCTAGGAATATTGTACTGCTATATGATTGATTGAAATACATGAGAATGTGATATTACCTTAAAGGGGGGGTGTACATTCACCCCAACCTTTTTTCCCATTTTCTTTGTATTAATAACTAGAAAGAGGAACAAAACAGCATTAATAATGTACTATTACCTAGGGGGTTGTTGAGGGGTTTCTTTTTCACTATGAGGACCTGAAAGAACCTCTTCTGGACGAGGCTTTCTCGTTTATCTCAAAGGAAAAAGGGTTTAGCTTTCGCAAAGATTGTATATTAATATATTTTTCTTTACCAGCCAAGTTCATGGCTTGGTCAGGGCCATGAAATTGGTTGAGAAAGGTTTTCTGTATTTATATTTTAAAAACAAGCTTTTATTACTATTTAGTGCAAAAAAAATTTTAACAAGAAAATCTTACAAATAATTAAAGAAATATAGGTATTTAAAATTTTTAGTTATTATGGTAACAATGTAAGCAATATACTTTTCTTCTTTTTTGTTAGAAGTTAGAAATTTGTTATTGATTTTAATAGGTGAATTTTAGTTTTTTTGAAATGATTACAGGTGGTAAATTCTCAGTTGAGAGACTTTGTAACTGAAGTTTCTTTATGACATTACTAAATTAATGTTTTTATGTATGCTTTACCAGATCTAGAATGTTAAAATGAGTAGTCTTTGAGTTGTATAGGTCAATCTAGTAGTATTGTAAGTAATAATGATAGTAGTGTTATGAGTAAGCTTAGTAACATACATTCTAGGATATTTTTAATACACAGTAGCTCATACTTGAGACAGAAACTTAATACTTTCTTAGTAGCTGTAACAGAATCAGCTATCAGAGACTTATTAATTTTGGTTTTAGCAAATGTAAGCAACAATAATAAATATTATACTGAGATTTCTAGGGCGTATTTAGTAAACAGTTATGCAATTTTGGAACCCTTGTGTGACACCCTTTCTATATTTTTATTCTTAGCATATATTATTAGCTTATTAGTTTGTGGAATATGAGGACTTTTGTATAGTTTAAGTATTAGAAGGCAGGGTGGCATTGAAGCTTTGTTGAGGTTTGAGGGGTAGGAACTTGGTGCTGGTTTTGTTGGTATTGTTTTGGTTGGAGCTGTTAAATTTTTTAGTTTGTTTTTTCACTGCCCATATGTATGGAGCTGCTGGCTTCCCGCTGGGCTGGGTGTGAGGGTGGCCTGCTCTTAGCTGCTGTGAGACAGCTGTGGCATGTGGCCGGTGCCATCTTTTCGGGATGGCTTGATGGCTATTACTCTCATGGCACCACACCCCTGCATGCCTCTTACTACTGCCTTTTGCTGGGTAGACCCCCTTTTTCTACACCCTGCTTCTGGGTTTGACGTCTGTAGGAGCTCTTCTTGGTGGTGTAGTCCTCAGATCTGCCCATGGGGGCAGGACCATGCCCACTTAGGGCATGGCTGTACCTCACAGAGGTTGGCTTGCGAGTGGGGCGCTGACATAGGCTGGAGCGGGTAGGTACGTCTCCTGACACAGGTGTGGCTAAGCTCCACTGAGTTGGGGGTGTATCTGTGGGGCTGGGCTACCCAGGCTTAGTAGGAGGTGGTCTAGATATTTCATTGACAAACCTGGTCTAGATATTTCATTGGTCTGATCTTTAAGCCCCCCAGATCCTGGACCAGTGAGATGACTGTAGCTTAGGAAAGATGTGATTGGGCAAAGCCCCTGTCAATCAACCGAGAGGTGGTTATTTTGCCTTGTACAAACTAGCTTGTACTGTGGTATGTGGCAGCAATAAATAGGGGTATGAATTATGTCAAGATTCGTTTTATTGTTCATGGTCTGTGTTGGAGGTGTGAGGTAATCAGATGAAAAGATGATGGCTTTTTCATGCCATTGCTCATACGTTTAAAAGTTCTTCTGAATGTTACAATTCCTCCCCCACTTCCCTCCCGCTTGAGAGTTTTTTGCAGGAAAATGGACATATGCAACACATGCACAATCCAACCTTCATAGAAACTGAGTAAGGTCACCATGGCCTTGAAGGACACGAAAGGAGAGAGTAAAACACACTCAAAAGTAGACAATTCAGGATGCAAAGGCAGACAAGAAAACTGCAGTGAGACACATGAAAAGGAAGACTGACTAAAATTAACTGAAATATTAAAATGTCTGTGTAAAAAGGATTTAACTGATCATGTATTAGCTTGAGGCATGAACAATAGAGAACAGTTTAAAAATGGCTTGCTTTTTGTAATAAATTGGCTTCACTTGATCATATTGGTCATGGCATGATGTCCTGTTAATTATCCTCCACCCCCAACCCCCAAAAAAAAAAAAAAAAAAAAAAAGTTATGACCCTTCAAAAAAACACAATCTGGTCACATTTTCAGTGAGAAAAAAATAATACTATGTTTCAATTTTTTTGGCATTTTGATATGTTGTGTCAGGGTGTATCAGTCATACCCTGGGCACACACAGCAGTGTGATTGACAGGACTGGAGAACACAGCAGTTCCAGCCATTCTCTTTCTGAGTAAGATATATTCAAAGAGATGGGATGCTCCTACTTCTCATGTTTTTAAATGAGGCTCTTACCCTTCCATGCATAACCCACACTTTCACTTCTTGCTCAGGTCCTTGGCTGTCACTAAAGCCATTCAGCCACATCCATTCCCTAATCATACCGTTTCCAGTGATACACAGGACTCCTTTAATATATGAAACATAGAACTCCTTTAACATAAGTGCTTTAGTAAAAGTGTAGACTAATAAAAGTTGCGTGTTGGCTGCTATGCTTGACCACAACTGCTTTTGCAAGACAAGAAGCCTAGCCCTGGAAGGGGCTATGATAATAAGTGAATAGGAGATGCTATGCCTAATGCTAACTGCTCTTGAAAGAACAAATCCAAGTGGACCAGAGTGATGAGGGAATGGAATGTGAACTCATAGGTTTTGCTAACCACTTGTCTACAGAGCAAGGGCCTAGCCCTTATGGGCTAAGTGATGAGGAGGAAGACACATGCTAACTGCCATTTTAATGACAAATGGAAGAACTGTCACAAAAGGGTAGAAGAATGTAATAGGCAAATAAGAATATAATCAATAAACAAATATAAATGAAGTATAGCTAATATAGTAAAAAAGTGTGTAATAGTAGAATTAGGTGTGTATTAGCAAAATAGATGTGATAAATGTATTAAGAATAATGTGTTGTGTTTGTAACCCTAAGATAAGGAAACCACAGGTCATGTAAGACCCCTTAGGACTGTGACTTTAGATAAGTGACCAAAACAAGGGTGGATGACAAACTTGTAAACATATAATAATGAACTTGTAAATGTATAATGACAAATTTGCACAGGTATGAAAAAATCATTAAAAAATTACCATGGTGGACACACGCATGGAGGTGTTAACCCCTGCATGCTCCAGGCCTAGTCAATAAAGGCATGCTTTACAGTACATTATTGTGGAGTAGATTCCTTTGAATCACCAGATACACAGGAGCTAATCACTTGGAATCTTGTTGTCCATGGATGGGATGGTGACTGAAAAAATTTGCCATTGCATGTTGATATTGGGTCAAAATATCCCAACTCAGCCAGCCAAGAGGGCTGGAGTGAAGGAACAGCCAACCTGTGCATCCATCTGCACTTTGGTGTAATAAATGGGATGGTTTTGCTCTCCACTTTTGGGGTCCATGATACTTGCAATACCAGTTGCACTGTGGTGTGACTGCAGGAGAGGCGCTCCCCTGACTTAAACTTGCCCCTGTTGGCTGCTCCATACACTTTCTCAAAATGTGAACTGGAGACATGAGGGAGTAGCCCTAAAAAATGAGGGAGTAGCCTCATGGGGCTGATTTTGTCAAGTTTAACAGGCATCTGGACTTACCACCCTCTGCAAGGCCACCTCCCCTTTTCCTCCCACAAGTGAGAAGATTCAAAGTAGGCCCTGACCCTCAGGGTTTTCAGGCTTTTCTAGAGTTGCTTTTGTTTATGACAGTCAGTTTCTGGCCATTTTGCACCTTGTTTAATGCAGGGAGGGCAAGTGGTGTGCTCTGGGCGAGCTGGGACTCACAGTGGGACCATTCAGTCTCTGCCACCACACCTGCAGGGCTTTGTTTGAGGTGAAAAGACTGAGAAGAGGGAATTTAGCAACAGCTTTTGGTGGGGGAAAATGGTGGTTGCCAGTGTGTGGGGCTGGGCTGGTGTTCCTGTGTGGGAAAATGGCAGCTGCTGGTGTGTGGGGTTGGGCTGCAGGGCCTCTCTGGGGACTCAGCCTCTGGTACAGAGAAAAGGAGAAAGTGTATTTGGTTTGCTTGAAAGCAGGTTGCCTGGAAAACTTTTACTATGTGTTAAGAATTTGAGCTCATTTCTTTGACTTTTGTGAAAGGAAATTTTTTTTGCCCCCTCTTTTCCTCCCCCCACTGCCTTATTTTCCCCCAGCCATGCAGCTTTAAAAGGTTGAAATTCTGTGTGCTATAGCAAATCCACTATAATATGCTGAGTTTGAGTTATATTCAAATGAACTTCTCGAATTTTCAGGCAGAATTTGAAGATAAGGGGTCTGGAAAAGTCAAACACATGGATGCAGGTTGTGGGTGGTATTTGGAGAGAGGGAAAGGCCAACTTCTGAATGGTCTTTGTTGATTGAAATGGAGCTGTAGTGATTTGTATCCACTGAGGACTTGGCCTGATGTGGTGAAAGGTAAAACACGTGCTTAATTTGAAATTCCTCTGAAATATTTTCCCTTCCCTATTCAATTTTCTTGTCACCATTTTTTTGGTCCATAAAAAGAAGTCGCTTCTGAAAAGCTCTCTTTCAAATGTACACCTCTCCGTGGCATAGATGTTATGTAATATCTTTAGTATCTTGGCAGTTTCACATTGTATAGAATATTGAAGACCAAATGAACGGCAACAAAGGAGAAAAAATGTAAATGAATGTATTACTTTCTCCTAATCAAACAAACTTGGAGTGCCTGATCAATGGGGTATTGACATAAGTCATTGAGAGAGCAGAAGTGGGATTCAGATGTTGTGCTTCAGTGGAATGGGAAGGAAAAACACTCTAAATTCAATTTTTCTTTACAATTATCTTGTAATTTGTTTAACAGTGTAGAAGATATTTGTTTGGGATGAATGGCACTTGTCAGTTAAATTTTTCATCTAGACACTTTTAAATTAAGCCAGTGTTCAGGGTTTTGAGTTGTACTGTGCACATCTTACGAAATACTGCCGCACATACCACCTATAATAAAAAAATCTCATACAGTGATATAATTGTTCTCTGCTTAGTCTAACCATTAACTATTTATGCTTTTTACAAAATGATGATGAAATGCTGGTGTTTCTTCTTGATTATAGGCAAGGATCAGTGAGTGCTTTGCAGCAGTCATGTAAGGTACTGAGATTTGGGTTATATTGGCATACCCACAGTGACAGAACTCTAAATCTTTTTCTGTGTTCTTCCACTGAAATCCTGGGATATAAAATCAAGTTCAGGATTGCTCTGAAGATCTGGCAACTAAATGTGCTGGTTTAGGCACTCTGTAAGACACAATTAGAGAGTTGTAAGACCCACTTCATGAAATTGCTTTGGTTCTTGGTTAAATTGAGGCTCTTTGGAATGATTCAAAACTAGGTTAAAGCCAATAGTACTTTCAAGCACTAATTCAACAGAACTTCACAATGTTCTTAAGCTTGTGTAGCAGAGCAGCTTTTGTAAATTCTAAATGAATTAAGATGCAACAGGTAAAAAAACCTCTTATAAGTGACAAACCAAGACTCAGAGACTGTCTGGGTAAGAGATGCAAAGCACATTTACATGGTGGAGTCTTCCTTGTTTGCAAAGAAGTGCAGAGTAAAAAACTACACCAAGAAACCTAAGTTCTTTAATAGTGGTCACTGTCTGCAGTGTGTCTGTGAAGCTCCATCCCCCTACTTCCCTTCAGCATAACAGCAGAGTTGAGATTCTTCTAAGTGGTTTTTGTCTCTGGTGTACATAAGTGGACTTAGTCCCCTTGCTCAGGAAATGTTGGTTATGTGACTGAATTCTGCTCTGTTTGTCTTTTCAGGTGAGGGGAGAGCTCCATTCTCCCTGCACTTCCAGCCTGAGTCCTGTCCTGTGAACTGGAGAGGTGTTGTGAACATGGCTACCAGGTTCTGGAGGCGTTTTGCAGTTATCTGTAGAAGTAACCTGCTTAATGACAGCTGCTACCAGATGGATATGGCTGTGCATGTGACGTGTAACCTGTAAGAGCCATTTTGTCCTTCAGTGGTGAGAAATATCAGCTGATCCTCTTTTCTTGTAGAGAACAGTAGAAGTGAGATCACAACTGGATTGATTTAGGCTCTGGCTTATCAAAGTTTGAGGAAAAATAGCAAAGAATTAAGACACTTTTACGTAAAAAAATCAGAGAAATCTCTATGGGAAAGGCAATTCCTGTACAGAGCCAGGATCTCACAAGTTAACAAATCTGACCCACACAACCTTTGTGCAGTGGTCAGGAGCCATTTATGTCCTCTGTGAAGAATAATGATTTCCATTCCTCAAATTCAATCTTTGTATCAGTTTTCACACCCAAGATGACTGAATATTTTTTTTTTTTTAAAAAACATCTACTCTGTATAGAATCCCAGTGGAGGTAAAGAAAGAGCTCTCAACTTCATGAGATAAATCTCCTATAGAAATACAAGGATGGTCTCCTCTAGCCACACTGAAGTAAGAACTACATATATTCAATCTTTGACAAGATATTTGCTGGGAATTAGCTTTATCCTTATAGGATCAACTGGTGAATGTGAAAGCTGTGCTTCTGAGACTGGGTTTTTGTCCATTCCTTTGGGGATGTGTTTGCTTGTACAAGGCAGTTCAGGGGCACTAACAAAAACCTCATCTCAGAAGGAGTACAGCTTCTACATTCCAAATGAATACCTGCATTACTGTCAGCTCCATTGTGCTTTGGGTGTTCTCCACATTGTCATTATTTGCTCAAAACTCCCACTGCATCACATGAGTATCACATACTATGAACAGGATTGTTGGATTTCTGGCATCAAAAGCAAATGTGAAATGAGGTCACGTATGTGGAGGCTGTCATGATTAATTTCCTGTACGTGATGCAAAAACGTCAACATGCTTGATAAAACAACAAATGAAGTAATTTTATTTTTCTCATATCTGCAGTAATTTTCTAAAGGATGCTTTGTATATATATATATTTTTTTTAGTTTGGGCCTTGACCTTCCAAATATTTATGCTTGTTAAAAAATTGTTTATCTAGATGACTTTAGTGGAAAAAATGACCGTAAGATCAAGTATTTTTTTAGAAAACAATCTCTTGTGTACTTCACAGTTTAAGAGTAAGGCTTTGTGATGCAAAATACCATTTAGTATCATACTCTCTATCTTAGAAATTCTTAACTACAGATAATTCAGTTCAGTATGAAAGAAAACAACTTTCAAGCATATCTTCTACCTCAGGAAATAAAGAACTTTTGAAATAATTGTTTTGAATTTTCTGAGCTTATTTCACCCTGGGTTCTTCCATGGTTTTAGGTAAACTGTCATTTTTACTGGCATAGAAACTTTCTCATTTTGGTTTGTTTGAAAAAATAAATCTGTGCTTGGTAACAAATGATGTTACTTGGGAGATAGAAAGGAACTAGATTAGAAATAGGAATTATTTTATATCTCTCTACTTGAAAGCTTTTGAAGTAAAAGGAAACGATCTGAAGAGAATTCGTAGTTGGATATCCAAGACTGAGAAATATTGGATATTGGACAGAAGTGAAGTAGACTGAGATGATGGTTTAACAGGCAAAGGATGCCTTAGCTTTTGTGATTTAAGGGCTTTGAAAGCATGGAACTAAGAGAAATGCATGAGAGAATAATTTTTGGTGTAGTTTTTTCCCTTTTTTTTTTTTCCTTTTCTGGGCTGTAATTGCAAATGTAATCTCATGAGTTTTTGAAACAATTTTAGTAACTTTTGTTTTAAAAGTTTTGAAGGCCAGAGCCTTCACTGGACAATCCTGGCCCAACTATGGTACAATATTTTCTAGGTGTGCCTGTAGAATAGTCTGGGTAGAATAATCTCAGGGAAAATGCAGCTCATTGTCCTTACAAACTTCTCAGATTATCTGCTCAAGCAACGCCTCAGTTGTCAGCAAGGTGCCCCTTGTCTGTAAGAATGGAATAGACAACTGCCACACATAAAAAGGCATAGCAAAGTAACAGACTAAATATGGATTTACTGAATGTAAATCCTGAAAATCAGTTTCTTAAGAGACTGCAGGAGCTGATAATGCAGAGCAATTTTGAGAACCTTTTCATGCTGCCGGTTACAGACCATCCTGATTTAAGCTGGCCTCAGGCCTGCAGTGTTTGTGCTAGTAAAAGTTAACTTAGTTATTACTGGAATATGACCTGCTGTATCAGTGGGCTTTGTGCTCAGCAAACTGTACCAAATCTGCCATGCTTGGGGGACAAAGGAGATTGTGGGTGAGGATTGTTAGGCTGTATGGGTACAGATTGTCTCAGAACAGAAGGGTACTACCACAGTTACCTCTTTGAAAAGGCAGAGGAAATGACATAACCCAGTAATCCCTATTTTTTTACTGTTCAGGCATTTTCTGATACATCAGGATGCATGCTTTATGGACAACTCAATCCTTACACCATTAATGTTTATCCAGTAGTAGAGGACTTATCTACTCGGTTCTTCGAAACCCCATTTCAGGCAGGTTCTGTATGTCACAGGAATGATTTATATCATCCTCCACCTACTCAGGAACTTGACTGCGAGGGATCTAGGTGCCAAATAGCTGCCTGAGCTGTCAGACTGAAGGGAGCTTGGTTTGTGCCGGAGGCTTTGGGCTGCTCGGCCAAGGAGGTTGCTCACAGCTCCTGCTCAGCCATTTCTCTCGGGAGAGCAGGCAAGAGACCCGCGTGTCTGGGGATATTTGTGTGCAGCTTCTTCAGCTGTCCCTGAGCTATCATTGCAGGAGCAGTCTGTCTGACCATGTGCTCTCCCCTGACAGTGGGAAGGCAAAAGGGAACATTCTAGCCTGCCCCAAGAAGCACAGAGACATGAATAGGGGCTGTTCAGTGCTAGGGACAGCTGGCTGACTGAAAGAATGGGGACATATCCCAGAAGAACCTCTTCATCTGGAGAAAAAGGTAGAAATCCTATGCCTTAGGTGAGAAGGGAAGGAACCATCAGAGAAATGGAAGGAGGCATTGGTGCCGCCTTCATCAAAATTACCATTGGTCTTTGAGTCCTTTTCCCATCAAATCTAGGGGTCTGCCCTCATGAAAACCTGATCATATCTTCTAGAATTTTTAATTTTCTTGCTTTCAGACATTTCCTTCTTCCTCCCAGGAGGTGCTCTCCCGTCACCTCTTGAAGCCTGTGTATTACCTATGTTTCTGAAAGGTGCTGCTCAAGTTCTATTATCTCTTTTTCAAATAGTCCAGGAGTATGGAGACAACAGCCAAAATTCCTAATAAATAAAAGATGCATGATTTCAAATAATGCAATGAAAATGTGCAGACTAACCTACTTGATCACGTTGTGCCTTTGGCAGAAGTGTTTGTGAGACTAAACCCACAAAAGTTATTTAACTAATCTCTAAACTGTTATTTAACAGTTCTCTAATCTGTCAGTCCCGCAATGCCAAGAAGTAACAGTGTTTTACTGCACTCCTCACACGTGCTGATTTCAAAGCTGGTATTGCAGAGGTCACTAGAGAGAAAAAAGTACCGCAGTGGTGTGCAGTAACCTGAGAGGTTAATTGTCACATATCAAGGAATGGGAGGATCCAAATTCTTTTAATTTAACCCCCAATTCTACCTCCTTACTGGAGGCAGAGCAAAGTTCTTCTGTCCACAGAATTTTTGTCAAAAGCCAAAAATGACTTATTACAGATTTTACTCTTCCTTTCCCCTCAGTTGAAGTTGTTTGGTGGTAAATCTTTCTGGGGGAAACATTTAAGTTAATGCTTAGAAAACTTTAATTCAAAACTTTTTCACTGAGAAGTCATTTAAAATAATATTATGAAATCTAATTGTCAATTTTTTTTATTTCCTAGGAAGAGTTATACAGTATTTAATTCTGAATTTTTAAAGAATAAGTTGTTTAATTAAAATCTCATGTTGTCTTGCCCTCATCACCCGCCTGAAATTTCCCTACATATATCTGCTAAAGATCAGGGAATCTCATTGTTTCTGAAAGGAAACAAGATTTGTATTTCTGCAAGCTCTGCTCATCTGAGTGAAAAAAACAGAACCTGACAATGAAGAATCTGTTAACTGCTTTGTTTCAAACACAGCTTCCATCTCCAAATAACAATACTTAATTTGTAACCAGGTTCTAAACAAAGTTATATATAAATTGAACCTTATGGAGCTGGGACCAATTTGTTCCCTTTAATTTGATTTACTCTGTAGATTGGAGAGAGAGATTAAAGCAGTTATGACATACTTATTAAGAAACATGGAAAAGACTACGCCTGAAATGGAGAACTCTGTTGTTTTACTGGAATTGCTGTTCTTTGAACTCTATTCTGCCCTTTAAAATACACTAGTTAAGCAAAAACTATTACTAACAATGCATATGAGCACAGTCATGAAGATACAAGAAAATACCTCTGCCACTCAATTTAATTTAGTAAAATTTATTGTATTTGAAGGTTCTTTAATCTTGTTTATTGTCTCAAATAATAAACAGCATCCTTCTGGGCTGTTGCTGGCTTATGGAGTTTTAGATGGTGGGTGCACTGACAATGGAATTTGCACACTCTGTCAATTCTGATAGGATCTGAGCTGGCTACTGGGTAGACTCTGGCAGCACTGTTCAATATAGCTGAGAACTTGGGGTTTCAGAAAAGGGACACAATACAAGGAAATAATTTGGGGGTTTTACCTTAAAGAACATTCATTTGAAGCAAAAGCTGTGTGAGTGTATTGTAATGGGTATGTATCTTGTTTTAGGTGAAGTGCCTTGCTTCCCATGGCTTGCAAATAGAAAAATAGTTTTTTCTTGATACCAAGCATAAATACTTAAAAAAATGTGGGTAGGGCAGGTGGAGTGGAGGTCTGATGGACCACAGCTAAAGTCTAGAAAGGTGTTCTGTAGTGAAGATCTGTTAAAAGGCATTGATTGTAAGAAATCGCAAAATATTTATTGAGGTTTTTCAACTGTCTTTTCAGGGGTTATACTAATGCCTTTCTGCTATCCAGCATTTGTTCAGATTAAAATTGCTAAGACACCATAAACAATATCATTTTAGAAAAAATATTTTTAACTGGACAAAAAGTGTATTCAGGTCACATTTTCTAGTAATATCTTTCAGATCTCGGCCTTACTGTGGATGTTCAGTGAGCTCAGATGATTTTATTTGTTCCCTGCTGATTCTCTTATTGTGCTGATTTTGTGTATTACATTGTGTTCTACACAGAGGAAAGCTGTCTTTTTTAAAAAAGAAATCTGCTTAACTTTTCGTACACACAATAATCACCAAAATATTAATTCTGTTCATGATAAAATAATGCCAAGCCCTGAAAACAGGATTTTAGTTCACTTATGGATAGCTTCTGAACACCTATACATTCTCTGTCTTGGTGTCATGTTAACATTGTTTCTGAAGTTCTAATTGGGACATTAAACAGTTGGTGATGGTGGTATTAAATAAACTTTCAAAGTGGCTGGCTAGTGATTGGACTGATAAAATATGGATTAGATTCACAATAACCTGATAGAAAGATCTTTTATTTTCTTACATGTTTAAGTTTATGAAGATGTTATGTCACATTGTATCTTATCACATTATGTCAGTTTAGCACTGTGTAAGATTTTGATGTGATGTGCTTTACCTCATAATAATGTTTCCAGCTTCAGAGAAGTTTGTTACCAAGAGGCACAAGACTTTGGTCATTTGATAAAATTTGACACTAATGGAGTGGCAACATTTTAAAGGCTACCCAGGTAAAATGCAGTGTGTGTGTGCGTGTATACACAACTATATCGTTTGAAAAGTAATTGTAGGAATAGACTTTATGCTTCCCAGTAAGAAAAGTCACTGTCTATTCTGGTTTCCAGACTGGACCTTAAAACCACTGGTCGATCTTGCCAGACTTCCACAGAAGAGGAAGAGTCAGCTGCTTCGTTTTTCAAGTTTAAGGTAATTCATTCTTTTTTCATGTCCTCAGTGTACGTATTTTTTGTTTGATTCATTGGCAACCAGAATTACTTCATATGAAATTGACAGGCACCTTGCAGGAGTGGCCTTGGGAGCCAGTCTTTATTTGTTTAGTTTTAGCTAATAGCCATGTGTATGCACAGTTTAAGAAAAATAACAGTAATTTAAGTGACAGAAAAGGGGAATTAATTCAGAGCCTGAAGCAAAAACAGTCCTTTCTTTTGATTACAGTTCTGGTGTCTAAATCTAAATCCAGCATGTCCTGCATCTTTCTCTATTAGTGTGCTGTCAGATATCTCAGGGTGAAATTTATCTCCCTTCTTGTTACAGTGCCAGCAAAAAGCAGAGCTAAGATAGAGATACTGTGTAAAAAAAGGAATTATTCTATCCTTTTTAGTATAAACTCAGCTCCCTCCTTTCTCCAAAAAACTCGCCCCCTCCTGCATTTTCTGTTGTTATGTTTTTCCTACCTGTAATCCCTCTTGAGACATGAGCAGGCCCTTGGCAGTTGTGTTCCCACACACAGCAGTCTGCAGTGTGGAGCTGCATGCATTAGATACATACTGCAAAAAGCAGAAAGTCTTACAACAAAAGAGCAGATTTTTGGGGAACAGTATTCAGAAGCAAGGTTATTTTGTCATGTGCTGAGCAACACCATTGTATGAATCAAAGAGAAATAGGTCCTGTTCTGAGGGATAGATGCTCTCTGAACTGCAGCACTGTAGCACAGAGACAGTGTTTCCATGGATAAGAGGCACCTAATTTATGCTTCCTTTCAGGAACCCAAAAAGGCACTTTATAGCACTTAACTAAAAAGTTGAAAGGTGAATAAGTAAAAGAGACTTGGTTGCAAAATAGTACCAGTGGAACTTGGATTGAACTGACATTGGGAAACATTTGTGCAGAGCAAAATCTCTTAATGGATGTTGCTTGTATTCTGACATTTGTAATCAACAGCTTTGCTGTCTTGCCTGCAGACCGTAGAATTACTGGGAGGGAAAAGTTGTACAGGTTGCAAAGTAAATTTTAATGGTTACAGGTGAATAGGACAGTAATGAAAGGATAAAATCTATTGGTTGGAAAAGTGAATTGTGTGTACAGCCAGCAGAGCTTGCCTTTTTGTGAGATTTAAGCACTTCAGCCAACCAACCAGAGTGTGTGTGTCTTCTCTGCCAATGGCAGAAGTCTTTAGCCAGTCTTTAACCCAAATGAGGGTTGTGTTAATTAACACACTAGTGTCGATCTGGTGGAAGTGGCTGAACTCAATCTGTCCAGCAAGACTTGAGGATATGCAAGTATGTGTTTTTTAAGATCTGTGTGCTTTCTGAAAGTAGTATCTTATACAATCATGGGTATATTGGGATGCTTTCTGAGAAGCTTGCAATATTATAACAAGAAAATAGAAGCAAAAAAATTAGAATTGTTGTAAAATTAATGTTTCCTGTTATCACCGTAGACACAGATCACTTGAACACTAAGATAATCAGTTTTAGAACTTTTTCCCTTCCTATCCTCTCCATGTTTTCTTCATGCCCATCATCTTGCTAATCCCAGATATTTTCCTTCAGCCTTTAAAGAAAATGAGAGTAAGGACTATTTTGCTAGTTTTTTTCTTCCGTTATGCTGTCTTTTTCAGTTTGTTCATATCATTATTTTCTCCCTAACTTGATCTCTGTGAGACAGCTGAGCTCAGAGGATACTCAAAGTGCACAATTAGTGGCAAATTATCAGTCAGCACAAGTGAATGTGGAGTCAGCAATAACCAGGGGAAAAAGAAACTGGGTATCTACAGGCAAACAGAAGTTTTTTAGTGCTCAATTGCTGGTCAATGCCAAGAGCAGCCAGTAAAAGGGGATATTAATTTTTTTATTGAATTTAATTTTTTAGATTTTTTAAAATATTCAATTTAATTTTGAATTTAAATTTTATTAAAATATAATCTAAATTAGGCCATAGCATTTACAAGAGAAAATAAGGTAATCTAACTATTATTTTTTAGGTGAATTCATAGCAGTTCTTTCTCTCTGTATATATAGGGTTGAACTTGGAAAATTACACACTTAGGTTGATGAGATGGTAATAAGCACTAAAATAAAATTTGTGGTAGATCTAAAGTTCCTCATGGAATGTAGCATTTGAAGAACGTAATGCTAGTGGTCCAAGTTTGCCTCTCTGCTCGTGATCTTGCCTTCTCTTTACAATATCTTATACTTGATGCTTCTACCATGAGCCTGAAAACTGCACTACAAAGACAGGGATGCTGAAACAGGGAGGGATTTGTGTCATATGTTATGCTTAAGTTGTTTCACTGTCATTTTAACTAATTCCTGTCTTGTCACGTTTTGGGTTTTATTAGTTCATAATTTCTGTCCTTTTAGATAAATGTATTTTCAGCCTTTTTGAAAAGGGTGGAACTGGTCTTTTGTTCCAGTTTGGGACTGACCTCTAGGGAAACTATGCCCTGGATAGATGTGCTTTCTGCTGTATGTACTTGGCAATGTTTCGTACCAGAGGTCACAGCTGCAGCCAGGTTGTTGGTCACCAAGGGGATGTTTCCAGTTCGTGCAAGCAGCACTGTCAATATTGGTTTTAAGTGTTACTGTGAGACCCTGATTTCAACTCTAAGTCCAAGAGCTCATTTTCTCAATGAATTTGTGTCATGAAAACAGAATGCATTGCTGAGGTGAATTCCATGTTCTGCTATCTAATAGAACCTTCTTTTTTTCACCTGAATCCAGCTTCTCTTAGGTTGGTTAGGTAAAACTTGCCCACACAGTTAAGTGTCTTGTTAACATATGGTCCTATGGGGCATATTTGTCTAATGGACTTACACCTGTCTTAGAAAGTCACTCCTGACTCCTGTGAACTTTTTAGAGTGGGCATTAACTTGATTAATGGTGTCAAAAGGTTTAGAGAGGTCTGGAAGGGTGAGAGTGGTGCTTGTTTATCATCTGTTGATGTGAGGAGGCCATCTAGTAATCCTTTGTCTGCCCAGAGCCTGGCCTGAATCCAGGCTTCGGGACAATACACTGATTTAGCTGTGAGCCCTTCATTAGCTCTTATCTTGTTTTTCAATGACCTTTAATCAAAATGATATTAAGTAGCAGTTCGGCTGTGATCCACGTATTCTTGTGGCTTTTTATGAAGGAAAATTCTCACTTCTTGGAAATATGTTTTTGAAGGATGAAAGTAAAATTTCCTCTCCAAGTCAGACATTCGCAGTTGTGAAGAGCTAGAAGGGGAAGGCAGCTATTGTCTTGTTAGGGGCATGCTCTGACTCCAGTGCTGTGGGTTTAGGACCTTTCTGAGCCTCAAGTGCTGTCTTGGACCTTTCCCACTGGATTTTTACAGTTCTTTTTGAGCCACTGTACATCTACAAGCATTTCCACAGTAGAACTCTATATTCAGGAAATAATTTTGTTCCTGCTAATTTTACACCACTCTTGGTTCTTATTTTGGAACAGAGAACAATAATTTCCTCTCATGTTCTGTGCATTACTCAACACTTCAGTTTATGAATTGAAAATGTTTTTACTGTTGTCTCTGAAGTTTTCTATTGATAAAGAAGAATTAAGGTCTCATGTAATCCATACCCTTTGCATTTTGTATGATCAGAGAAAGGCAATATAATGGCTTATTTTTGGTGTAGGTGATGATAAAAATGTCTTTGCTTGTTCTGGTCTTGTTATATTCCATACCTCTTCATAAAAGCAGTTTGTTTTAGTCATGGGAGTTATTTATTCCGCATTCCAAAACTCTGTAATCCTGTGAAGGTGTTTCAGCTTTACCCAGCTATCCAGTTGGGAGCCCAGTGGGAGTGGCTCTAGCAAGGCATCCACACAGAACTGGGAAGACGTCTGAATTTCTGTGTGGAATGGTTGTTCTCTTTCAGAAGTGAGGGGGAAGACACTGTAATTTTCCAAAGAAGGAAAATTCTTAAAAATTCTGGTATTTCATCTTGGCATTCTTTCATCCAACCTCCTCATAATGTTCCACCTGCTGACTTTTTTTTCAAATGTACAAATGTATAATTAATGTTCTTGAAGACACTCCCCTACCCCTCCAAGCAAGCCCTAAACGCAGACTCCTGTTCTTCATACAGATTGGAGATTGCTACAGTTATCTCAGTGAACAGGGGAGTAACTTCACTTTACATAGATAATTCAAAAATGCTATGTCCTCATACCAAGCACTGATCTCTTGCTCAACAGCTGTCCTGTGAACTTAGAACAAAAGCTTAGCTTTTGCATTTCAAAGCGGGCATGAAAAGAAACCTGAACACAAATATTTATTCAAGAAACTTAGGTAATACTGAGCAGCTCTTTATGTAGCCAAAGACACTGAGAACTTCCTGTATAACTGAACAGTTTTACATGGTAAGCCAGAGCCCCGTGTTGTGTGATATACAAGGATAGTGCAGTATGAGTTTCCAGAAATTTAAAAAGGAACCACGGAGTTCACTTACTCACTTTTCAGCTGTAGTTACTTAACCCTTGCAGTTCAAACAGCTAAATTTGGCAAGTCCCTGTATTTTGCATTTTACTTCCTCTGCTTTTTTTTCCAGTGAAAACACCAAGGGAAAAATTGACTTAAAGCAATTGAGGATGACCCCTGTAAACTTTTTCTACTGTGCAAGTTTTGAAAATGTTTGCTTGACATACTGAGATTTTTCCTTTCTTTCATACACTGAGTAAAGAAAAAAAGGGGGAATATCAGGGAGACAGTATTTTCTTTCTTTTCTCAAACTTCAGTGAGAGGAAACAAGTCAATATATAGGAAGTATTTTGCAGGTTGCATTTCCACTTCAAACTGCAGTACAAATATAGCTGTTAATGTTTTGTTTTTTTTTTTTACCTGGCATTTGTGCTAGAGTTGCATTTATTGCAATTTATGAAAGTGTTAAATAATATACTGTGGTGAAAACCTTTCTTCAATAGAGTCTGAGTTTTTAAAGAAATATTTACTTAAAATTTTATACTTAGTAGTGTCTCGCTCTAAAATTGATTTAGATGGAGTGAAAATTTGGTTTAACAAAAGCCTATCTGAGCTGTAAAAACCTGTTGGAGATCTGAGTGCTCAATAAACCCTCTGAATTAATTAAGTCACTCTAGTAAAGATTTTGAATTTAAATTTGCTTTCTATATTTAGTTTTTTTCTTATTCAGTCTGTTTAACAGTAACTTTTGACAAATTTATTTTTACCAAAATTCAGCAGAAAGAATATAAAATGCACTATGAGATCCTTTAACTCAGAGACCCTGACACAGGCTGGGTATGGCAGGTGTGAGTCTGTGATTGCAGCTTCCCAGAGAGGCAAAGAGGAGCTTTGTTTCAGGACGCAAGAAAACCTGCATGCAGTGGCTCCTGCACACATCCATCTTTTCAGGAGGGGTGTTGAGAAGGTGAGAGTTTGGGCTCTCTTATAAGCTATGTCTCTGTGGCCCAAAGCACTTCCCTTTGTCCTGCCTACCCTGGGAGGGCTCACTGCCCTCAGCAAGGGTGTGCAGGAGCAGCCCCAGTCGGCTGCACACCTTTGCATGTGGCATGCTGGGGAATTGGACATGGGGATGGAGAATGGCTCTGCTGGAGTCTGCCTTTCTCTGGCAAGTTGTGGCTCAGGGCTGTCACTGCCACACCCTCGGTGGTGATCCATCTGTCCTGATCCTGGCATTTACACTATCTGCTTTTGCCTTTATGTAGAGTGGTTCCACTCCCAGCTTGGGCAATGGCTTAATGATTGTACAGGAGAGCATTTGCTACCATGGATAAAAATACAGGTTACGTTTTGTAGAGGTCTTTACTGTCAGCAGCATGGTTTTGTAAAAAGGGGATGCAGCACTAGGGAAGTAGATGATGCTTTATATACTTTTTAGATTTGGGGTGGGTTTTTTTTTTCTCTTCTTGGTTTTACTGGCTGAGAAGGAAAATATGCACTGAAATTATGGGCTAATGAGAATATCTGCTGCATTTTTCCAGAATTAAGACTCCAGCTGTAGCGAAATTTGATGTGATAAAGATGGCTTGTTTTGCAATATGAGGTCAAATGATCCCTGTGGTGTCTGGTGCGAGAGTGCCCAAAGCATGGCCTTCTTTCAGTCTGTACTTCATATACTCAAAGGATTGCAGACAAGACTATAGGGACAATGGAAAATCTTGTCTAAATCATATTGAATCATATACCTGCCAGGTCTAATGTGTCGTGCTTTTTTCCTCCCTTTTCTTCCTGTTGCTTTCTTGCCTCGCTCTTTTTGTAAGATTTTGTTCATGTTTTAAAATTTAGCAATTCACTCAAATCCTTGAGGGAAAAAAAAAGGCCAAACAGACTTTGAAAAGTCATGGAAGGGATTAGATCATATTTAATTCTTTTTGTATAGTAGACCAAAGGATCAAAAATCCTCTTTTTCTACATCAAAGTTACTCTGTGCTCCTGTGGATTTTACTTGTTTCACAAGCTACAATAATTCTTGGCTGGGTTTTTTTTAATGGCAACAAAAAATGTTCTCTCAGTATGATGATGGTGTACTAGACCTATCAAAAGGGAAGTGTAAAACTCATTTGTCAGGGCAAGTTCTTCTAATAGCATCTGAATTTTGATTTGTTGCACTCCAGAGAGTAATAAATTACTATCTTTTTATTGGGGCAGGTGTTCTTAGGAAGATGATCATCACACTTCAGGCAATGAGAAGGGATATTTACATGATGTGTGCCGCATTGCCAGCCAACCATATTTTGTTAGAGTGTGCCCAGTCTCACAGCTTTCCCTGTTAATAATTAATAGGAAAAGTAGCAGGACCCAGCACATTAGTGCTCCAGCATTGCAAAATGAGTTTGGAAACAGCACTACGATTACTAGCAAATTTTTTTCAAATACCTGGCTAATTGCTGTTAATAAGTCAGTACTAAGAAGGCATCAGACGGTTGAATCAAACAAGCATGTGGCAGTTGTAGGATAACAAAGTGTTATTTTACTATAAATATTTGGGTGGGGAGCAGTTGTGCAGTCCCAGTCAAACTCCTCTTCTGCAAAACAAAGGAAGATTGGATGCCTTAAGTTTTAGCTTTCATAGTTTTCAGATCCTGTACTGTTTTCGTGTGTAACTCTGAACCTCATATTAAGTGTTAGTAAGTTCTCTTTGCAGGGTAGTTAGACAAAACAATCCTTTTCCAGCTTGAGAACCAAGGACAACCATTACAGCCTCAGGTCCAAAAAGCATAAATAGTGATGAATTGAAGAAATCAACCAGGAGGATGGAACTTAGTAACCTGAAGCTGTAACTTCTACAATTAACCCCGATGTGTAAATGGACCAAAATTTATAAAAGTGTGATAACTCATGACTATCATCCAACTTGTGACCATCTTGGGTCCATCCTGGGTGTAGCCCTGCTCAAACTCTTGTACTGCCCAAGATGTATCATTTTAAGGCCTTTTAATAAATACCTACTTAATTCTCTTAACTCTGTCTAGTCTCTGCTCAGATCAGCCTCTCTAGGCATCAGTTTGAGTCCTCTTCCTGCTGACTTAGCTCCCCATGATCTTATCTTGACGTTTGTTTGTCCGTTTGAAGTTGTGTGCTAAAGTGCTGCTAATTTAGCTCGAGTTTTGGCACTCCTAGAGATGAGAAGTGGTGTAAAATGGGCATAGCCACAGAAGGGGGGAGAGCTACTTTTCCAAGGTTTGTTTACAGCAATTGCAGACTTCTGCTGCTTGGAGTAGCTCATGAGCTGGTGTTACCTGCTCTTATTCCAGGGCAGCAAAACTTGAGTCAGATTAGCTTATCAGTATAGTGCAGTATAGTCTTAAAATAAATCTTTTCATGGAGGTGGATTTTTCCCAAGATAGCCACTGAAATATTCATCCAATGCAGTAATGTCAGTTTGCTTGTTTTTCTGCTATCACTGCTTTTACTGATGTGAGGCAGGACATTGCTATGCCATTTACAGTACCTGAATTAATTTTTTTGTTGTCTAGGACTATTTCATTGACTTGAATTCCCTTCTTTCTCAGTTAGTCCTGCTCTGCCCTGTTTAGTAGAATACCTTAAATATCTATACAATTTGTGATACATTCCCCTTTGTGAAAAAAACAAGGGCCATCTTTATGTTCCTAAGTGCACAGTAGCTGAAGGGGACAAAAGTCATCAGCTCTTCTGCTGAAATTGATGCCATTGACTCAGCCTGCTTCAATCATCCAGTGTATATTCAGCATGTGTCATGTGCAAATAATGAAATGTGAGCTGGGAAACTGTCCCCATGAAATATACCTTGGAGTTTATGGTATGCAACTGCCAGCTCTTGCTCAATCAGTGATTCTGTGTGCTTTAATAACAGCTGCCAGTGGCCACACTGGTAGATGTAAACTGCCATCTTGTACCATTCAAGTTTCGCCACAAGAAGTAGTCTGGCTTACAAGGTCACTTCCAGAAAATCCTGAAGGAGAGGAACAGAACACTAAATGCCATTGCTTTTCAGTGCTTTGCCATTGTCTGATGACGAAACTAATTATTACTGGAAAATGTTGTTTATTTAAACAGTAATTCTTTAATACCTCATGTTGAGAATATTCTCAATGGGATCAAATAATTCCTTATAATATTAATCAGTGAGTGTGACGGTGTTCACAGGGGTCTTAGGATGAGGGAAGAGACGAGGATTTGACTCCATGTTTCAGAAGGCTTGATTTATTATTTTATTATATATATTATATTAAAACTATACTAAAAGCATAGAAGAAAGGACTTCATCAGAAGGCTAGCTAAGAATAGAAAAAGAAAGAATGATAACAAAAGCTTCTGTCTCAGATAGAGAGTCCAAGCCAGCTGACTGTGATTGGCCATTAATTAGAAACAACTCTATGAGACCAATCACAGATCCACCTGTTGCATTCCATAGCAGCAGATAATAATTGTTTACATGTTGTTCCTGAGGCCTCTCAGCTTCTCAGGAGAAAAAATCCTAAGGATTTTTCATAAAAGATGTCTGTGACAAGTGAGGAGAATGAAATCATCCTCAAGAGAATAATTATTGGTGCTGCAACTAGTATGCAGCAGAAGTTATTGTCAGGTACAGACAGGTATGGATGTCTTCAAAGGGCATCCTTAAAGGCAGCAGATGAAGCTGAAATTTATGATCTTGGTATAGTGACTTTGAACAGAAAACGGTGAAGTCACTGAGCAAGTTGAAAATCATCTATGAATTTATGAATCCCAGCTCCCTCTCTCACCGAAGTCTAATTGTGTGGAAGAGCCCCAAATATTGTCTGTTTTTTCGTTCCACTGAAAAAGCAACTCACTAATCAGGAGTTGCAATGCTCTTCACCATCCGGAGGTGTTGACATGCTCAGTGAAAGGAAGGGACAAGATACAGAGGGCAGCTGTTTTGGGTTCAGACAAATTCTGCCCTGCATGAGAGAGGTGGAATTGGGAAGAGGGTGTTTGAGAGGGAAAATCCAGCTCAGGCCCTCTGCATAAGCATGAAATGCAAGTGTTCCTGCTTTTTCTCACTGCAGTCATCACCTGAAGTGCAAATGATTCTGCTTTTCAGAGCAGTAACTAAGGTAGTTTCTTCCATCTCTAAATTAATAAACTTAGTAAATCATATCCAGCATGATCTTTAGTGGAAAGTTTCACAATTTCTACTGGTGCTTACAAGGCCAATAAGTCTCTCTGCTTACAGTACAGTAACAGGGATGTGTGCTCTCTACTTACAGTACAGTAGAGCTTTCCCTGGCAATATAAAAATCTGTCCAGACATATAAAAGGTATGTTTCAGTTTTGTTGCACCTTGGCATGTAACACTTCACAGTGACAAATATAAATCCCAGTTCTGATTTTGGATTCCTAGCCAAAAGCAGTAGTAAGTTTTGTTCTTTCATACAATTTGGGATGCCTCTTATGAGATACATTTTCTCATAAGACTCCAGATGTCTTGTGTGCAAGGCAAGTTCTAGAGGCACTTTAGCACAGCACTAAAACTGGTATCAGCTGACAGGTCCTTATTTTTGTTTCATCTTCCATTTTCACTGGGGCATTGTGATCTCCCGTGCTTCTCTGTAGTTCTTGCTTTATGCTTCTCAGCTGCCACAGAGAAGACAAATTTTCGTTGTTTACCTTTGGTGCTAAAGCTTGGGAAGGGACCTTATTTCTTCTGAAGAAACGTATATTGAGCTTCTCAAGTTGTTCATTATGCAGTACAGTTGTTATGCTCAATTCACTCGTCAACCTTAGTCTTTAAGTGCATATATAGATACAGAACTTTGTCCTTTCTGAACTGCATTCATGATAATCTCTCAGCTGGGTGCTAAAGCTGCTGAAATTTGCACATAGTAGGGTGAGCATTTTCCCAGTTAAGGCAAAACATGTTTTCAAGGATCTTTTTAACAGTTCTTTGCTCAGTATTAAACTGTTAGTTTTTTAATAGGAAGAAAAGACTCCAGCTGCATCAGGCTTATTGTAGAAATTATTGTATAGTTTTATGACTTGTATTGTTCAGCAAGCCTGACAAGATGATACTAATGCTCTCTTCTGGTCATAAATTCTGTAAGATGCTGTCCTGGGTTGACTATATGATGCTTTTATCCCCACATCGTCTCATTTGTTTATGCTGAATAATAATAAGTTTTGCACCTTTAAGACTTGTTGCAGAGCGTGAAAGGGGGGAGAGAAGAAGTGCGCAGTTTTTTTTTCCCCTCAGACACTGCACTTACTCCCCCGCATTCCTGCGCCAGGACTGTGTTGTCTGCAGACAGACAGACAGCAGGACAGAGAGCTCTCCTTTTGCTTTTAGTTAATTTTAGCTGGCTGAGGCAAAGAAGAGTCCCTGGACTGTAGTTTTTCTTTCTTTGGACCTCTTTGAACCTGCTCTGGACTGAACACCCAGGGGAGCACCGGCAGCTGCACCTGTGGCCACCGGGCCGGGCCTGGCCTGCGACAATTCCAGCACCAGAAGGACTGATAAGAGACTGAGTGAGCTGAGCTGCAACCCAAGGACGGGGGTTTTCTCAGTTTGTCATCTCTTTTAGAGCAGCAAAGGGTTTTATTGTTTAATATTGTTTAGGTTCTATTGTTTAATAAACAGCTTTTTTCCACTTTTCTCCAAAGAAGTATTTTCTCCCTGACTGGTTGGTGGGGGAAGGGCTGATTGACTTTATCTTCCTACCAGAGCCCCTTTGGAGACTCTCCCAAATTTTGCTCTAGACCAAGACAGATGCTTAGATACCACATGGTTATATGTTGGCATAAATATGCTGATGGATACAGTTGTAATTAATTTTTAGACATTTCTTGTAATTATTCCAGTGATGGATGTCTATATTTGTCCATAATCTACTAGAGAAAATGTACCACTCTGTTACTGCTTCTTGTAAAATTTAATGGTTTCAGTCTGAAGTTGTGGTTCTGCTGTTGCATTTTTATTCTACAAGTGTACTTGTGGATCCCCTAAAATTACAAGCTGGACTGCACACTAAAGCATGGAGTTAGGTCCTAGGCATCGCAGCCTAGTACGATGCCTAGTGCTTGAGAAACCAAAAGGACTTGAAATTTGCCACTTCAAATGAAAATTTGAATACTGAAGCATTAAGTTGATGGAGATTAGCAAAGCAGTAAATGTTAGCAAATTATGTACTCTTTAGTGTACAGTCTTTTCTAAGCTTTCTCTGTCAATAAAATGCTGTGTCCAAAGATGCACTTATCTTGGAATTTAGAAAAAAAAATACTGATCTTTGCATTTGAACAGCTGGTAAGCCTTAGAGAAAAACACTTGCTCATCTTTCTCTCAGATGCTTACTTTCCTAGGGTGTATAGTTATAATCTTACTGTTCTAATAATCTTAAACAACTAGCCCTGAAAATAACTGAAGCGTGACTTTGTTACAATTTATCCTTCTTGCTGAAAGGGATTAAATAATATAAATCAAGGGTTAGTGGAAGCATTGCCTTGGATTTTAGATGCTTTTCAGGGCCTCTTTTAGAAGGCTGTCTTTGCATTTCTTTGTTAAAAATGCTCTGTAGGAGGAAAAATATCACTTGGGATCTATCTCTTTTTCCGTGAATGTTGTGGTGATAGCAACAGGATACAATGGTTGTCAAAGGAGCCAGGTGCAAGAATTGCTGTCTAGGCGCGCAGCAACACTCTGTGCACACGAGTTCAGGTCCATGTGCTATTTGGTGCCTGGTGAGACTGGTGCCAGTGACAGCATTGGTCATATATGACGTGAGGACTGGAGAGAAAGCCTGAACTTCTCTGCCATCTCTCACCTTTTCTAACTATCTAAAAAAGGAAAGAGGAGAAAGGAACATGATCTGAAAAATTCTCACTCTTATTGACAATTTGTAAATATGATAATAATTTTTAAATTTGGTTCTAATTTGTATTGCTTGTTGTTACGGTTTGATACTGGTGCAATGCCAGTGCCCCCATGAAAATATATTTTCCCTTGTGTCTGCTGTGAGATGTGACTGGGAATAGAGCAAAGCAGGCTCCAACTTAGGAATAAAGAAAAAAAAACTTTATTAATCTACAACTATATGAGAAAAAGAAACACACAGAACTCAGAATGAAAACCTTTCAAAAACATTCCTCCTCCCCCCACCAAATTCCAACACATCACAGTAAGACAAAACCTTGGATTCTCAATTCAGTTACCACCCCTCAGATCACCAACTCTCAGTCCACCACCACCCTTCAGATAATCAATTCTCAGTTCATCAAGAAGAGAGGAGTCCCTCTTGTACCACAGGCTTCCCCTGGAAAGTTGAAACCTGTTGAAACCTCTTGTGTTTCCATGTCACACATGGCACTGCCCAGAGAACATTTGCCATAGTGACATCTTCTTTCCATGTCCGGTGCTCTCACCACTGCGCATGGACCATCACTGCACTCTCTTGTCTCCATTGCCTTCCCGCAAATGCAGTCTCTGTGTCACAGGAAAAATGGTTCTGTCCATGGTTATACAAGAGAAGCCCAGCCAAAAGTCACTTCATCATCTCCTCCCACCTAGGATTCTTCTCAACTCTTCTGATATCTTTCACTTGGATGGATTTTCATCACATTGGCCATTTCCTCCTATTTCATCTCTATTTCTCTTCTCATTCAGATCCAGGAGGATCAGTATTTGTAAGGTTTCCATCATCCAAGAAAAGGGTTAAAATCTCAGGCTCTGCCTGTCCAGAGCTCCCACGCTGCCCTGCCGGGTCCCTTCTCACTGACCCCTTGCTGCACCCCCTCCTTCTTCTTTGGCCCTGCTGCCAGCACATGATACCAAATTTCAAGGTGGCACAAGTGCAGGCACAGGCTCTCTCTCTCTCTAGTGGGGGGGCTGCCCGATGCCTCTCAGTGCTCCTCCACCCTTCCATCCTCAGGGGCCTTCACCTCCCCTCTCTGTCCAAGGCCCAGCCTACCTCACCCGGCCGCATGGCTTCCCCTCCAGCACCCAGCCCGCAGCTGGGCAGGGGAGCTCTGACCTCTTTCAAGGACGGAACCCATGAGAGCTTCCCCCTGGCAGTTCTCTGCTTTTAACCCCCTGTGTTCTCAGAGGCATATCCACGTCCGAGATTTTTTTTCTCCTTGATGTGCAGAAGCGAAAATTGTTCCTGAGAATGTATCTATTGATACTTGTATATGCTTGAACCATGCAAATGACTGATATTGAGTTATGTCAGTTTGCCATATCTGCAGGCTATTTAAACCTTGAGGGTTAACCCCTGTTGCTATTGCTGGTATGGTTAATTTTTGGCAATCTGGACATGATTGAACAATTTGTTTTGCCTGCTTCTGAGAGATGTTAAACATTCTTACTAAGGCAGGTGCATTTTGATGATAGAAAGCATGGCTCATTCTGGCTTGTTCGATAACATTGAGAAGTGTATTCTGTATTGATGTGGCTAACAAATCAGCCATGGCATTGCCTTCTGCTAAGAAACCTGGAAGTGAAGAATGCGAACAAATGTGCATTACAAAATAAGGTTCCTGTCAAATAGAAAGAATGACAATTAATTTTTTTAGGTAACTGTATAGTTGGTCATTGGAAACCTCTTTTAGCAGAGATCCTTCTGCTCTCTCCACTACACCTGCAACATAGAATGAATCAGTTACTAAATTAAAAGGAAACGTGAATTTTGAAAAGACCCGTACGACTGCCAATAACTCTGTTATTTGTGAAGAACCGTCTACTTCCTCAATATGTGATTCCCATTTTTTGGTCTCTGGATTTTGCCAAGCAATCGCAGATTTTTTTACTTCCTTGAACCGTCTGTAAAATGTGTGATTGCATCCTGGGGTGCATGACTTCTTAAGGGCTTATGAATTAATTTTAAAGATGAATTTAGTAGCTCATGTTTGGGACAATTGAAATTTTTCCTGCACAAACTGAAATTTTTCCTGTACAATTTTCTAAGGCAAATTGCATGACCTCAGAATTTTGAATTAACCATTCCAAATAGATGAATGTGACAAGCAGAAAGATTTCTGCAAAATCCTTTCCTGAACGGGAAAACATTCAGGATTTAGCCTTTATTATCAATTGCAATATAATTTCAGGGCAAGTTGTTATAGTTTTACCCAGCTGACAAGATAGGAAAACCTACTCTTAAGATTATCAGGTGGTCCTTCTTCTTTAGATCCCACTGGAATATTAGACCGTGAAGCTGTGGACTCTCTAAAACTGTGAACAAAAAAGACAAGTTAGGATTATATCAATGAGCCTGGAGTGATTGGATGGCTCGCATCACTTTATCTAAAGCATTTTGGGCTTCTTTGTTGAATTCTTGTGGTGAGTTTAAAGCTGTGTCTCTTTTCGATAGATCAGACAAAGGGTTTAAGTCCTGGTTTGAAATGCCTAGCAGTGGATGAAGCCAGTTCAGAGTCCCTACTAGCTGCTGCACTTCATTCAGTGTTTTTGAATTTTTCCTTAGTTGGAGTGGTTGTGGAGTTACAGTTTGTTCTGTGATTCTGTATCCTAAATATTTCCAGGGAGGAAGTGTCTGTATTTTTTCCTTCGCTGCTGTGAGTCCTGCTTTCTCCACTGCTGAGATGATCTGATCTGTTGTCTCCTGCATTGATGCTTGGTCCTTTGCTGCTACTAAAATATTGTCTGTATAATGCAAGATGAGGGAATTTGGGTACTGTGCATGAACTGAGGAAAGTACTTTTGCTACAAACCACTGGCATATACTCGGAGAATTACGCATACCTTGAGGAAGTATGAGCCAATGGTATCTTTTTTAAAGGGCTGTTAGCATTCAGAAACACATAATCACGGGATGATTATATAGGTGCTTTTATTGAAGAGCTCTGGGTGTCAGGGGTACAGACCCAAATCTGACTCCAACATGGGTTTGGGATGAACATGTTTTTATACCCTTATCATTATATAACTTGCATATTAATTATTAAACTAATATTGTTCTATTGTACACATTGATTTCATCCAAGCATGGATTTTTGTAATTTCCATCAAACCCCCCAACATCGTTTCTCACTATTCTTGTTACAATTAAACAATAATTATATCCAATTACCAAACAACCATCGCATTTAACAATCATATCATTTATCATAGTCGTTAAAAGATTATACAAGTGCAGCCTAACATTTTCCCAGGGCCTACCAGGCCTATCCTTCCTTTCTAACTCCCCTGAATATTCCATGATTTTGTAAACATTTTATCCATATACCATCAAGGCCTGCTGACTTATTGATGGGATGGAAAAGGCAAATTGCCGTGCGTCATCTGGATGCAAATGAATATTGAAAAAGCTGTCTTTTAAATCAATAACCATTAACTTCCAGTCCTTTGGAATCATAACAGAAGGTAAACCTGGTTGTAAAAAACCCATTTCTTGAATCACTTAATTAACCCTTCTGAGATCCTGCAATAACCTCCATTTTCCACTGTTTGGCTTTTTAATTACGAGAACTGGAGTGTTCCAGGGGCTGGTAGTTGGAGTTAGGTGACCTTTGTTTTAAGGGTTCCTGTACCAACTGCTCTAATACAGCAAGTTTCTGTTCTGGTAAGGGCCGTTGGCTGACCCAGACAGATGTGTTAGATGTCCACATGAGTTTTAATGTGTTACGTCCATCAACAGCTTTTGTTAAAAATCAGTTTCTATTCTCAGTCCCCTTTGGGAGAGAATGTCCCTTCCCCAAAGAACCATATCAGCTCCTACTATAAACGGTTTTGTGGTGGCAACACAACCTTGAGGTCTCTCAAATGTGACAAAGTGCAAGCTATGGTGGCTTTCACAGTGACCACCAATAGCTGCCAGTTGGTCCAGCGTGCGTATGATGGTCCAGTCCTGTGACTATTTTGATTTTGATATCAGAGTGACGTCTGCTCTGGTATCTGTCAGGCCAGCGAGGGTGATGGCTTTCCCAAGATGCTTCAGGACACAGGAGAGTTGAGGCCGCCTGCAGCTGATGTGCCTGGTCCAAGCAATGAGGGATGTACTGCTCCATGACTCTGGTAGGAGGAAAGCTTGTGCTATGGTTAGTCCTCTAGCAGGAAACATGGAAGGTCTGGACATAAAGCTAATACAGTGATTTCTTGTGAACAACTGACAGATAACACAGTTGGAATGATATGCAAACCTTCTGCATGAGATCTGTTCACTCCCACTATTAAGAACTGATGCGGTTGTGGTTCAGGGCCCAGCTGTCCTATGGATATTGTATGAGCAATGAGCAATGGCATTTGTTAGCGTCACTGGCTGGGCTGTAGACTGCTCCAGTCTGGTACCTGGGGACTTTGTGCTCCATAGTCCTGCAAAGATCTGCTGCAGTTCTGTACTTGGTGGCCTGTGGTGGTCTCTGGCCTTTGGTACAGTGGTTCTTGTGTCATGGCACGTCACTGAGCTGTGCTTGGCTGCAAGTTTCCTGGAAGATGGCATGGACAACCCTGTGCTGGGTGAAAACTGTTAGTATTTTGACAAAGACCTCTGTATCCACTGTTTTTTGGAGATGACCTCCTTCATAGTTTAGGACATTGTCTCTTCAAGTGCCCTCTTTGACCACAGGAATAGCATGTATCCTTTGGCATCTGTTGGTTTTCAATTGCGCCTTTAAATGCTGTTAGAGGCTCTGCTAGGGTTTGTGTCTGAATTTCTACAGCTTTTTCCTTCTGCTTTAGGGTGTTTTTGCAGTTGTGATGGCATTAGCTAATACCTCTGCCTGCATAGCTGCTATGTGTTTACAGGTACCCAGGCGATTGCAACTATCCACTAGCTGTGTCAGGGTGGGCTTGGGGTCCTGTGGCAATGCATGCAATATTCTTTTGCAGCTTGGACTTGCATTAGAAATTGCAAGCCATTTTAATAACTGTTGTCTGGCACGATCTATAGGAATTTGCTTATCCAATGCCAATTTTAAACGGTCCAAATACTTAATGTATGGCTCATCCATCCCTTGTTTAATTTCTGTGAAGTCTAGTTCTGGTTTATTCCCGTCAAGCACCTGGAACAGGGCAGTCTTTGCTGCTTCCTTAACATTCTGAAAGATTTATCTATTGAATATCCTTGCCTGTCTTTGTGGGTCTGTGTAGGCTCCCTCCCCAGCAAGCTGATCTAGTGTAATATTTGCAGTGGCTGAAGTTCTTGCATAACGTATTAAAAGGTTATTTAGTAAACGTTTCCATGCCAGTTCCCAGAGATAATACTGTGTTGGAGACAGCAAAGACGTACAAAGCTGCCTTAGATCATGAGGCGTGAATACATTTGCTGAAAAGGTGGCTTGTAATAGACCTCTGAAATACGCTGATTCTCTTCCATATGAACGAGATGCTTTGCATATTTCTTTTATTTCTGCAAAGCTTATCTGTTCCCACTGAGGTCCTTTTTCCCCCACCGACATTATATTGGACTGGAAATACTGTTAACTTCTATGCGATTTCCCATTCTCCTTCCTGGACTGCATGCTTTCTTATCCTTTGCCAGGTATTTGTGCCTCCTGATGTATAAAACTCGTCCTCAGATTTAAGGGGGCTGCTCTGAGGGATGTGGGAATATCTTTTGTTTTGGATAGGCACTTCTCCTGAACTGGGCACCGCCATTTTGGACAGGGTCATTTCTGGGATGCCACAGCCAGCTCCCCCGCTAGGCAGAATGGAGGCATGCTGTCCCGGGGTGTGGACGGGAATTATGAGCAGGGAGACCGACCAGGCTCGGCCCACAAAAGGGGAGTGTCCCACATCTGATGGGCAGGAGCTTAGGGATGAATCGGAAAGGGAATCCTGGGAGCCCAAGGAGGATGGAAGACGCCCATGAGGGGCAGACCTCTGCGACTCTGAAACAAGGCGCCGGCCACGTGTGTTATTATCCTCACAGATCATGGACTCAGATTGGCTTTTTTTGATTGTACTGCCAAAATTCATCTATTCAATGCGTCTGAGGTTACTTTTGAGAGGAAACCAAGGGGAATTTGTTGGGGTAGGTGGTTTAGGAGAGCTGGGTTGCAGAGTGGTCTGGCCAGGATGAGTCTGTTTCCCTTCCTTCAGAGGCGGAGGAGGAACAGGCTCGGGAGCAGCTGGCCATGCCGACTCCCACCTGCCCTCCTGGGGTCGGGGTGCTTCAAGGCAGGTCAGGGACAGGGTTGGGGTCTTGGAATCTCTGCTTCCCCTCCTTTCTTTCTGCTGTAGCCTGCGGTCTGCTCTCTCTCTGCTCTGTGGTGTTCTGTGGCTTGCTTTTCACTCTGCAAGGTTACAAACTGTAATACCATCCAGAATATTGGATGCAGCTTTAGGCTGGACTTCTTATTCTTTTCCATACTGTATAATCTGAGTCCCACAGCATCCCAGAACTTTAGTGTAAGCATCTCAGACCTAATAGGGTTGGGAATTCTGTGAAAACCCATCTGTTGAGTTTTTTAAGCTGTTTCTTCTCAAACTTTGCATCTTGAATTTCTAATTTATAGTTCAAATAAAAATAAAGATCCTGCTCAGCTACAGACAGCTTGTTCCCCATTCTAACGCACCCAGCAATGGTTTTCAGAGAAGTCCTTCTTGGTCTGACTCCCCGTGTCTGGAAACACAGCGGTGTCTCAGCCTTGGCTCAGCCAATTGCAGTTCTCTGAAGAGGTCCTTAGGACTTCTCAGTGCATTCTCCAGCCCATCCCGGTTTCAGCCCCTTCTCACTGGCCTGGGCTTCAATCTGTGACCCCCCTCTAATGGCCTCAGATCCTCCTTTACCTGGGTTTTTTTCTTTGGTGCCACAAAAACCCAGTCGCAGGCCTGCACACTCAAAAATGCAAGACCAAGGAAAACATATCATATTTTGATCGAGGGCTAATCAAAAATTCCCAAACTGTGTCTCTCAATATGAGAAATCACAAGTTCAGGTGCCAGGTGATATAAGGGTCCCCTCTAGCCAGGTCTTATTAGCTCCTGGAGATCTATATCACCCTCAAGATAGCTCAGCCACCTCAGATGGCATAAAATCAGCAGGATGGCTTCTGTGGCAGTGTTGGAAACAGAAAAGTTTTAATAAAAGGCAACATAACAAAGCTCTTTACAGAGAAAAGACAAGCCAGGGGCAAGAGGCTCTTGCTCATGGTAAAACACCTCAAAAACGCGATTAGTTCCTTTTGTTCTCTTCTTTTTCTAGCAAATTGCTTAGGCGGGACTTTTTGGCTTCTGTCCAATTGGCTGTCCTTAAGTTTGAGGTGAAGTCCCCAAGGTCCTATGAGGTGTCTTTTTATCTAATCGAGGATAGAAACTTCTGAGCTTTTTTCCTTTCTAAAGAGACAAAAGATAGCTTTGTCACTCTGTCACTAGGGGGCACATTCCTATGGCCATCAACACCTGTCTCTGTTGGACAAGACAATATTAAAAATTTTTGACATTTACTTGGAAAGCACCATCATTTACAACTTGCTCTATCTTTTGATTCTCCTGAGGCTGGCTGTGCTCTCTGTTCAGTGCACTTGTGCTGGAGGTGAGCCAGAGTGTTGGTTGAAGAAGGCTACTCCATTGTTTATTGGAAGTTCTGGTGAACAGCCAACTTTGGTCTCTCTGGGTTGCCCATGCAGCTGGCTGCTGGAGCTGCAGTTGGTACTCTTCCCTGTTAGACCATCCTTAAAGTTTATAACAGGGCCCTTCTGGTGGTGATCAGGTCAGGAATCTGATCACTCTGTCTCTGGAACCAGGCTTCCCTCATGGGTGGAAGACCTGACAAGATTAGGAATCTCTATACTTCATTATTTGCAACAAAGAAAAATGTGGTGGTGGGGGTGGTGGGGGTTTTTTTTTGGTTGGTTGGTTGATTTTTTGTGGGGTTTTGTTGTTGGTTCTTTGTACATGGTTGCTTTCAGGTGTTTTTTTTGTTTGTTTGTTTGTTTGTTTGTTTGCTTAGCTGCTGGCTTTAAAATAGATATCTGAGTAATTGTGGAGATAAGATTTAATGTAAACCATCTTAAAAAGACAGATACCACCAGCCTTAAAAATCTGTCTTAATCAAAATCTGTTTTCAATGTCTGTTTGAAGGATTTTCTAATATTGCAAAATAAACTTCATAAGGTATTTATGGATTTCCCACACAGCTAAATGTATTATCACTACTGGAGAGCTTAATCCCTACCACAGCTTGGTGGTGCCTCATCTTTCTGCCTGGGGAGGCCGCTTAATTTATCATTGTGCCAGAGGAGTGCCCTTCCTGCCTAGCTGGCATGGCAGTGTGATGGGGAGAGTCTCCTCTGTGGCTGTGACGCCTCAGAGGGGCTGCTGCTGTCTGCTCCCTCCTTGATGATTGGAAAAATGTACCCTGAGTGGCTGCTGGCAAGGCACCCTGGGCGTGGGGGCTCAGGTCTGACAGCAGCCCACTAGCAGCACCCCAGTGCCAGGCTGTAGGACAGTCATGTCTAATGTTGTTTGCATCAGAAGGGTGGATGAGTCTAGTCAGAGCTCAGGGTTTACCTTGCCTTTGGCCTTCTCAGGATCACCTGTACCTCTCAATCCCCAAAGGAGAAGCATTTACCCATTGTCTTTTATCTGCATAAGATGCCATGTTTCTTTCAAATCAGGATTGTGATGGTACAGCTGCCTTGTAACTTGCTATACCTATACTCCAAAAGCCTGACTTCAGGCCAGAATCTGGAGATCTTGTTTGGCACACTGTCATACTTGCATCCCAGCCCTACTTGTTTTAAAACAGAAGAATGCTGTAAACCAGTAATTCTTTACAGTTTTCAAAGCTTAGAGTGTATTGTTAGCTCCCTGCTGGAGGGCTTTTTTCAGTTCCCGAGTTTATCAGGTTTTGTGTTGAGTCTCTGTGTTCTTGTCTCAGTTCAGGCAAGAACAGTCCCACTCATGTACTGCACTGCTTCCTTCCTGTCCCTGCTTCATACTAGAATACAGAATTACTCAGAAAGCCAGGGGGTTTTTCAAGACTGCCTGTTAATTATTTCTTCTCCATAGAAACAAACATTTTTCTGTAGTTACTCACACAGGCTCTGCACACAGAGGCTGAACTGAAGGGCTCAGGTACCTGTTGCTTTTGACACATTGCCAGGATTTGAGGCTTCCATAGTTTGCATCTGTCACGATTCCTTTCATTCCATCTGGAAATGAAGGAAAAAGCTCAGAGATGTGAAAGTAGACAGTGTTTCAGATGAGTCTTGTACAGTGACTTTTTTGTTGTTGACTGTCCAGTTACTTATATAATTCTAATTACTCTTGCTAAAACGTAAGATAAATGTTTTCTAAAGTTTGACATTGAGCTGACTCATGCTCTTTTGGCAGTCATTCCATATTTCAGTGATTGAAGACTTTTTTTCTTGGTGAAAAGTACTTTATTAAAAATAAAGGTTGTGTACATTTTTCATTTGTCACATCTTGAAACTTGAATTTGAGCTGGTAGAAGAAAAAATGTTCTTTTTATGCATTTTACAGGATAAAATAGTTGTCTTTTTCATGTACTTTTTTCTCAGTAAAGGAATGTAGTCTGGTTGGTTTCAAAAAATGTATTGTCCATGTGTGTAGGAATCTGTCTCCCTCCTGGACAGAGAAGAGGCTCCAGAACTCATGGATGAAATGTTAGAATCTGTAGGTGTGAGTGTAAGGCATGAACCAGATTTCTTTTGCCAGACCCACCTGCTTACAAAGGTTTACAGGTGTGCAGCCAGGGTTGTTTAGGTCAGTGATTACCTCCATCCCAGTCATCCATGTTTCCGTGTGCAGAGAGAAATTACTGGAAGTGAGCTCAGAGTGAGAAACAACCATGTGATGGTTCAGGTACACTG
Organism: Camarhynchus parvulus; assembly: GCF_901933205.1. Lineage (NCBI taxonomy): Eukaryota > Metazoa > Chordata > Aves > Passeriformes > Thraupidae > Camarhynchus > Camarhynchus parvulus. The sequence continues at coordinate 2,413,415 of NC_044576.1, read as the reverse complement.
GATGTCCTGCGCCCCACTGCCTTCAGGCTTGCCAGACAGAGACAACGGATGATCTCTGCAGAGGCTTACAGGATTTAATCCTCTTTGGTGATTCCTTGTGGGTCATGCCATAAAAATATGCCTGAAATAATTGCTGATTTTCAAACTGCCCTGGAGGGCCATGAGCAACTATAGTTCAAAGGAATGAGCCAAGGTCTGTTGAAAATTACTCTGCTTATCAGGTTCTGCACAGCAGGACTGGCTTGTAGTAGATGGATCTTTAATACTGCGTCCAGAAATGTGGAGAACGTACACGATATGAGAATCTGACACTGAGAAGCTCAAGCTCTTGCGCCCTGCTGCAGGTAGTTTGAGTTTCTCTTGATCCCAGTGGGATTGTTTGGGTGCTGGTGCTGTAATTGTTACCCATTTAATTGTCCTAAGGAATCCTGAAAGACATCTTCCCTTAGTAATTTTGCATGGGATGGAGCTGGATCTGAAACCTGGGCTAAACTTTCTTATACGAGTGAACTGCTTAAAGAGGGTATACAAGGGGTGTCAATAACCAGAACAGTGCTGGGATGGGGTGGGGAGGAGGGGATTTGTGTTTGGTATATTGTGTTGTGGTCTAGAAACTTCCTCTATGAGTTCAACTTCCTTTATATTGCCTAGATCTTAGATTTACTAGGGCTGAGGCTAGAGAATAAAATGTACCCCATTAAATTCTCTGGTTTGGTCAGTGCAAACTGCAGAGCTGTAAATGATATATATTCGTTAATTATTAAAAATTCAGACGTGAAATGTGAACTTACATCTTTGCAATTACCTAGTAAGGTACAAGAAAATAAGTTTAATTAAACAAGTGTATTTTGGAAACATAAAATAACAATTCCGGGTAGGTACTAATTTCAGATTGTGTTTGAAATACATTGCAGTAGAAGGACATTTGACTGCTCTACAGTAATCATCAATTTGTGTAAAACAAACCTCAGACCATTCCCTTTGTGCTGTTCTGATCAGCAAGCTAAGCTGTTTTTCCCAAGATGAAGATGTTTCTAGCAGATGTCCAAGCAGAGAAGTATGTTCCAATGTTGTGTGATGTGTGGAGTGTGCACTTGAGATACCAGTTTATGGAATCTGGAAGTGGTAGGAGAGTGCCTTAATTTTAATAGTGTAACTTGATGCTGATTTGTTCTGGGGTGCTGAGAGCTGGTCAGAAGGAGCATTGCCTGACAAAAGAACAATCACTTGCTCTCTACAGAGGACTTGGGATTTCTGTGGCATGATTTGACCAGAGTCAAGACAAAAAAGCTTATTTTGCATGCACTGAGCTCTCTTCTTGAGCTGCAGGGCATGAAGTTGTGGCTCTCAACTTGGGAAGGAGAGAAAAGAGATGTTTAAATAATCAAGTCACCAATTCTGGGTATATTTGTGAAGTCTCACAAATTGTAAGGCTTGTAAAAAAACCCAATCAAATCAAGCCTTGTAGTGCTATACAGCAAATTCTTATGTGCACAGTTCTGGACAGGCTTTCCTGCTCCAACAGAAAAGCTTAGAAATCAAGGTTTTATGAAAACTGATTAAAAACAATGATGTGACTGTAGTACAACTTTCTGCAGGAACAATTTCCAATGCTTAATCAGAAAGGTTAATTACAGGTATGCAGTTTCCTTTTTGTTTCTTCTCCATGGTCTCCATTAGTCTTTCCCAGAATTGCACAGGTTAGTGGATCCTGTGCTGGCAAAGCCCTCAGCATCCCACTGTGGTGACTGAGAGGGTGGCACTGGTGGGACTGGTCCTCAGCTGTGTCAGACCACCAGTGTGTGCAGGAGAAATTCAAGCCAGTCCATAAGCTTAACAGTATTCCCCTGCTTTAAATGGCAAAAAGTTTTCACATTTCCTAACTTCAGTAAGTTTCAAGAAAACAAACATTTGACTGTCAAAAAAAGTGCTTTTTAATTTTTATAGAGCAGGCAATTTTTAATAGAGAAGTTGTTCCAAATGTCAGACACTGGCTCTGTTGTTCCAAGTATCAGACACTGGCTCTCTACTTGCAAGTCAGGATTTCTGTGCAGTGGCTTGGCATGTAATATATGATATTGTTGCATCGGCGAGGGAAAACTCGGAGCTCTCAATATGACAGAACAGCAAGCTTCATTTATTCATCAGAGCATCAGACCTTTATACAGTAAAATAATAAGCTAATGCATATTCTGTAATTTAGCAATCTACTGGTTATTCTGTACATGTCAGCTCCACCTTGTTTTTACATTCTTTAACAATTAGACTCCTTTTTCTCATGCTATTTTTTAACCACCGTATCTGTGAACAAGGACACAGCGGCCTTGCTACATCCAAAGCTTCAGATTAGCTGAGTTCGGTACTTTCCAAGCTTCCGCCACCTGGGCTATGTCTATGTGACTCTGGTCATGTAACTATTCCTCAACATGACATTAACTCCATCTAACCTAGATGCCATCTTTTCAAAGTGTGCAATAATTGTATTCAGCAGAAACTGAGCAAGGATGTCTGCAACTGGAGCTGTAGAAAATAGTATACATCATTTATCATCTTGGTCTCCAAACAAGAAGCAGAAAAGTTCTCAAGAATCTTTAAAAGAATATTTTCAAACTAAAATTCCTTTCATATGATCTTAGAGTGCTGCTTTTTTTCTTCAACATAAGTGTCAACATGTGGAACTCCAAGCTGTATGAAAATAGCTGCATATGACCAGCAGCTGAGGAGCTTGATAGTTTCTTAGGCAACTTAAGAACTATTTCTTTTGTTAAAACTATTTCTTTGGAATATTTGCCTGTCATAAAGATTGTACAACACCTTTGCAGTTCAAGACAGAAGACAATTTTTTTCCACAATTTGGTGTATTTTAGCTCTGGACATTGTTACATTAATTTGCAAATACATTATATTGTCAGTCTATTGTCAATGAAGAAACAGTTCTCTTGGCCTGAAAAAAAGTATGTTTTTGGGATTTTTGTTTATGGGACATAAAGTTGAAATAGTATGGGTTTTTTTCTTTATGCAAAGAGAAAGTTTTATAAGGGTATTTGTTAATGTCCTGTAATTAGGAATTTGATCAGGACATATTTTTTGGAAACTTTGTATGCACACGCACAGCTGTTCCTAAATATAGAACAAATGGGAGTTTAAAAGCTCTGGGCTTATATGTTTGATCCACTATTAGTCTTATTATTAGTCTATATTGACTATAGACTATTAGTCTGTACTATTTAGCATGTATTGCTTGAGAAGCAATTACATGGTTCATCCCTTTCTGTCCATGACTACTCTGCATGGCAAATGAACAAGTTCTGACATTTTAAAATTTGAGGTGCATTTTTTCCCATCTTTGCATGTAAACATCTGATATGCAAAAGACACTTAGAAAAAGGTTATGTGCATAATGCTAGACTAAAGAGCAAAATAGCTAATAGGTTGTTAAGTGGTAATTTTTCAGATAAGGTTCTAAAACCAGTGATTTTGTGTACCCCTTAGATATGAGTGCCATAGGCTCTTAAACTGTCTCAACTAAAAGATCCGTATTTCGATAGTGTTCATATTTGCTTAATTTCTTTGTGTACTTTCCATCACTTTGTTTGCTTTTTCAAGAGGCAGAAGATGAATCTGCCAGCTATATCCCTCTAATTATGTGTTATTTCAAATGTAGATTTAATAATCTAGCTTTAGTAAATGTCTTTTTAACCATTTAACACTTTTCTATGGCTTTAAACCATATTTCAGTTACAAAATCAAGTTGTTATTTTTCAGTAAAAAATAAATGGAATGCACATCCTGCCTTGTAAGTAAGGAGATAGGGTAGGGAAAGAAATGTCCAGAGCAATAAAATCTGTTCCTCATTAAGACCATTATCGGCCTTAATGTAATCATGTTCAAGTCCAAGCATCCCTCAATCAATGCAGTCTGGACAGATAACAGAACAACTCTCCAGAAAGTACAGATAACACCAGTGTCAGTAGTCTGACTTGGACAGAGGCTTAAATATGCATCCAGAAAGCAATGAAACCAAGAGATAAGAGAGAGCTCTGAACCATGTCTCTGGTGACACAAGTCATATACTTCAAGTAGTAATTTTTTGATAGTTGAGTGTACTTTTTTCATCAATAAAGGCAGTATGACCAGAATGAAAAATACTTGCTGCAAGGGCAAAGCTGAAATCTCTTTTGGAGAGCGGTAGTGGAGAGACCTTTAGGTGTTTCTCAGTAGCCTTGTTTAAAAGCCAACATTTTGAACACTCCAGCAAAAGAAAAGTCAATGTTGTTTTTTTTCCCCTTTTCTTTTCCTCCTTCCTCCAGCTTTTCATATTTATTAATGTGGTTTTCTCAGAGACCCAGGCTTCTGGCCAGCTAGTTTGTTGTCTGTTCTGAAGGAGTTCTCTTAACAACACTGGGGAATCAGGAGGCTAGGATTTAAATGCTTTTGTATTTTAAGGTGTATAAATGAAAGAAGGCCCAGGAATGTTGAGTATTATGAATGGTGGTGTGACCAACAAATGGCTCCTAACTTTGGGACTGCCCATATGACTTACACCCCCCGATTATGTGACCCATGAGGAGAATGGAGGAGCTTGACTAGTGTATGAGTGGCAGGAGATTCTGCAGTGTTTGGGCTTAGGTGTTCATTTGTTTTATTTTTGTTTGGTTTTTTGCGGTCGCTCGTGGAGGCGAGCCCGGCAAAGCTCCACAGCAGAGCAGGGAGCAGAAGGGTGAGCGAGCCGGCAGCAGGGTTGGGCCAACAGGCACAGCCTGTGCACAAGGCAAGGCAACCTGCTGGCTACCTGGGTCCTCCCGGCGTCTGAGGCACGGGAAGGCGACCCAGATGAAGCGAGTCAAAACCAGTTAAATGAATGTCACATCTGGTAGCTATTTTTCCCCCCGATGCTCGGGGGGGAACTGGCGGCAGGCTCCCTTTTGGCTCTCTCCCCCCCTGCGGCAAACAGATGGTAAGTGCCTGCTTTGATTTGTGTCCGCACTCAGGGGGCCACTGCGCTCTGCTCTTAGTTTTTTGCTGGAGCGGCTCCTCCACTGGGATGGCCGGACTGCTTATCCCTCCGGAATTGATAAAATTCCTTCCGAAGAGGGCAGTCCGGCATCCAGTGCCCTTCCTGGAGACATAGGTGACAATGATTTGGCCTCGCTGCTCGCGGAGTCCCTGGGGGCTGACGTTGAGCAGCAGCAGCGTCGGGCCCATCTGGATGATATTCATACACTTCTGACCCGTCGAGGACTGCGACACGCTTGGCAGGTGCAGTTGGTCTCCCGCCACTTGCTTGCCGCAACGCCGGCACCTTTCGAGCACAGACAACTAGCATGTCTTCCAGCGTGGGCGGAGGCTGGAGAGGAAGGCTAAGGATCGCGGCCTTGCAGGCGGGGTTGGCATTTGCCGAGGCAATGGCCCGCACCATCTCCTTCCTCGTTTCCTCCGCCACTTCCTCGAATTTGGCGGCTGCCTTCAATCTTAGAACAAAGTCATCGAACCCCTCGTCCTGTCCCTGAAAGAGAGAAAAGACTGGGACGGGGGGCACCCCTGCAACTATTCTGTGGAACTCTTGCGCTGCTGCTTGAACTGACCGTTCAAGCGCCTCCGATGGTATGAGCTCAGCAGCTTGTTGTCCCTTTTCCCAATCCCCCAGGCCACACAGATGTTCAACAGTGAGGGGGTTCCCGTTCCCATCCCTAGCGATATTGGGCTGTGCCAATATCGCAGGGAGCAGGTCAGTGACCGCCTGCCTCCATCCCACCTCCCATCGGGAATACTGAGACTCATTGAGGAGACACTGGAAAATCTGCTTTACATCACATGGGACAATCTCAGATTCCTTCAAGGAGGCGTTCAGGAGGCCTTTGAAGAACTCGCTGCAAGACCCAAACTCCTTTTGGGCCTTGCAGAGTTCGCGGATCACCGACCAGGGAACGGGCGTCCAGCGTACGTCCCACTGTCCCCCCCGCCGCCGGTGAAAAGTCGCACTGGGATCCGAGTTTCCCATGCTCCCCCCCTCTGCCCCCGGTTCCGAAAACAAAGATGGCGGACCGTGGGAAACGGAAGAGGGGTCGTGGGAACCGGAAACCGGTGGGAGGGGCGGGGAGGTGACGCTGAATGGGGGTGTGACCTGGAGGGAAGGCGTGGGAAGGGGCGGAGCAGTGGGCAGGGACAAAGGGGGAGGAGCCGTGGGCATGGTGGTATAACTGGGAGGAGCGTCTTGAAGAAAGAAGGTGGGATCGGGGGAAAGGAAGGGGTTGGGCGAAGGGAGGAAGGGGTTGGGTAGTGGGGGGGCAAAAGGATTCTGGGAAGGGGAAAGGGGTTCCTGCCACAGCGCCTCGTGGTCTCCGCCATCTTGTGCCCCATGGGGGCCATCTTGAGCAGGGACCTTGAAGCGAACCTTAGAACTTAACTTTGGGGATTTTAGAACTTGGAATCGGGGGTTCGGGGTAGGAGAGGGAAGGGGAGAGACAGACCGCGATCCGGCCGTTAATCGACGGCTGTCGGGGGAACGGGAACCCTGAGGGGGGCCCGAGAGCGGTGGTTGCTCCGGCCAGCTGTGGGACGGGGCTGCCCTCCTCAGGATCCCCGGCTTTTTCGGGACAGAGGGTGAGGGTTGAGGGGTAGGGAGACAAGAAGGGGTAGAACCGGGAACAACATCAGAACTCTGAACATTTGAACACAAACCAGACAACTTTCGCCGGGCAACTTGAGCACCGGCTGTCAGGGGGCGTCCTCCCAGCTCTCTATTTCTTTTGATCTTTAGCGCAGCGATGAGCTGCGTCACCCAATGAAGGTGGCGAGCTAATTTCAATCTTTTGGTAATATCGATCTCTTCGGACCGAGCCAAATCCAACAATTTTCTTAGGACCTCTTCCCAAAACTGTAGGTTCCTACAATGGTCCGGAGAGAAATCTCTAAACTGGGAGCAGACCCACCTTATCAAACTCTTGATCTCCCGCTCCTTGAGCGGAAGATCTGCCCCAACCAAAAACACATAACAAAGGTGAACAGACTCAAGCTGTGCCGCTGAAAGCCTTGCACCCATGCTTTCTGTTGTTAAAGTGCGGCACAAACTTCACCCGCGCCCAGAAAACGAAACCAGGAGGAGGAGCGAAACAACAAACGAAAGCACGGAGGGGAAAGCCGCGATCCCGCCGGCGCCACCCGGAGAACCGCGACAACTTAACAGGAGTGCAAACGAGCAGCTCCCTGCTGCCACCAGAGAACTACTCAACACAAAACCCAACGACTCGGCAAAAACGAAAGAGGGACTCCCGGTCAGCACCCCGATCGCCTCACGGATGGACCGCCTCCCCCCTGACACCAGTCCGGGCAAGGGGCACCCCGACGAAACGCGACGCCGGGGGGGTCCGTAAAAACGGGGGTATGAAGAACTCACCGACCCCAACCGGGAGGGGAGAAGAGGGTCTGGACGCAGGTCTCTGCTGCAGGCAGCTCCTCGGGGCGACGAGGGGTCTCAGCTGCCTGGATCCCCAAGGAGCGTCCCTTGAGTGCCCCAAGGTCCGCTCGACGAGCGCTCCCCGCTTGCCACGGTATGCGCTCTGCGAGGGGTGCTGCCGCGCCCACTGAAGACTTCGCAGGTCTTCGCGCCGTGGGGCGGACTCTCGGCGTCGACGCAAGGTAATCCAATTCCGCCTCACGTTGGGCGCCAGCAGCTGCGGTCGCTCGTGGAGGCGAGCCCGGCAAAGCTCCACAGCAGAGCAGGGAGCAGAAGGGTGAGCGAGCCGGCAGCAGGGTTGGGCCAACAGGCACAGCCTGTGCACAAGGCAAGGCAACCTGCTGGCTACCTGGGTCCTCCCGGCGTCTGAGGCACGGGAAGGCGACCCAGATGAAGCAAGCTCGAGCACGGCAAGCACGACGAGGGCAGCAGAGATGATGGAAACGCGTGAGCCAGGAAGACTTCTGTAGCGGGGTTGGGTTTATTGGGAAGGAACTGGGACGTGACAGGGAAGGAGGGTACAGAAGACTGCCCAAATCCCCACCCCTCGGTCGGGGCAGTTATACAAAGCCTGAGGGGAGGGACAACCCATACAAGACCAATCATAATGCAGAACATAACAAGAAAGGCAACCTGCTGGCAAATAGAAATACAACAGAGGAGTGGCTCCCCACCTAGCCCAATCACCCTTCATCCCCAAGAGAACTTTCCAGACCTGGGGAGTGGGGAGAGGGTGATGGACAGGGGGGTTGCCGGGGAAACATAGGAGGGGATATCATGACTGACATAAAATTTTTAACAGAAGAGAGGAGGTTGTCATGGAAATGTATGAGTGGCAGCTAACTGCCTGAGGTAACAGGGGAAGGAGCCCGGGAAATCCCCCTGAAAGTCCCTCCGGAAGCGCCATCTTAAACACAACTTAAACTTATAAAATTGAACCACAAAACTGTAAAACAACACACCACAAAACTGTAAAACAATGCACCACAACAATTTTTTAAGTCAGAAATTGGGCCAATTGCACTCAAGGGAGCAAGAAGGGTTCTGTAAGTGCAGGGGATCTCGTTCATGTGCAGCTCTGAGGGTAATGGCTCGCAAGGGGAACCTTTAAAGGATTGAACAGATCCATGAGAAAACTGCAGGTGTTCAGGAAAGGATCTCGTTAAAACTGCCCCAAAATTAAAAAGTTTAATTGGAAGAAATAGAACTAAATGATGCAGGAGAGGGGTTAAAATGGGAGAGTCTCTTCTAATTAGCAGAACCACCAACTGTTGATTTGGGATTCCTTCCTGCCAACTCTCTCAAAGGGAGCATGGGACACCTGTCCTTGTGCTGCTCCTGTCGGATGTGCTCTTAAAAGCCCTGAAGCCCTTATTCCTACTTCTTGTGGTGGAGTTTGGAGAATTTAAATAATGCATGTGAGATTAATGTTGTTAAAACAGGTGTTGCCTTGTGTGCCCAGCTCTCTTAACACTAGTCCTACGAATTTCTATCCTGTGGAATAGGACTAGTGCCTAGGCCTGCATTTCTAATTGAGTCAAGGAGTTGAGCTAGGAATGTAGCTAAGATAGCAAATACTATATGTATTTTAATTAAGAGCTTAAATGAATTAAAGTGTTAAGTTAGAAATATAGTTAGCAAAGATCATATAACGTGATTAGAGCTTAACAAGGAAATGAATTGATACCAAGTAGGGATAACTGAAACAAGGTTGGGAATGACAGGTGCTATATGAAGTATTGTAAGAATGCAGGAACCATAAATAGCACAGACTTCTAAGAATGAAAGGAGGTTTGGACTGTGACCAGCAGGCCAAGAAGCCCTGCCAACTTGACATGGTTGAAGAGAGTTTACCATGAGGAAGGTGTGTTGAGAGCTAATGTTTACGTAATAGGTGCTGTAGAAACCATCCTGGAAACCATCTGAATATGTAAAACCTTTTTGGATAAATAGAGAGCAGGAGATTGTAACTTTTTTACACGTTTTTGGGAGGTTACTCTCCATGTGTCCAGCACTGTAATAAATACACTCTCTTTTCAACTCTTACTAGTTGAAGAGTTGTCTGTCCATGCTTCATAATCATAGTAATGAGACTGGTCACATACAAAATCCTGCAGGGTTACAAGCAAAACTCTGGATATTCTGCATCTGAAATGGTGGTGAGACTGCCTTCTGCAGTTATTTATTCTTGGTTTTCCCTGCCTCATCAAGGCAGAAAATGGCTATAGAGCAGTTAGTACTTCAGCTTTTCCTTTTCTTCTTGTTATCCCTTGTTACATCTCTAGGTCAGTGGGATTGGTTGTTGTACAGGATATGGGTGTTCTCTGTGATCCCCATTACAGTTTGTGCTCCTACAGCATTCTAGAGGAGTAACATTTTGAAGCATAATTCTTAGTTAGAATAAAAGAAGATTTTTAATTTCTTGAACAGAACGAACAGTTTCTTCCACATCCCAATAGACCCAAGGCAATGAATGAATGAATGCTTTCCCCCTTTACAGATGGAAAATATCGAAGCTCCTGTGCAATAAATATATTTACCATTTGTACAAGACTTGTCTCTTGTCCTAACACCAGTGGTGAAAAAAATAAAAATAACTTTTTGACTGACTTATTTTATTCTGTATCTTGATAGTAATTCTACTGGAATGAAGATTTTGTATGAGAATGTGGCAAGAGAGGTCTGTCATTTCCCTCTACTGAGTTTTTCTGTCTTTTCTCTGAATCAGGTTCCCTCCCCCAAAGAAATTACTAATGTAATCCCTGACAACACTATTTGTTTCTCTCCTTTAAACTAGAGAAAGCATTGAGCAGGACCAAGGCAATAGCTGTGGAAGAAAGATACTTAGCTGCACCCCCTGATAATTGAATGATCTCTCAGTGTTGTTTTTGCTGTGCAGGTTTAATGCCCACCTTGTGAGAAATCATTCCTGCCTGGTTCTTCCTTGAGCTTTTACTCAAGTAGGATTGCCACTGGAGGGCTTGGTCCTTTGGATCCTTTTGCTTTTCTGTGCCTGACATGATTTGTTGAGGGTAGGAAAGAAACTGGCTTCACAAAGTAGGACTGCACTGTGAATTTCAAGAGCTTATCTTCTGGCATTTTCTGGCTGCAAAAGGATGATAAAAACATTGCCTCAAGAATTCTTCACCACTGACTCCTGTGGGGGTCTTCTGGAAGAAGTTCAGGCTTTTCAGCCTTCTTTCCTTGAGGAAAGAGGGTTGACTTGGCTAAATTTAAAGGTACAGTACCACTAAGTGAGCAAGGGCAGAGATTAATGTGGGCTTTTTCTTATTACCTTTTCCAGCTGCTGTTAACCAGAGGCATGTAGGTAGTACATTGTATTTTATGAATTTACTGAAGTGCAGAGGGTTGATGTTTAATTAAGCCTTTGTGATTATAGGCACTGCCCTCAAGCACAAACAAAGCTGCAGCTGTTTGGGATGATGTGGGTTGTGTGATCTCTGCTGCACAGACCATACTTGCTGCCAGGGGAGAATGAAGGGGAGAAAATAAATCACTGCCAGAGCATGATGCACCTTGCATGGACCTGGAGAGGAAAGCAGTTCACTTCCACAGCTCTCATTCTAGTGCTTTTTAACATCCAGGTTTGGAAGAAAGCACACAGGAAGTTGAGATGTAGCCACTGAACCAAGCTATTGGGTTTTTTTGCTTTTTTGGATGTCAGTTTTAATCTTTATCTTCTTTGTCTTCTTCTTCTGTTGTAATTGCTTTTTCATGTAGTATGCTAAGTTATTTAGGAAGCAGCCTACTTGTTTGATGCATCCCAGAAAAGCATTTAATTGTGATTAAGCCCTCACTTTAGAGGGTGATCAGTGTGAGCATGGATTGGATAGCCTAACATGTCAAAGGATTTTGAGAGTTTAGGATGAGAGGAAGTAAGTTGGAACAGACCAAGGGCATCTTGTAACAGAGAGGAGACTGGACAAAGGAATTTCAAGTACCAACTCAGTAGAAATATTAAAGAAACATTATAGCAAATGGAATTTGTTAAGTTGATAAAGAAAGTAGGATTAATGGGGTAAGCTGAAATAGCTATCATAGTGATGCCAGTATGAAGGCACTGATTTATTTCCATAAATCTCTTTATAAGCTGTAATTCTTGTCTTTACTTAAAATAAATATTTTCTGTTACTACATAAAGATAAGATGTACTTGACAAGTTGGTAAAGAAAATGGTCTTGATGAAGTTCTCCAACTTCTCTTTCTATCTACAAAATTGAAAAGGCAATACTATTACTAGTAAAAATAAATCTGTTAGGTTAGTTGGAGCAAGGCTGGGGGTTCGATTCTTGGTTAGTGTGTATGGCTAAGAACTGGGACTTTGGTGTTTCTGTGGTTTTATTTACTTCACTGTAAGATTGGTATACTTGCTTAGTTTCTCTGTGCCTTTGTTTACCCTTTACTTAATGAAGGGAAGATTCATGCTTTAAAAAAATACAAAAGAAAACAAAACCAAACAACAAAAAAAATTATGGAATTCAGGAGTGTTTTAACTTTTGATGGTTTTGTGCCACAAAGGTCTGTTTTAGCTTAAAGGTATACTTTCAAACTGTTTTCTCTTAGGAAAATTGCTTTAATACCTTTAAAGGTTCTTAAAACCATAACATTAGAAATTCAAGGACTTATGATCTCTCAGGATTGCCTACTTTCCTTTTAAGTATCCAAGGAAGCAGTTTTAGATTTATGTGCATTAGTTAAAAAATAGTGCTCCGGAGATCAGCATTATCTTAGTGCTTTATCACAGAGGTAGTGTTTACTCTGTGAAAGTCACTTCTACCTCTTTTTTCCCTGTGTTATATGGGATCATTTGTCTTTGGGGTCATGCTGTCCTCAAACCTTCTGCCCTAGTGAGAGACACTCTAATATTCCACGGACAGAAAATGGAAAGACTGATGCAGGTAATGTCATGAGTAAGGTTTGGCTCCCACTTCCCATAAACATTCAACCAGTTGAGACAGTAACTTAATGTCAGAGACTTCTATGGAGATCTGCTCAGGTGTGCTTGATTGAATTTCACTCAGGTTTGAAATAACAGCAGCTGAACACAGATTGACTGAGGACTTAGCAATGTGAAAGCATCTGGAAATGGCAAGACAGACTAGGAGTCAGATCAAGACCTGAACTGATCAAAAAATACCCTTTCACATTCTCAACTCTCTGTCTTGCCCAGAGTTTTGGTTCTAGTGAAGAGATCATCAAAACATATGGCAATACTTTTTCAAAGTGTTTATTGGCTTTGGTGCTTTCCAATTATTTCTTTTCTTTTAAAACAATGGGCGTTCCCCCGTATATGTGCAAAGAAAATTGTCTTCTCTTCTTTGCTTATTTGGCAAGATACTGAGGAACTGTGAAGATGGCATTTCTGAAGACAGCATAACACAATAAATTTTTCCCAAAAATATTATTTTTTTCTAGACGGTAATAGAAAATGAAATTTTGAGAGGTAACTGGGAAAAAAAAACCAAACAAACCAAACATTAAGAGGAAAGTTTATATTTCCTTGCTGATTCCTGACTTTTACAGTCAGAAAGCAAGGGAAAAGAAACATAGTTGGTCAGGGATGACCTAGGAAAATGAATGCAAGGAATAAAGCTTTTGTGTGGGTGTTTTTCCCACATTATCAAAAAAGTGAAGTATGTTTTGGAAATCTCCTATGAAGAAGCACCTGGCAAACGCTTTAAAATAAACAAAGCAAAATTTATTTCCACATGCTCCTACAGCTTAGAAAACAACTGAGAATATGCTAAGTCTGTAATTGTTTGTGTCTGAATAGGAAAGCCTCTGTCATTTTAGTAGGGCTTCTTTTAATTTTATATATTACTGCACTCAGATCATGTCTTTTATTATAGTAAAGCATTTAAACATGACTGGTAACTATGCTTTAGCAGTAAACCTCCTCATAACCCAAAAAGTAAGACATTTTTATTGTGGTTTTCATCATTCCTTATTAATACTATAAATGGGGACTATAAATTTCTTTCTTCTACAATATATGTAATAAAATACTTAATGGATTGTGAATGACATGTTATAAAACTTGGCATTAAGTACTGCAATTTATATTTAAATGCATCTCAGGCATAAATAAATGCTCTACAAATAGAAAAGTATCTGAATTCAGAATACATATAGCCACTCATTTAGGTGTAGCATTTTGGATGTTGAAATCATTAGACAGTAATTTATTTCTGCAGAAACAGGCATTTGCTGTATTTTGAAGGGAGATCCTGAACTGCCCTGAGTAAACACTTATAAGTAGAGAAGGATTTTACAAAAACTAGAGTACTGTATGTATTCCTAGTGGAATTTTGGTATAAACCTGGTATATTCCTAGTGGAATTTTGGTATAAACCTATAAACAGAGTCCATAATTTCAAAAGCACTGAACTGGCATAGCTGCTGCAAGCTAAACAATAATCATGGGGAACTTCTAGAAGAAACCAGACGAATCAGAGCAAGAGCGAACAGTTTCACAAACCTTAGTGAGGGCTAGGGACCAGTATGTTAAACTGCTCTTTCAGCCATGAAGGGAGAGCTGAAGGATCTTCAGGACAAGCATGGATGAAAGTGGCCTTATGCTTTGTTTGCTAAATGCAGAGGAATGAAACAGGACTTGGAAAAAGGCCACTTCGTGAGTCCATTCCAGATCACTCCCATCAGGATTTTCAATAAGTATTTGCATGGGTACAGATCCAAGCACTTACTGTAAGGGAGATTAGCAGCCATACCTGTAAGACCACCCATGCAGAATATCAGCAGCACAGCTCAGACATGAACAAACCAAATCATTTACTTGCCCTCCTGCCCTCACTCTCTGCTGCATCCCCATGCCAGCTATGGGCTGGGGCTGTGTCCTACTGCCTCTTCTGCAAAAGCTAAACAGCAGTGCTTGTAAATCGGTGTTAGTTTGAAGCAACAATCAGAAACTAAATGGGCTCCTCTACTGCTCTACTGACTATTTCTGTACCACTGAGATATACCATCCTGCAGAGTGTGGGCACAGTATGCAGAGATAGTGTGTGAGCTCTTGGGCATCTGGAAGATCTGTTTTGTGAGACAGGAGGTTTCCTCCTGTCTTGGTTTGAAAAGACAGGTGTCTGCTAAGGAATGCAGGAGCCTCCCTTGAAATAGAGAACGTAAAACCCCTCCCTCCAAATTATTATAATTTTGAAATTAAGGCCCTCTCAGGCAAAGATACAGGAATAACAGCTCTTTGTTAGGTTGCTCATGAGGCGGTTGAGGGGCAAGGAGACAAAGGCAACTCACCTCCAGATGATCGTGTGGCAACAGAGGAGTTTATTCTGTAGGCTACCCCTTATAAAGACTTTTGAAAGACCCCATCTGGATATTCTCATTGGTCTGAACTCCATGCCCCCTCGGGATCTGGCCAGTGAAATGCTGGCATCTTTATACGAGATCTGATTGGGAGATGGCCCTGTCAGTCAATCCTGGGGCTTGATAGCTAGCTATCTGATGACAGCTCTTTAATAGGAGAATTAAGAATACATAAGCAATAGTACAAAAAAACAACTGACAGTGTCAGAATATGACCTGACACCCTGTGGGTCATGGTGTTGCTAGCATTCTGATTAAATGGTGGCTGCAGTCCTCCTGCAGTGACTGGTGTGGTTCTATTGAAGCAGTAATCCTGTAGAAGGGTGTAGTTTTCCTCTGAAAGTCCAGTGGTGGTGTAGATGGGTCTGGTCTTCCTCTGGGAATCCAGTGGGAAAAGGCTGCCTGTGGTGTTCCAAATCGCTGATTATATGCAGTTAGGAATGCTTGGCTCCTCCCCCTGGGCGGAGCTTCTCACAATGGAATGATGTAATTTTTCAGCCATGCAGGAACACTCACTGGTCCATTAACGGAAGATATTTCCTGGAGGGAGGATTGGTTGTGGAAGAGATAAAGAAAACTGCCCAATTAACAGAAGATAACTGTCCCACCTCTGTCAGATGGCAATAGAATACACACCCCCAGCCACATCCTGCATTTCCAAACTAAGGCACCTCCCTTGTCCAACTTGTTTTCTCAAATACTGCATCTACCAGCATCAGCAGTGTAAAAGAACATGTGGAAACTCTTGGGTGATTCCCTGGAGTTAAAGAAAAAAATAAACCCAAAACCAAATCAAACCAAACCCCAACAACAACAGCAAAAAACCAAAACCAACACCAAACCAAAACAAAAAGAAAACCAACACCAAAACCCCAGATGCTGCTGCACAGGTGACGTTGGGGTTTAATCCATACAAACTTCCATCTGTATATCAAGTGGGTTGAAATTCACCAAAAATGCAGTGAGGAAGAGGGAGTGATATATGATATATGATGGAGTGATTGCATATCCTTATGTCCTTGAGAAAATGTTTTTTCATTTCTTTAATGAGAAATTACATGTTAAGGTTAGTAATTAATAGTTGCTAGGTTTGACTCTGGAATGGGTTACTCTACTGCTCCAACAGAAATGACAGGCAATTGCTATAATGGTGCTGCAGTCCATCAGGGAAGCTGTACTAAGTAGAATTAAAGGAGAGGGGGCTATGACTGGGCTGGCAGTAATTTAATAAAGGGTGAGGGAGGGTAGTGGGTTTCCCCTGCTTTTTTTCCTCACTCTTTGACATAATTGTACTTCTGCTGAAAGGGGAGAATAACCAAGGAGTTGCTGTGGAGTCAGGGGTCAAGGCTGAGTCTCTGTATGTACCAGGACATCACTATTTCATGGTTGCTGTCTCTATATCACTGCAGTGTGCTTGCTGAGGTGGCAAAGCCCACTTCTGTCTCTGTCCTGTGAAGGAAAGTTAGAGGGGAGGTGATCTGTCTGGGCTGTGGAGCTAAATCTTCATTACATAAGCCTGTTGTGCAGCTTTAGCCAGCAATACTGCCTAACACTAAGCCCACTGGTATTGACTCTACCACTGCAAAGATACTGGAAGGTGTAAAGGGTTTGTGTGCTTTCATTTTCATCAAATTGCAAGTACTTTTCTTGAGCATCGGTAACAATGTCTTTTTGAAAGTGCCCTGTGGAAGGCGAAAGTCTGTGAATTTTTACTTTAGTATGTTATAGACCTCTATTTCCTTGTTACAATTACTTCAATTTGTATAAACTGAGGATTTCTCTTTGAGATGAAGATTTCTCTTGAGCACAGAGTTTGATGTTAAAGTTTTGAATCCTGCAGGTTTCCTGATGTCTGAAACATTCATAATAAAAATTATGTCCTTTGTATTACTAGACATAACCCTCCAGATTTCTGCATAGAAGATTGAGTCTGTATGGCACCTACTATTTTAAATTCTCCTGGTACCACTGAGATATACCAAAGATATCTCAAAGTCCTTTATTTTGCAGTATCATAAGATACCATTCAGTACCCAGCAATGCCTATGAGGAGTATCAGTATCCTGATAGTCAGCTGGAAGATCACAGTCCAGACCATGAGTAGGTTGATCTAGTTCTGTTAAAGTTTCAAATGTTTTTTACAGGACTCATGGAAGACTTGGCCTGTATTTGTAGGAGTTCAGTTGGTTTGACTTGGTCCAAAGCTGTCACGCTCTTAAGAGGACAAGGGTAAAAGTGGCTGGTTGATTTTCAGTGTAAAGGTAGATCTTGCTAGCATCTTGAGCAGAATTTCTGTACTGTTTCCTTCAGTGGAGGAGGCTTTAAGAGAGAATGTGCTGTTCAGCTGATGGAGGGGTACTTGAAGAGGAATGGTTGCTACCCTTTCTTTCTGTATCTTTTCCCCTGTGCTCTGTTTGTGTTCCCTGATACTGTTAGTCTGTAGGGCTGATAAATACAGTTATTTATTAGATAGTCTTATGGGCTGTAAGGTAACAGAAAGGTTGGTCTCTCTTTCCTGTAGGGGGAAGGAGAGAAACCAAGTAGGCACTCCTAGCTGCAGCCTTCACTGCTCAAGAGGCGCACAAACACCAGAACTGAATTACCTTCACATAACTCATCTTAAGGTCAAAACAAAAACTTGTCAAAACAAACCAAAAAGCAAGTAGTTTTCCTTTCATTAATGCTGCATTTCCCCTGCTTGAAGCTGGTTCATTAAACTGAAAATTGCTCAAAACAAACATCTCTGTAAAGAATGCTTGGAGCAAAATTAATTAATTTTGCTAGGTTAGTAATGCATCTTGCTTTGACTGAAATTGAAATTATTTTTTCCAATAAAGTCACAACACTTGTTATCAGATTTGTCATTAATTGTAGGAAATAGGAGTGTGAGGGAAGAATTTGTCAAATCTAATAAAATATTTAATCTGACCGTGCTTATGTTTGCTGTTCCTTTTTTTTTAAATGACAATTTATGTCCTTTTGGAGTTGCAGTGCAGTTTGGAGAAGAGCTTTATTTCATATAAACTGTGTTTGCAAGGGGTGATCCACTGAGAAATTAGCATGGAATAAATAGCATTTTAATTCTGCAGCTGTTTCTTTGGTACTCTAAGTGGTTGGGTTTGATGCTTTTCAGTGGCTAAGACAAAACACAACTGTAAGGTCAGAAAAGTAAATCTTCTGAAGAATTGTGATTTGTTCCTACCCTCAGATAGGAACAAGTACCCTCAGAAAACTGAGTGCCGCAAAATTGCCCATCACAGAAACTAGGTTACAGGCAAGCTCATGGAGACAACACCCTGCTAGGTATTTAAAGCAGTTCATAAGTTGCCAGCTGGTGCACTGGGAATTTTGGTTGGAAATGCCAAATAGATTCACTTAATGATCAGCACTTGCTTCGAGTAGCATCCCTAAGTATTTTTTTTTATGAAGAATGAGGATATATAGAACATATAATGTGTAATAACATCACATTGATATATTCTCATGGGATGAGACTTAATTTCAAATGCTGGCTGCAGTTCAGCCTTATCCTGGTAGTCTGGTTCCCTCTGTGAATAATTGAAATGTTGCTGTTGCAGTGCCAACAGAAACAGCATGATTCAGGTTTTGAGGGGAGGGGTTCTTTTTGCTTTTCTTAAAACAATTTTTAAAGATTTCTTCCCACCAACAGTGCTTTTGTTATCTTGGCATCCTGACTGTGTCTACTGTGTCTGTCTGGCTTTTTTTTTTTTAATCTTCTCCTTATGTGTAGATCTTGGTGTTGAGTTTTGCTTTCCTTGCATTGCATTCTGCCAAAACCTATAAATGTGGGAATATTAGGGACAGTAAGTATCCAAAGTATTTATCATCATGGACATTTTTATTTCTGCTGGGGTCCCAAATTTCCTTTTTTTCCCCCTTCCATTGTTAATCTCTTATTGTGTTGATTGATACATTCTTTTTACTAAGTTGAGGGTTTCCCCCTCCTTTTTTTCTTCCTGCATAGAGAACATTTCTGCTGTAATATCTTATTTTTATGCTGTTGATCAGCTTATTATCTCTCTCAACAACAAACTTATTTTTAATGTATTTAAATTTCCTTAATGATACCAAATCCGTGCAAGGAAGAGATGCTGCTTCCTCAGCCCACTTTTATCATCATGCTTTTGAAATATTCACCCTGTTGAAAGTATCAGACTCATAACTTGAAAATCACGTTCTGTGTCTAGGTTTAGATGTCACATCAGTCTGGCAAGATATTCCTCTTCATGGGAGACCTGATGAGCTCAAAGGTACAGCCTGAGCCATATCTGCACAGCCTGCACTTAGTGGGAAAAATGTTTTTCCTGTGCTTTCCTTCCATGGATGTGGAAGATCAACTGTCTCTGCATACCTGTGTGGTCACACAGTAACTAAAGGGTTACAAGCAGCATGGTAACAGAAATATTCTGAAGGGTTTCTGGTGATTGCTATTCCCTTTGCTTTCTCCTGCTTGCCAAAACTGCATGCATGGAATCGAACACTTGTTTTAGTGTGATAGGAGACCCATCACAGGGTTTATGTGCTGCATTAAAGCCTCCTATCTGAGCTTAGGGTACCAGTAATGCAAATAAGGAAACAGTAGGTCTGGCTATGAGGGCTGGCTGGAGGAAGGGGCAGTACTCAGTGAGTAGTTGATTTTGGGAGGGAGGGTGAACTGAGTGATTTCTGATTTAAAGACATTGAAAAATATCTTTTCTCATTTAAATGAAAACAAACAAAAGGATGCAACAGTTATGCCTTTTTTTGGTTTTGCTGGCAATGGTATTTACTACCTCTGATGGTAATTTTCAGTATTAGTTTTCCTGAAATGAAATTTAATTTAGTGGTTATGAAGGTGAACAAGACCCTCCTACATCTCAATCAAGTTACTTCTTATTTTCTCTAAACATTTTACAACAGTATTCTCAGCCAATCTGTCCAGTTGCTGTAGTGCCAGCGCCTTGCCTCATGGTGCAGCAGGTGTTTCATAAGCCAGACAGTGATTTCCACCTGTTCCCATTTCACACTACGACTGTGACAGCCCTACTCCTTCTTCGTCACTGCAGGCTCTCTTCTCATCTCCAATGGATACATTAATTGATTTATCCATTCAATTAATAGCTTTGGGAGTGTATTGGGGTCCATAAAAGATGATAGGGAATAGGGGTCTGAGTGGGGAACACTGTGTTGGCGCTCCTTTGCTCTTGCCCCACTTGCTGTTTGTTTTAAAGGGATTATAATTGATGCTAATTTAGGGCCCTTGGCACAGGATTTGAAAAGGGAATACATCCACTTGGCAAATGCTAGTTCTTGGAAATCTTGCTGCAGAGGAACAGAAACAGTAACTCTAAGAAAAATCTCTCTATTTACTTGACACAAACTGCCTCCATAAGAATTTCCTTAATACGTCCTCTTCAGTGAATGCCTTTTTGTTTGTTTTATAGTACTTTGTCTTTGAAAGGCTTAGTGGTTTTTTTAGAAGTGTTTTATGTTTAGAACTTGACAGAGGTTAATCATGAAGGAAGATTTCAGGTCTGCTTTTCCTGTGAGGTGGGGAGGCGACAGAAAAGAGAAAAGAATGAAAAGTCTTAAAGAATAAAATAAAATAAAATAAAATAAAATAAAATAAAATAAAATAAAATAAAATAAAATAAAATAAAATTTCTGACAAATGGTTGGGTTAAACTGAAATCTGGGCAACATCAGAAACTATGATCCCTTTTATTACATGGATCAGAAATGTAGGACATTTTTATCAAATCAACTGTAATGATATCAGACTTTTCAGTGTTACTTTGATAATGAAAGTTAATAAATTGCTTATGACTCATTACTTGCTTGCTAGGAAATGTACTGACCATTGAAAACATCCTAAGTAATGACTGAGGGGATTTTTGAAAATGTTATCATGTTGGAGGTGATTGATTTCCTTCAAAAAAAGACTTTTTAAATGGACTTTTGCAATCAGAGTATTAAGTGGGAAATTCACATATACTTCTACTAAACTGTAATTGATTTATAACGTGTAAAACATGTGCTCCCAATATAAAACAAGAATAATAGCAAAGCAAAGGTTACCACAACTAACTAGCCCAGCTCTGTGCTAGATGGAGGAGTGGTAAAAAGGTTAACAAACACTTGCAAATGAAGTTTTGCCTTCACAGAGGGAACTGAGCAACATTACTTGGCAACTGGTGAGATTCCAGCTGTTCCTATTGGAAAAAGATCTGTATGCAGACTAACAAAAAAAAATCATAGCTGTCAATAGCTGATTCTGAGCTTCTGGTGTGACTTGAACCATTGCTGTCTGCTGTAGGCAGGGGATATTAATCATTGCTCACAAATGGTGTTCAGATGTCGCAAAGTGATAACAAAACTCAGTGACATCTTAGTATGTTCAAGAAGATGTAATAGAGGTGGTGTTGGTGGCGATACAAAAGAGTAAAACTTAATGAAATTTGTATAGGACACTGGCAGTTTGATAGCATCCAGGAAAGCATGTTTGTGTGCACCAACACACTGCTGAACACAGTAGCTTTGAGAATCTGTTGGGGTGTTTATTTACAAAATTCAATATGTCTCTGTTATTTTTTAACCTTGGCAGGTATTGTTTTAAGCATGTGGTAATGCACTGTCTAGTTTGCGTCAGATACCTTGGAAGCTTAGCAGAAACCACTCAGCATTTCTCAGGCAGGAAAGTGGGAAAGTACAGAGGGGCATCTCGGCTCCAGCAGCTGTCAGTTGCTCTTTGTTCTGGGCATCCTTCTCACATCCTTCTTGCACTGGGTTTTCCTTAGACTTCTCTGTGCAGAAAGGTCTCTGTGTAGCAGCACAGCCTGGGCTAGCAAGCACATTCCTTACAATACTGAGCAAACCTGTCAGCTTCCATCAAATCGCAGTAACCTGATTGCTTTGGGTTTGCACTCTCTTTTGGCATGAAGAGGACTCCATTAAACTATTTTTTCACATAGATTGTTGTTGCAGCTGAAGTGCCAGGGAAAATGACTATTTACTCTGCTGTCTGTCAAATACAGGAAAAAGGAAGTACAGATCCATGTTCCTCTGCAGATCATTATTCCTCTGTAGTGCTGATTAGGGATGTCATTTTACTGTGTATTGATAATAGTTAAAATCAAGAACCAGATACTTAATAAATGTTTAATTACAGTAGTTAGTTATTTAAACATTTCTGAGACACAATATTGTAATTAATTGCAGTTATTAATTCTAGGGCTCAGTCCTTGTCTTTGAAAGCTCGTGCTGCTATGGTCTCCAGATCTTCTCTATCAGCCTGTGAGTTCTGGAGTTTTGGAGATGACAGACTCCCCTGTCACAAACACCATCTCTGTACTGCCCTTTATGACTGCTTTCTGCTGAGGCTTCCAGTTCCCAGGCTGGTGTGTGCAACTTGTGAGGACAGGAGGGTGGATGGGACACGAGGTGAAAGGGCTTCCTTGCCCTCCAAGGCGAGCTGGATGCCCAGGGTAAGGCAGAATTAATGCACATCTATCAATTTTACATGGCTGTTCCAGCACATGGAAGGTCTTGGGAAGCTTTAATGAAAAGTGCTAAGACCACCAAGCAAACTGTTTTCTACTTCATTTTTAGAGTGCACAAGTCCTTCTGACATTCCCTTCGGAGCCCAGTTGTAACACAACTGTAATCTGTAACATAAAGAGTATTAAATGCGCCAGAATGTCTTTTTCATCTCTCTTGATTGCTATATTTCACAATCTAGGTATGTTAAACTCTTGCTAAATCCTTATGGAGTCCATTTATGAATTGTAAGGATATTCTGCTTCCTATGAGGTATTTTCAATTTTTTGTTAGCTTACAATCGAGTAGTTCTTCCTATGCAGTAAAATTGACTCCTGGAAACTTGAGCTTAACCCTAGTAGCATTTCTTGAAATGAGAAAATTTTCAAGATGTCTGTTCAAAACTATCTTTTGTAAATAATTTATACTTCTAAAAAAAAAAACACAAAACAAAACCAAACCAAAAAACTAGATTGAGTTACTCTGACAGAAGTATTCTTATTACATTCTTATTACATCATCCAATCACTGTAATTTTTGATTCAGGATTTTTTTGATTAATTTTTTTCTGGATAAAAATAATTTTCAAACACACATTTTACAGTTTCATCAAATCTTACCTTATTTCCCAAGATTTTAAACTTCCTCACTTTTTGGGGAGTTTGAGCAGGAGATCAGAGGGCTGGAATGAGGTTTTTTCCCATCTGTGTGAAGCTGCACATAAATAGCACAGTCAGAAAAACCCACAGGAGCTGACCAGCTGATGTTCCAGGTTGGTTTTAGCACACTCCTCCCTATCCTCACAGATCAGCCACCTGACTGCATGAATGAAAAGTTATGTAGGAACAAGGAACACTTATTCCTTGCTTAAAGGCTTGTTGTTAGGCAAGGGCTTCACTTTTGCAGAAACTGTACAAGGAATGAAGGTGGTAAGTTCTCCAATGGGACATCCCATATTTGGTCAAGTTCCTAGTTCTTGTTCTCAGTTGGCTCAATGCCTAGTACAAATAAGGTCATGTTCTGAGTTCACGTTCATGATTAGACCTTGCCCCTATACCTGGCTGCATTTGCCATGCCCATGGGTCTTTGGTTCTAGTCTCCATACTCTACGGTTTCCACAAATGTTATTTTTGTTACTAAAGTTTTTATTTTCTGGGCTACACCATCATTCCCGTCCTTTATTTTGCCAGCTCCCTCTGGCCAAGCCAAGCAAGGGGATCACAGAGAACTCTTAAGGTGTAATAATCCCAAATTTGGGATTGAGCTATTTACTGGCAGAGGTCCACAGTGCTTATTGTGAGCCCTACAGACCCATAGACACCAATTATTTAAAAAAAACAATTCCTGTTGTATTTTGCAGAAAATTAATTTTGATTGACATTTTTAAGAAGGTCACATTCATTTAATTAGAAGTTGCATTCACTCCTTCTACTGTTGTTTTATAAAGATTACTCAGATTTTTATGCAATTTTAATCTTTGTTTTCTCAGAAAACTTAAGATACTGCAAAAAGACAGAACCAATTATCTATCAAGCACTTGCATAATCCCAAAATATACCTCTCTGTAAGTATATAATGACAGTGTGCACTTTTAGATAAATTCTTCTAGCACTAACAAAGCTGGGGATTTGATAAGTCTCACAGGCCAATTTCAAGGGAGCAGAAAGAGACAATTTGTCACAGCAAAGTGATCTTAGGACCTGCTGTCTTTATTTTCTTAAAATATGAAGTATAAAAATTTAATGCTGTAATTTTATGGATATGTTCCTAACTCAATTCATAGGGATTTAAATACAGTAAAGTAGCAGTATATAATAATTTTTGTGAAAAGAGTTTTGAAGTCAAACTGCCTACACCGAAGTAACTATACCAGTGCTTGGAAGTTTGAGGAAAATGTTAAGTACATTAAAAAATCTTCAGTTATTTTATACATATGAGCTCAAAATTCTTGGGATCCCCCCTTTCCCCCCCCACCCGCCTTCCTCTCTACAAAGTGGACTCTGGGTTGCACCTGATTTACACATAAGAGTGAATTAAACACTTAAGAGTTTGGGTTGTAGAGGATGATTCTGGCTCCCTGTCAGACTTCTGTACTTGCTTTTTCCAGTCTCCAGCCTCATTTGTATACTTTACACAAGGACACAAAGCATGGTCTGAGCAGGATATTGGACAGAATTAATGAACATGGTTGTACTGCTCTTTATGCCTCTTAGACAGTGGAAATGTTCTGCATCTGCTAAGCCAGTATAAATAATGCCTGCAGTAAATAAATTACACATAAAGATTTTTGAGTAAATAAAGTGGTATGATTAACCTTTTATCTTTGCTGATACAGACTGTGAAAATGAGCAAATTAAATTTGGAGCAAACCTGTGCTGCCCTGTCAGAGCCCTGATCTTCCTGAGGCCACAATTTGGAGGGACACCTGCACCACTCACCTGCTGGCACCTACATAATCCCTTGGCTCTACAGCCCCTGCAAGCCTTTGTGACAGTCACATTTTTCTGTGGTTCTTTTCAGTGGCCTTAAAATGAGTCACAGCATGTACAACCTGGTGTCAGGGGAATGTGTGTGCTGTCTTCTATTTGTGTGTTCATTTTCATGCATGAAAGGAAAGTTTGTTCTGTAGAAGTAATTTGACATGAATAGAAAGCACAAAGTTTCTACTCATATGTGATTTATTTTTCCTGCTGTTGCTGTACTCAAGTAAGATTTTGCTCTAAACTTTTAACTGTAATTTCTAGCAAGAAAAGTGACTTCTTATATTCCTGTAGTTCTTCCAGTCCATGCATGCTGACAAGTGAGCCATGACACCCATATATCCTAAGCAATTAGTGTAGCACCTCCAATAAAAGCCCTCCAAAAAATGGATGATGATCATTTCATCCAACCCTTTACAATACTCTGTATTTTCTGTGCCTAGGTAAGTATTCAAATGTTGTCTTACTAAATGGTTGTTTAATTGTAATAGCTGGTTTGAAAAACACTATTAGGACCTAGCTGTGCTGTTTTGCCAGTTCCTTGTTATCAGCTGAGTATCTTAGAAGGGATATTTACAGCAGTGAGCATTAGCAGGTTAACTTTTTTGGAATGATTTAGCATTACTGTATAATACTGTGCAATATCTTTATCTGGTTCAAGTAAGTAAATATTAGTTTGAGTGAAGCGTCTAGATTTAACACTGTAGAAAAATGTCAATTTCAGTGCAGTGTAATGTCATTTGTTTGACATAATGGTGTTGCACTGATGACTCACCTATTACCTGCAGCTATTTAGAGCTAAAAGAGAAAGGACTCATAATGTCTTTTCATTATATAATGAGAGAAAAGGTGAGTCTTGTGTCACACTGTTGACTTTCCTCAAAGAAATTAGGAGTGCCAAAATCCAACACAAGATGATGAAGGCAAAATGGTCTGCAGGAGAATAAAAAAGTTAAAATAAGCTGAAATTGTCCTTAAAATGGGTCGAATGGAAGAAGATAGTTTGGTGTGAATTTATTTAGCTTTTATTTAAAATAACAAAGAAAGCTCTCTTTCACTTTCCAATCAGAGCAGCACAACAGTAATATTGCAGTGAGTAGTCTGATAATTATGGCTTTTCTAGTGGGCAAACTATGCACATCCTATTGCTTTTACGTAGTCTATTCTATTGTAGTTTATGAAGAAAAGAAACTATCTTGGGAATCAGAAATGGATAATTAGTGTCAGCAACAAATGCAATTATCCTTGCAAAATTGGACTATTTGGAGTAGATTGGGGGTTTTAAGTCATGGAATGATTTCAACCAGAAGAGGGCTACAGAATGCTGATTCCAATCTCATGTTAGTTATGCTTTTCCTGACTTCCCAAAACTATTGATACTAGCTGCAAAATTTAGATACATACTTAAAACTCTTGCCTTGCAGAGCCATGTCTCCATCTAGAAAGGAAATCAGGCTCCCTTTCTGTGTTAAAATACTGACTAAATGTGGAAAGAAGTTTATTGAATTAATCCATGCCAATCCTTTTGAGAAGTTCTTTTCTGTTTTCATGTTATTGTTCCTGAAAGCTTTTCACCCCCTTTATTACTCTATTACAGATACCTGCAACTCCTTTCTATGTGATGTCTTCCACAAAATGCCTATTTCCAGATCACCACTGGAAATATTAATTAGCACTGGATGCAGATGGGGCTGCGCCCAAGGTGCACTTGATTAACACCTGCAGAGTGTAGGCTTCCTGCTTGATGTATGCTGCTGCATTCTTATGGTGACATTGGTGATGTCCCTTTGCATTTATGTGAACATAATATTAGGGTTACACTGAGGAGCAGGGAGGAGAGGGGTACTTCTGGCTGGGTGCCACAAAACTGAGAACTCCTTCCAGGAAGAAAAGTAATAATTATTTGATGCTATATGGCTGCTTATTTTTAGTTGCCTTACAGCATTGTGCAAATGCCTGCAACTTCAAAATACTCTGGAAAGTTAAGTTTACTTATTTTATTTATTTTGGGGTTGGGGTGGCAAAGTTAGGGGATTAAAGATTCAGAGAAAGTTTCATTTAGCATTTTATGTGGTGTAGTGTAGCTTAGAGAAGGACCATCTGGTGACTTAGACAAAAATAATTTAGGCATGTATTCTTCAATTAATTCTTCTTGTGCAGGTGAGTAAAGCAAACTATTAGACCCTGGCCTTCCATTGCTGTGTGTCTTCATCCCTGATCCAGCATAGCATTTTAACTATCCCTCTTGAACATCTCTGAAGTTTGAGACGTTTTATCCTGCTAGAGGTGACCATGTGGCTGACTGCAAGCCTTGTACACTGCTGACAGTCCTAGGATTGTGAAAGGTCTTAGGTTTGAAAACAAAATCTCTGCTTTAGCTATTGTAGAGACAGTTGTGCCCTAAGGGCAAATCACTGCTTTGGAGGCCAGGCAATGTTTATTATATTATTTCCTCAAGGGTTACCTGAGAGTCTGTTTACTCTATATCCGTGGCTTCAGAGGAGCTCCTTTATTAGATGATGCCTGTGAATGTGCCCTGCAGTCTGAAATGGATGCTGCTACTTGGGAAAGCTGACAGATTGTTTAAAATAGCTAGGACAGAAATAATAAAAATCTTTGGAATGTCTCATGTATTATAAATATTGTTAAATACTTTTAGTTGCAAAACTGTAAGAGGAAACCAGGAAGGCTTTTGCCTTGAGCTAGGTAATTTGCTGATAGGAAAAGTACTATATGGAATGATCAGTCAGCTCATGTATGAGCCTGTTGCTTAGCAACTACACAAGTAAAGTTTCACTTCTCACTACATTTTCCAGATCTCATTAGATTCAACTAAATAAAATTAACTTGATCTTCAAAATACAGAAGAAAGCCTTGCAGTACAGAAAATGTAGCCTTCCTGTTATGTTACACATTTATACTTACATCTAAGGAACAACAGGTATAGAGAAATGAATGTGTAATCTTCATGCAAACTGCTAGGATAAAGGCAGTTCACATCAGGAAATATTAGCTACCTGTGTTTTCTAAACTAACATATTCAGATGTAAAAACACTTACTCCTTGTCCTCGTTTCAGCCCAGCAAGCAGATCAGCCCCACATGGCTGCTCATTCATTCCTTGCCAGTGGGATGGGAATAGAATTGGAGGCATAACAGTGAGAAAACTCAGGGGCTGAGATACAGACAGTTTAATAGGTAAAACAACAGCTGCACATGCAGGAAAATAGAACAAGGAATTAATTCCCCACTTCCCATGGACTGGCAGGTGTCTCAATGTCCCCACTTCCCTCTCCTCCCCCCAGCTCTGTGTGCTGAGCATGGCCCCACATGGACTGGGATATCCCTTGGATCACTTGGAGTCAGCTGTCCTGGCTCTGTCCCCTGCCAGCTCCTTGGAGAACACTTTATGACTAAGCTAGAGAGATTTCTCTAGGTAGTGATAAGAACATTTCTAAATAATATTTTTTAAACCAAGATTTATACAGTGAAGCTTCCACTGTAAACTTTTTTCCCCCTGAACTTAGAGAACAAATCTTAGGCTGGTCTGGAAATACCTGTTTCACACAGAAACAGAATGCAATAAATGTTCAGAAAGTATCTGAATGATACATAGAAATTGTTAGTGTTCTACTCTAAAAGTGTTTGAAGCATTTTGAAGAACAAAATGCAGTGCACTCCTATTTGAGGTTTATAAAACTGACACAGAAACAGTGATGCCTAACACACTGTAAGAAATTATGTCCAAAATCAAACAGGTTTTGCAAGCCAGCATCATCAGATATGGTTAAGGTCAATGGTATGTTTCTATGTAGACAGCTGTTAAACTGGTTGAATTTAACTGGTTGAAATTACTTTGTTTCACTTGGCTTGGACAGATATGGCTTGTGTTTGGAAAGTCTAGGTTGAAAATCAGATCTTCTCAAAGCAAAGATCCAATAGTACTTAACATCTGGTACAACTGGAGAGGCCTAAGGTAAGCTCTTGATGTGTAGCAGAGAGAGGCTGGTGACCTTAAGAGATCCTCAGTGGTGGCCTTGATGATTTCCTCTCCCTTAATAGGTCTATTCCTTTTATCTTCTTAGGGAAGGTAGAGCCACTGTGGCTGTTTGTGCATCTCTTCCATGGGGAAGATGCTATGGAGCAACAGCACTTGAGCTAAATGTACAGATCCCGCATTTTACACTTCAGTGGCTTTAATTTAATCTTAAAATTAGGCAACTCATTAGAGAACAATTACATTTTCCAGAATAGCCATTTGCTAAAACATTTACCAACATTTGCACAGGGTACAGTTTACAAACACTTCCTTCAGGGAATGTTTTTAGGCTATTCTTCAAGTAATTTTCAGGTTGTGGACTCAAAGGGAATTATTTCACCTAGATCCTGGGTCCTGAGATGCTGTAGTATTACAAAGGGAAGTGGCTTGAATTGCTGAGACTTAGCAGCTACTTAAACTCAAGTAAGACTGAAATAGCTTGATATCTTTTCTACCTTTTCTTTCACCTTAGTTGTTGCTTTTATCCCAGATAGATGGAATCGTGGCTTGACTGGGGGCAGCTGCGGAGTTACTCTGTTGCATGACACGACTGGGCAATGCGCTGCATCTACTGGGATGCTGTGGGTCATGCGGCTGCTCATAGGGAACTTGGCTGAGCTGAGCCTGAACCTGAGGGTGTATTTGAATCCATGCACAGAGAAATGTCTGCCCTCTGCTTGCCTCTCTCCTCTGGTGTCCGAGAGACTGAGCCATCAGGCGTGGGCTTAAACAGCAGGGAAAACGGGTCATGCGGAGAGCTGCCACACACTGCCAGCCAGTAGTGGCATGATGGGAGTGATTCCAACTTAAGAAGCTGTGGTTTGAGCCACTTTTAATGCTTATCCCTGAGCGGACATGCTTAGTGAGTTTTAGGTGAATCCAGTGGTGATGTATGATAGAAAAATTTTAATCCTTCCCTTTGCTCCAAACTAATGGCACATACAGCAGATATTCCATTTTGTTTCTATGGAAGGTTTTCATAGCTCTTTCTGCTCAGATTATTTACTTCATTTTTACAGTAAATACAGGAAAATACAGTAGATGCTTTTCAGCAAGGCAGGCCTGGTGGGTTGTTAGTACTTCTACTGAGACTTGGGCGTCTGAGTGCAAAGCAGTGGGAAGACAAAAAGCAGAAAAAATAATTACCTAGTAATATCTCTGACTCATGGGGATAGAATCCCGAAAACATCACCCAGGCTTTGCAGTTCCTGCATCTTCCTCTTCTTAGCAATCAAATCCAGCTGTCAGTATTTGGTGTGCTCATGTTTCTACAGATAATTGCATTTAACACCTTTAATTTATGCAAGCCTCAAGGAAGAACTTTGTTGCATTTGAGTTATTTCTTTCTCCTATTTGTCTGAAACCAACCAGGCAGATAGAACTGTGCTTTTGTTAATTTCCAGCCTAATTTATCTTCTCTATTTTTTATCTTCACCAGTTTCAGTTTATTTTTTCTTGCCTACAGAGGACTGTGATGAACTTGCAGTGAAAAATCTGAAACCAAAGACAGCATTTAATGAAAATATTTGTAAATTGAACTTCATTTCCCTGATTTTATTTATTTCTTTAGATACCTGATATTGGAGTTTAAGTGGAGGAAATAAATATTAGTGAAAGGAAATGATCACAAGGAAAGTTCTACTGATTCTCATAGCTCTTATCTTGGGTTGATAGTCTTTCATTAATTTCATTTGAGATCCTATGTGACAGCATAATTATGATATAATAAGACTTAGCTAGGTGGCATAAAATTATCTGCCAGTAAAGCCTCAAAGACAAGGTCACATAGAGTACAAGTGTCTTCAAAATCATGTTTCTGGAACTAAGTGTTCCAGAAACAAAAATAAAACAAGTAACATTTTAATTTTTGACACCACTTCTAGCAGCTGCAAAGCAATTCACCAAAATGGTTTCTCTAAAGCATTTAAAAAAGCTGTTAATGTTAATTTAGAGTTCATTTTTGTTTATGCAGGACAATATTAAAAATCAGCTTTGTGGATATGAAGCTGGGAGTTAAGAAAGCAGTAAACAGTTCTTCAATCATCTACTACATTTGGTAGGGCAGTTTTACATCTCCTGCTCCTGAAAAACAAAACAATGCTCTGATCATTTTTATGGGATCAATATACATAGCTACTTAGCACAGGTGCCTGTAGCTAGTAATATATTTTCTGTGAGCTTTGCTCTTTCTAGATTGTACCCCAGAATATTTTCTTTACTTATTTAGTCCTATATGTAATTAGCATAGCCCTAATATTGCTTCTGTGTATGGCCACCCTATCAATCCCTACATTAATAGAGCTCCTGATATAAAGACCAGTTTTTTATTCATCCCCATTATGCAGAAAAGAAGAAATTCCCTCTTAGAACTTCAAGACCATTAATGCCTTTGGCAAGACAGCCAGTACAACCATTAGAGTATCTGACCTGTATTTAAGTTCTGTCCCAAACAGCGTAGCAAGATGTGTCTTGTGCCTAAGGCAGCAGCTGGAGCCAGCTCTGTGCCCCCTCGAAGGGGCACTCCCAGCACAGGCTGCCCGGGCTGCTTTGGGACAGCCCCTGCACCCACGGCCCACAGAGACACTGAGCACTGGGGAGCGCCCAGGGGCATGACTTGGGGAGTCATTTAGGGGTTCACACAGAAAGGCTGCCCTGTGCTGCCTTCTCTATCAGCCCCCTTGCCCGTTAAATGAGAGCCTGCTTTACTGCATGTGGTGAGGGCTTGATCAAGTGTGCCTTTTTATGAGGTGTCTGAAGACCCCTGGATGATTTCTGCAACTTCACAAAAGATTTGCAGTTGATGCTTCTAGAAAATTAAATAATTTAAAAAAGTAATTATAACAGGGATTTTTGAAATTATAAGAAATATTTGTGCCTGTTTTCTGACACAAAGTGAGTTGTTGCATCTCCTTGCTTCTTGCAGGAGATACTGAATTTAATTTTGATTGAGATTAATTTTGAGAATATCTTCCTAGATTACCTTTTATATATATGCTTGTCTTTATATCTCTGTGTGTGTATACATATATGTTTATAATGTGGTTTGTAGCATCAACTGTACTAGCTCTAGAAGTAGGTGATTTCTAAGGGTTTGTTTTGTTATTAGGTTTTTTATTTGATGCTGCTTTAAAAACAATCCTTGTCATTGTTCTATAGCAGCAATGTATTCTTTTCCCTTTGCTTTTTTTTGTATCTTCTTTCAAAATCTACCTTGCTTTCAATTCTATATAACTACTTCTACCTTTGGGTGCAGTGTTTCTTTAGTCTCTGCACTTTGACACTTCCCATGTGAACATGCACTCTGCTCCTGCCTTATTTGAAATGAAAGGTAAAGACATACCAGAGGTAACTCCAAGTTCTTTGCTGATGGGGAAACACTGACAATTAAATGCTTTAGATGACTCTTTATCACCAAGTCTTCACCACAATCAAGAGTGATTATTTCTCTGGTGTGATGGTGCCATTGTTTGTTGTTGCCCTGGAGAAAGCCATCAGGGCACAAGCGGACATGACAGTTTGAAAGAGGTAATGGTTTCTCCTTTTGAACTTTCTGATTTTTGTTTTTGTTCTTATATTTTTGGCCTTGAGCTTGACTCTGCACTTTACTGAGAAATTGAAATATAATTATGTGTAATTCGTTAATTAAATCATTGTGTAATGTTCGATTGTTCTAGTTAATAATGACTTTGAAATAGAAAAAGCCTATCTTCCTGTAAATAATGAAGAATTCAAGGCAAGGAAGCAACCTCTTTTCTATTCTGCACCAGAGCAGTGAATAAGACCTCTTTCCTGATCCTGAACTGGCAGAAATTTTGTGTAGAGATAGAAAAAATTAGAGGGTGGGGATCATTTAGTGTTACGATAGCAATGTCTTCCTGAAAAAGGCAAAAACCTTCCATAAAAATGGCACCTGGTTTAGCTGTGATTTAGTTCTACAAATGGCTCGTCTAGTGTAAGGTTTGGGGCATAACCAGTCTTTTCAATATTAACTTTTACCTTTTGAAATATGCTGATTGCCTAGAGTTGATGTAGAAAAATAGAACAGTTTGATCACAACCCCTACCCCTTCCATGCCCTCACAAACCCTACAAAACAAACAATCACCACCTTCTCCCAGATGTCCAGCCAGTGTAAGACACAATCAGTTGAAAGAGAGAAGGTGTCTTTTCTCATTAATGTCAGAGGAGCAGGGTACTGATTTGTTCTGCTTTAAGTTTTTTTCTATGCTATATGGCCAGCTCTGTGTTCAAGTATTATTTGTTTTAATTTCTATTTATAAAGACTTCTAAATAACAAGAAAAGACTAGTAATAAAGAGAATTGGTTTACTTGTGCTTTCTCCTCTTTGTCTGTGATCTTTGTGTTCTAATTATGTTCTCAGCTTTACTTGTGAATCCCAGTTTAGGGATACTATATCCCTTTACGTTATTTGTGTACAAATTGCACTCTAACAAGTAGCAAGGTTTTCACACTCTGCATTTTTAAAATAATGTTTATTTTAAAAATTTAATGCCAGTATGCTTTTCCCCCTACAAGATTTGGATCAATACAGTAAGGACCTGGTCTCTAATGGAGTACAATACATTTCAACAGGTGTTCTTTCAACAGGAGGAGAACAAGAAATAAGCTCAGAGCTCCGTTTATGTGTAAATGTCAGAGAAGCAATACTTTTATGCCATCTCGGTTTAAATTTAGCTCAGTGTGATTTAGGGTCCCACGCTGATTGGAAGGGCTCAGCACAGCCTTGAGGAATACAGCAATCAGTATCCCCCAAGGAAATTCTGGGGGCTTGGTGTGCTTTCTGGTTTGGACTTGTACATTGCCAGCTCAGTGCTTATAATGCTGGAAGATAAGGCTTGTTCCTAATGGGTCAAAACAAGATTGATTTTGCTCAGTGTCCTATTGGCCACAGTGTCTGTAAGTAGATATGCAAGAAAGAGTAAAAGCACAGCCAGCAGGTACCTATTTCCCACCTTCAGCTACATTCATCTCTGTGGCTCTCCTGAACTGGATGTGATTTCGACCTCCTTGCTAACTCATAGCAGGAATATTTTCCATAAATGTGAGCCTTTGTAAGCTTCTAGCATCTACCAACTATTGTCTCAGCATGCAATATATTTTTATGCATGTTGTGCCCAGCCACAACCTCCTTGGTTCTAATCTGTGTCACTACCTGTTTTTACTAATTTTTTTAGTAGATGCTAAGATCATAATACCCTTGGTTTTATCCCAGCTCCTATTTTTCTATGCAATATAAACAGCTCCCACCTTCTGGTCCATACCAGAGTGATTAAAGCATGTGGCTACCTACACAGCAGATCTAATTTTCTACTTCACTTGACTACTCAGGTGAAGTGGGTTTAATGCTAGTGGGTTTGTTGTTCATTTTGTCTCCTTACTGTACATCTGATCCTGCAGTTTCTTGAATTCCAAATGTATCTTTCCAATTTCTTTCACAGTGAACAATATTGAGAAGAAATGGATCATCTCCCCAGTGGCAGCCCTGTTCTTTGAATGTTCTTTGTGCCCTGGATGTTGGGTATCTAAGGAGCCTTTGGTGCTTCCAATGAAGAAGGATTTCAAGTTTTGGTTCCATTTTGCTTGGCTGAACT